>NC_057800.1:673469677-673791257 GCF_018294505.1 Triticum aestivum | reverse complement strand
CGAAATATTCATCCAACCAACGCAGGGTCCAGAATCACCAGATCCAATCTAGACACCATCACGGAGGGGTTCACCACTTCCATTGGTGCCTCTTCGATGATGCGCGAGTAGTTCTTTATAGACCTTCGGGTACGTAGTTAGTAGCTAGATGGCTTCATCTCTCTCTCTCCCTCTCTCTCTTGATCATCAATACAATGGTCTCTTGGAGATCCATATGACGTAACTCTTTTGTGGTAAGTATTTGAGTTTCTTTGATCTCTTTTATGCATGATCTCTTATAGCCTCATATTTCTTCTTTGCTATTTGGGTTTTGTCTGGCCAACTTGATCTATTTATCTTGCAATGGGAAGAGGTGTCCGGTAGTGGGTTCGATCTTACGGTGCTTGATCCCAGTGACAGAAAGGGAACCGACATATATGTATCGTTGCCACTAAGGATAAAAGACGAGATCTATATCTACCACCATATAGATAAACGGATCTTGTCTACATCATGTCATCGTTCTTATTACATTACTCCATTTTTCCATGAACTTAATACACTAGATGCATGCTGGATAGCGGTCGATGTGTGGAGTAATAGTAGTAGATGCAGGCAGGAGTCGGTCTACTAACCTTGGACGTGATGCCTATGTAATGATCATTCCCTTGATATCGTCACAATTATTTGAAGTTCTATCAATTGCCCAACAGTAATTTGTTTACCCACCATTTGCTATTTTTCTCGAGAGAAGTCACTAGTGAAACCTACGGCCCCGGGTCTTCTTTCTCATATATATTGCCTTGCGATCAACTTTTCCTTTGCATTTTTATTCAGATCTATTAAACCAAAAGTCAAAAAATACCTTGCTGCAATTTATTTTATTTGGCGTTCGATCTATCAATCTACTATAATTTACCTCACGTCTGTTTGCCTATCTTGAGGCGCCGTACCCCGGAAGGGATTGACAACCCCTTTAACACGTCGGGTTGCGAGGTGTTATTATTTGTGTGGAGGTGCTGCTTACGTTGCGTTGCTTGATTCTCCTACTGGTTCGATACCTTGGTTTCATAACTGAGGGAAATACCTATCGTCGCTATGCTATGCTACCTCTTTTAGCACTGCGTTGGTTTTCCCCGAAGAGGAAGGGATGATGCAGCAAAGTAGCGTAAGTATTTCCCTCAGTTTTTGAGAACCAAGGTATCAATCCAGTAGGAGGCTATGCGCAAGTCCCTCGCACCTGCACAAAACAAATAAATCCTCGCAACCAATGCAAATAGGGGTTGTCAATCCCTATAGGGCCATTTACGAGAGTGAGCTCTTATGGAAATGATAAGATAATATTTTTGGTATTTTTATGATAAAGATGCAAAGTAAAATAAAGGCAAAGTAAATAGCAAAGTAAATAACTAAGTAGTAGGAGATTGATATGATAAAGATAGACCCGGGGGCCATAGGTTTCACTAGTGGCTTCTCTCAAGCGCATAAGTATTCTATGGTGGGTGAACAAATTATTGTTGAGCAATTGACAGAACTGAGCATAGTTATGAGAATATCTAGGTATGATCATGTATATAGGCATCACGTCCGAGACAAGTAGACCGACTCCTGCCTGCATCTACTACTATTACTCCACTCATCGACCGCTATCCAGCATGCATCTAGAGTATTAAGTTAAAAACAGAGTAACGCCTTAAGCAATATGACATGATGTAGAGGGATAGACTCATGCAATATGAAGAAAACCCATCTTGTTATCCTCGATGGCAACAATACAATATGTGCCTTGCTGCCCTTATTGTCACCGGGAAAGGACACCGCAAGATTCAACCCAAAGCTAAGCAGTTCTCCCATTGCAAGAAAGATCAATCTAGTAGGACAAACCAAACTGATAATTCGAAGAGACTTGCAAAGATAACCAATCATACATAAAAGAATTCAAAGAAGATTCAAATATTATTCATAGATAGACTTGATCATAAACCCACAATTCATCGGTCTCAACAAACACACCGCAAAAAGAAGATTACATCGAATAGATCTCCATAAGAGAGGGGGAGAACATTGTATTGAGATCCAAATAGAGAGAAGAAGCCATCTAGCTACTAACTATGGACCCGTAGGTCTGAGGTAAACTACTCATACTTCATCGGAGGGGCTATGGTGTTGATGTAGAAGCCCTCCGTGATCAATGCCCCCTCCGGCGGAGCTCCGAAATAGGCCCCAAGATGGGATCTTGTGGATACAGAAAGTTGCGGTGGTGGAATTAGGGTTTTGGCTCCGTATCTGATCGTTTGGGGGTACGTGGGTATATATAGGAGGAAGAAGTACGTCGGTGGAGCAACAGGGGGCCCACGAGGGTGGAGGGCGTGCCTGGGGGGTGTAGGTGCGCCCCCCTACCTCGTGGCCTCCTGTTACATGTCTTGACGTAGGGTCCAAGTCTCCTGAGTTGTATTCGATGATAAAATCATGTTCCCGAAGGTTTCATTCCGTTTGGACTCCATTTGATATTCCTTTTCTTCGAAACCCTAAAACAGGAAAAAAACAGCAATTCTGGGCTGGGCCTCCGGTAAATAGGTTAGTCCCAAAAATAATATAAAGTGGATAATAAAGCCCAATAATATCCAAAACAGTAGATAATATAGCATGGAGCAATCAAAAATTATAGATACATTGGAGACGTATCAAGCATCCCCAAGCTTAATTCCTGCTCGTCCTCGTGTAGGTAAATGATAAAAACAGAATTTTTGATGCGGAGTGCTACTTGGCATAATTTTAATGTAATGCTTCTTAATTGTGGCATGAATATTCAGATCCAAAAGATTCAAGACAAAAGTTCATATTGACATAAAAATAATAATACTTCAATCATACTAACTAAGAAATTATGTCTTCTCAAAATAACATGGCCAAAGAAAGTTCATCCCTACAAAATCATATGGTTTAGTCATGTTTCACTTTCGTCACACAAGAATGCTATCATCATGCACACCCTCGATGACAAGCCAAGCAATTGTTTCATACTTTAATAATCTCAAACCTATAAACTTTCACGCAATATATGAGCGCGAGCCATGGACATAGCACTATAGGTGGAATAGAATATAATGAGGGGGGTTATGTGGAGAAGACAAAAAAGGAGGAAGTCTCACATCAACGAGGCTAATCAATGGGCTATGGAGATGCCCACCGATTGATGTTAATGCAAGGAGTAGGGATTGCCATGCAACGAATGCACTAGAGCTATACATGTATGAAAGCTCAACAAAAGAAACTAGTGGGTGTGCATCCAACTTGCTTGCTCACGAAGACCTATGGCACTTGAGGAGGCCCATTGTTGGAATATACAAGCCAAGTTTTATAATGAAAAATTCCCACTAGTAGTATTAAAGTGATAACATGAGAGACTCTCTACTATGAAGATCATGGTGCTACTTTGAAGCACAAGTGTGGCAAAAGATAGTAACATTGTCCCTTCTCTTTTTCTCTCATTTTTTTCTTTTTTGGGCCTTTTCTCTATTTTTTATGGCCATTCTCTTTTTTTGGGCCTTCTCTTTTTTTATGGCCTTTCTTCTCTTTTTTTATATTCCTCACTTGGGACAATGCTCTAGAAAATGATGATCATCACACTTCTATTTATTTTCAACTCGATACTAGAACAAAGATGACTCTATATGAGTGCCTCCGGCGGTGTACTGGGATATGCAATGGACCAAGAGTGACATGTATCAAAGAATTATGAACGGTGTCTTTGCCACAAATATTATGTAAACTACATGACCATGCTAAGCAATATGACAATGATGAATGTGTCATGATAAACGGAATGATGGAAAGTTGCATGGCAATATATCTCGGAATGGCTATGGATATGTCATAATAGGTAGGTATGGTGGCTGTTTTGAGGAAGATATTAGGACGTTTATGTGTGAAAGAGCGTATCATATCACAGGGTTTGGATGCACCGGCGAAGTTTGCACCAACTCTCAATGTGAGAAAGGGCAATGCACGGTACCGAAGAGGCTAGCAAGGATGGAAGGGTGAGAGTGCGTATAATCCATGGACTCAACATTAGTCATAAAGAACTCACATACTTATTGCAAAAATCTACAAGTCATCAAAAACCTCGGTACTACGCGCATGCTCCTAGGGGGATAGATTGGTAGGAAAAGACCATCGCTCGTCGCCGACCGCCACTCATAAGGAAGACAATCAAATAACACCTCATGTTTCAAATTTGTTGCATAACGTTTACCATACATGCATGCTACGGGACTTGCAAACCTCAACACAAGTATTTCTCAATTTCACAACTACTCAACTAGCACGACTTTGATATTATTACCTCCATGTCTCAAAACAATCATCAAGCATCAAACTTATCTTAGTATTCAACACACTCATAAGAAAGTTTTATTATTAATCTTGCATACCAAGCATATTAGGATTTTAAGCAAATTACAATGCTATTAAGACTCTCAAAATAATCTAAGTGAAGCATGAGAGATCAATAGTTACTATAAAACAAATCCACCACCGTGCTCTAAAAGATATAAGTGAAGCACTAAAGCAAAATTGTATAAGTCAAAAGATATAAGCGAAGCACATAGAGTATTCTAACAAATTCCAAATCATGTATGGCTCTCTCAAAAGGTGTGTACAGCAAGGATGATTGTGGTAAACTAACAAGCAAAGACTCAAATAATACAAGATGCTCCAAGCAAAACACATATCATGTGGCGAATAAAAATATAGCTCCAAGTAAAGTTACCGATAGAAGTAGACGAAAGAGGGGATGCCTTCCGGGGCATCCCCAAGCTTTGGCTTTTAGGTGTCCTTAGATTATCTTGGGGGTGCCATGGGAATCCCCAAGCATAGTCTCTTCCCACTCCTTGTTCCATAATCCATCAAATCTTTACCCAAAACTTGAAAACTTCACAACACAAAACTTAAAGTAGAAAATCTCGTGAGCTCCGTTAGCGAAAGAAAACAAAAGACCACTTCAAGGTACTGTAATGAACTCATTCTTTATTTATATTGGTGCTAAACCTAATGTATTCCAACTTATCTATGGTTTATAAACTATTTTAGTAGCCATAGATTCATCAAAATAAGCAGACAACACACGAAAAACAGAATCTGTCAAAAACAGAACAGTCTGTAGTAATCTGTAGCTAGCGCAAGATCTGGAACCCCAAAAATTCTAAAATAAATTTATGGACGTGAGGAATTTATCTATTAATCATCTGCAAAAATAATTAACTAAATATAACTTTCCAAAAAAAATTACAACAGTTCTCGTGAGCGCTAAATTTCTGTTTTTTACAGCAAGTTCAACAAGACTTTCCCCAAGTCTTCCCAACGGTTCTACTTGGCACAAACACTAATTGAACACAAAAGCCACAACCAAAACAGAGTCTAGATAATTTATTTATTACTAAACAGGAGCAAAAAGCAAGAAATAAAAATAAAATTGGGTTGCCCCCGAACAAGCGCTATCGTTTAACGCCCCTAGCTAGGCATAACAAGCAAGAATAGATCTAGGTATTGCCATCTTTGGTAGGCAATCCATAAGTGGCTCTCATAATAGATTCATAAGGTAATTTAATTTTCTTTCTAGGAAATTGTCCCATGCCTTTCCTTAATGTAAATTTAAATCTAATATTTCCTTCCTTCATATCAATAATTGCACCAATTGTTCTAAGGAAAGGTCTACCAAGAATAATAGGACATGAAGGATTGCAATCTATGTTAAGAACAATAAAATCTACGGGCACATAATTCCTATTTGCAACAATAAGAACATCATTAATTCTTCCCATAGGTTTCTTAATAGTGAATCCGCAAGGTGCAAGTTTAGAGAGCAATCATCAAAATCACGGAGACCTAACAAATCACACAAAGTCTTTGGAATCATGGAAACACTAGCACCCAAATCACATAAAGCATAGCATTCATGATCTTTAATTTTAATTTTAATAGTTGGTTCCCACTCATCATAAAGTTTTCTAGGGATAGAAACTTCCAATTCAAGTTTTTCTTCATAAGATTGCATCAAGGCATCAACGATATGTTTAGTAAACGCTTTATTTTGACTATAAGTGTGAGGAGAATTTAGCACGGATTACAACAAGGAAATACAATCAATCAAAGAGAAATTTTCATAGTTAAATTCCTTGAAATCCATAATAGTGGGTTTAGCAACATCTAGGGTTTTAATTTCTTCAATCCCACTTTTATCAAATTTAGCATCAAGATCAAAAGATTCAGAATTCTTGGAACGCCTTCTAGGTAAAGGTGGATCATATTCAGTCCCATCATTATCAAGATTCATATTGCAAAACAAAGATTTAATAGGGGACACATCAATAACTTTTAGATCTTCATCATTATTTTCATAGGAACTAGAAGAACACGCTTTTATAAAGGCACCTTTCTTAGCACACATCCTAGCGTTCTTTCTTTGCACTCATCAATGGAAATTTTCATGGCTTTGAGAGACTCATTGATATCATGCTTAGGTGGAACAGATCTAAGTTTCAAAGAATCAACATCAAGAGCAATTCTATCAACGTTCCTAGCCAAATCATCAATCTTAAGCAATTTTTCTTCAATCATAGCATTAAAATTCTTTTGCGAAGTAATAAATTGTTTAATATTAGAATCAAAATCAGAGGGCATCTTATTATAATTTCCATAAGAATTGTTGTAGGAATTACCATAATTATTAGAGGGATTACTAGGATAAGGCCTAGGATTGAAATTTCCTCTATACGCGTTGTTACCAAAATTGTTCCTACCAACAAAGTTCACATCCATAGATTCATTATTATTCTAAATCAAAGTAGACAAGGGCATATCATTAGGATCGGAAGAAACACTCTTATTAGCAAATAATTTCATAAGTTCATCCATCTTTCCACTCAAAACATTAATTTCTTCTATCGCATGCACTTTCTTATTAGCAGATCTTTCAGTGTGCCATTGAGAATAATTAACCATAATATTATCTAGGAGTTTAGTAGCTTCTCCTAAAGTGATTTCCATAAAAGTGCCTCCCACAGCCGAATCTAAAAGATTTCTAGAAGCAAAATTCAATCCGGCATAAAATTTTTGTATAATCATCCACAAATACAAACCATGTGTAGGGCAATTACGTATCATTAATTTCATCCTCTCCCAAGCTTGTGCAACATGTTCGTGATCAAGTTGCTTAAAATTCATGATATCGTTTCTAAGAGAGATGATCTTAGCGGGAGGAAAATACTTAGAGATAAAAGCATCTTTGCACTTATTCCAAGAATCAATACTATTTTTAGGCAAAGACGAAAACCAAGCTTTAGCACGATCTCTAAGCGAAAAAGGAAATAGCTTCAATTTAACAATATCATTGTCCACATCTTTCTTCTTTTGCATATCACACAAATCAACGAAGCTGTTTAGATGGGTAGCGGGATCTTCACTAGGAAGGCCGGAGAACGGATCTTTCATAACAAGATTCAGCAAAGCAGCATTAATTTCACAAGATTCAGCATCGGTAAGAGGAGCAATCGGGGTGCTAATAAAATCATTGTTGTTGGTATTGGTGAAGTCACACAATTTAGTATTATCTTGAGCCATCGTGACAAGCAAGCAAACTAACACAGAAGCAAACAAAAAGAAAACGGGCAAAAAGAGGCAAATGGAGAAAGAGAGGGAGGATAGATAGAGAGGGCGAATAAAACAGCAAGGGTGAAGTGGGGAGAGGAAAACGAGAGGCAAATGGCAAATAATGTAATGCGGGAGATAAGGGTAAGTGATGGATACTTGGTATGTTGACTTTTGCGTAGGCCTCTGTTGGAAATATGCCCTAGAGGCAATAATAAATTGATTATTATTATATTTCCTTGTTCATGATAATCGTTTATTATCCATGCTATAATTGTATTGATAGGAAACTCAGATACATGTGTGGATACATAGACAACACCATGTCCCTAGTAAGCCTCTAGTTGACTAGCTCGTTGATCAATAGATGGTTACGGTTTCCTAACCATGGACATTGGATGTCGTTGATAACGGGATCACATCATTAGGAGAATGATGTGATGGACAAGACCCAATCCTAAGCATAGCACTAGATCGTGTAGTTCGTATGCTAAAGCTTTTCTAATGTCAAGTATCATTTCCTTAGACCATGAGATTGTGCAACTCCCGGATACTGTAGGAGTGCTTTGGGTGTGCCAAACGTCACAACGTAACTGGGTGGCTATAAAGGTACACTACGGGTATCTCCGAAAGTGTCTGTTGGGTTGGCACGAATCGAGACTGGGATTTGTCACTCCGTGTGACGGAGAGGTATCTCTGGGCCCACTCGGTAGGACATCATCATAATGTGCACAATGTGATCAAGGAGTTGATCACGGGATGATGTGTTACGGAACGAGTAAAGAGACTTGCCGGTAACGAGATTGAACAAGGTATCGGGATACCGACGATCGAATCTCGGGCAAGTATCATACCGCTAGACAAAGGGAATTGCATACGGGATTGATTAAGTCCTTGACATCGTGGTTCATCCGATGAGATCATCGTGGAACATGTGGGAGCCAACATGGGTATCCAGATCCTGCTGTTGGTTATTGACCGGAGAGTCATCTCGGTCATGTCTGCATGTCTCCCGAACCCGTAGGGTCTACACACTTAAGGTTCGGTGACGCTAGGGTTATAGAGATATTAGTATGCGGTAACCCGAAAGTTGTTCGGAGTCCCGGATGAGATCCTGGACGTCACGAGGAGTTCCGGAATGGTCCGGAGGTAAAGAATTATATATAGGAAGTGCTATTTCGGCCATCGGGATAAGTTTCGGGGTCACCGGTATTGTACCGGGACCACCGGAAGGGTCCCGGGGGTCCACCGGGTGGGGCCACCTGCCCCGGGGGGCCACATGGGCTGTAGGGGGTGCGCCTTGGCCTACATGGGCCAAGGGCACCAGCCCTAAGAGGCCCATGCGCCAAGAGAGAGGGAAAGGGGAGAGTCCTAAAGGGGGAAGGCACCTCCGAGGTGCCTTGGGGAGGATGGACTCCTCCCCCCCTTGGCCGCACCCTTCCTTGGAGGAAGGGGCAAGGCTGCACCCTCCCCCTCTCCCTTGGCCCTATATATAGTGGGGGGAAGGGAGGGCAACCATACCCAAGCCCTGGCGCCTCCCTCTCCCTCCCATGACACATCTCCCTCCTCCCACAGCGCTTGGCGAAGCCCTGTTGAAATCCCGCTACTTCCACCACCACGCCGTCGTGCTGTTGGATCTCCATCAACCTCTCCTCCCTCCTTGCTGGATCAAGAAGGAGGAGACGTCGCTGCTCCGTACGTGTGTTGAACGCGGAGGTGCCGTCCGTTCGGCGCTAGGATCATCGGTGATTTGGATCACGACGAGTACGACTCCATCAACCCCGTTCTCTTGAACGCTTCCGCGCGCGATCTACAAGGGTATGTAGATCCACTCCTCCCTCGTTGCTAGATGACTCCATAGATTGATCTTGGTGTTAGTAGAAAATTTTGAATTTCTGCTACGTTCCCCAATAGTGGCATCATGAGCTAGGTCTATGCGTAGTTTCTATGCACGAGTAGAACACAAAGTAGTTGTGGGCGTTGATTTTGTTCAATATGCTTGCCGTTACTAGTCTTATCTTGATTCGGCGGCATCGTGGGATGAAGCGGCCCGGACCGACCTTACACGTACTCGTTGCATAAGGTGGCTAGCGGGTGTGTGTCTCTCCCACTTTAGTCGGATCGGATTCGATGAAAAGGGTCCTTATGAAGGGTAAATAGCAATTGGCATATCACGTTGTGGTCTTTGCGTAGGTAAGAAACGTTCTTGCTAGAAACCCATAGCAGCCACGTAAAACATGCAAACAACAATTAGAGGACATCTAACTTGTTTTTGCAGGGTATGCTATGTGATGTGATATGGCCAAAAGGATGTGATGAATGATATATGTGATGTATGAGATTGATCATGTTCTTGTAATAGGAATCACGACTTGCATGTCGATGAGTATGACAACCGGCAGGAGCCATAGGAGTTGTCTTAATTTATTTATGACCTACGTGTCAACATAAACATCATGTAATTACTTTACTTTATTGCTAACCGTTAGCTATAGTAGTAGAAGTAATAGTTGACGAGACAACTTCACAAGGACACGATGATAGAGATCATGATGATGGAGATCATGGTGTCATGCCGGTGACAAGATGATCATGGAGCCCCAAGATGGAGATCAAAGGAGCTATATGATATTGGCCATATCATGTCACTATTATTTGATTGCATGTGATGTTTATCATGTTTTTGCATCTTATTTGCTTAGAACGACGGTAGTAAATAAGATGATCCCTCATTAAAATTTCAAGAAAGTGTTCCCCCTAACTGTGCACCGTTGCGACAGTTCGTTGTTTCGAAGCACCACATGATGATCGGGTGTGATAGATTCTAACGTTCACATACAACGGGTGTAAGACAGATTTACACACGCGAAACACTTAGGTTGACTTAACGAGCCTAGCATGTGTACAGACATGGCCTCAGAACACAGAAGACCGAAAGGTCGAGCATGAGTCCTATGGTAGATATGATCAGCATGAAGATGTTCACCGATGTTGACTAGTCCATCTCACGTGATGATCGGACACGGCCTAGTTGACTCGGATCATGTAATCACTTAGATGACTAGAGGGATGTCTATCTGAGTGGGAGTTCATAAGATGAACTTGTTTATCCTGAACATAGTCAAAAAGGATTTTGCAAATTAGGTCGTAGCTCGCGCTTTAGTTCTACTGTTTAGATATGTTCCTAGAGAAAAATTAGTTGAAAGTTGATAGTAGCAATTATGCGGACTAGGTCCGTAAACTGAGGTTTGTCCTCATTGCTTCATAGAAGGCTTATGTCCTTAATGCACCGCTCAGTGTGCTGAACCTCGAACGTTGTCTATGGATGTTGCGAACATCTGACATACACATTTTGATAACTATGTGATAGTTCAGTTAAACGGCTTAGAGTTGAGGCACCGAAGACGTTTTTGAAACATCGCAGAACATATGAGATGTTCCAAGGACTGAAATTGGGATTTCAGGCTCATGCCCACGTCAAGAGGTATAAGACCTCCGACGATTTTCTTAGCCTGCAAACTAAGGGAGAAAAGCTCAATTGTTGAACTTGTGCTCAGATTGTCTGAGTACAACAATCGCTTGAATCGAGTGGGAGTTGATCTTCCAGATGAGATAGTGATGTTTCTCCGAAGTCATTACCACCAAGCTGCTAGAGCTTCATGATGAACTATAATATATCAGGGACATATATGATGATCCTTGAGATATTCGCGATGTTTGACACCACAAAAGTAGAGATCAAGAAGGAGCATCGATTGTTGATGGTTGGTGAAACCACTAGTTTCAAGAAGGACAAGGGAAAGAAGGGATACTTCATGAAACGGCAAATCAGCTGATGCTCTAGTGAAGAAACCCAAGGTTGAACCCAAACCCGAGACTGAGTGCTTCTGTAATAAGGGGAACAGCCACTGGAGCAGAATTATCCTAGATACTTGGTAGATGAGAAGGCTGGCAAGGTTGATAGAAGTATATTGGATGTACATTATGTTAATGTGTTCTTTACTAGTACTCCTAGTAGCACCAGGGTATTAGATACCGGTTCGGTTGCTAAGTGTTAGTAACTCGAAATAAAAGCTACGGAATAAACGGAGACTAGCTAAAGGTGAGCTGACGATATGTGTTGGAAGTGTTTCCAATGTTGATATGATCAAGCATCGCACGCTCCCTCTACCATCGAGATTGGTGTTTGCGTTGAGCATAGACATGATTGGATTATGTCTATCGCAATACGGTTATTCATTGAAAGAGAATAATGGTTACTCTGTTTATTTGAATAATACCTTCAATGGTCTTACGCCTAAAATGAATGGTTTATTGAATCTCGATCGTAGTGATACACATGTTCATGCCAAAAGATATAACATAGTAATGATAGTACCACCTACTTGTGGCACTGCCACTTGAGTCATATTGGTATAAAACGCATGAAGAAGCTCCATGTTGATGGATCTTTGAACTCGCTCATTTTTGAAAGGATTGAGACATGCGAACCATGTTTGTTGGTAGATATGCATGAAGAAACTCCATGCAAATGGACCGTTTTGACTCACTTGATTTTGAATCACTTGAGACATGCAAATCATACCACATGGGCAAGATGACTGAAAGCCTCGTTTTCAGTAAAATGAAACTAGAAAGCAACTTGTTGGAAGTAATACATTTTGATGTGTGCAGTCCAATGAGTGCTGAGGCATGTAGTGGATATCGTTATGTTCTTACTTCACAGATGATTTGAGTAGATGTTGAGTATATTTACTTGATGAATCACGAGTCTGAATTATTGAAAGGTTCAAGTAATTTCAGGGTGAAGTTGAAAGATCGTCGTGACGATAAAATATCTATGATATGATCATAGAGATGAACATCTGAATTACGAGTTTGGCACAGAATTAAGACATTGTGGAAATTGTTTCACAACTAATACAGCCTGGAACACCATAGTGTGATGGTGTGTCCGAACATCATAACTGCACCCTATTGGATATGATGCATACCATGATGTCTCTTATCGAATTACCACAATAGTTTATGGGTTAGGCGTTAAAGACAACCACATTCACTTTAAATAGGGCAGCACGTAATTCCGATGAGATGACACTATATGAACTATGGTTTAGAGAAACCTAAGCTGTCATTTCTTAAAAGTTTGGGGCTGCGACACTTATGTGAAAAAGTTTCAGGCTGATAAGCTCGAACCCAAAGCGGATAAATGCATCTTCATAGGACACCCAAAACAGTTGGGTATACCTCCCGTCTCAGATCCGAAAGCAATAAAGGATTGTTTCTAGAATCGGGTCCTTTCTCGAGGAAAAGTTTCTCTCGAAAGAATTGAGTGGGAGGATGGTGGAGACTTGATGAGGTTATTGAACCGACTCTTCAACTAGTGTGTGGCAGGGCACAGGAAGTTGTTCCTGTGGCACCTACACCAATTGAAGTGGAAGCTTATGATAGTGATCATGAAACTTCAGATCAAGTCACTACCAAACCTCGTGGGATGACAAGGATGCGTACTACTTCAGAGTGATACGTAATCCTGTCTTGGAAGTCATGTTGCTAGACAACAATGAACCTACGAGCTATGGAGAAGCGATGGTGGGCCCGGATTCCGATAAATGGCTCGAGGCCATAAAATCCGAGAGAGGATCCATGTATGGAAACAAAGTGTAGACTTTGACAGAACAGCTCGATGGTCATGAGGCTGTTGAGTGCAGATGGATTTTAAAAGGAAGACGGACAATGATGGTAAATGTCACCATTAAGAAAGCTCGACTTGTTGTTAAGAAGTTTTCCGACAAGTTCAAGGAGTTGACTACGATGAGATTTTCTCACTCATAGCGATGCTAAGAGTCTGTTGGAATTATATTAGCGATTACTGCATTATTTATGAAATCTTGCAGATAGGATGTCAAAACATTGTTTCCTCGATATTTTTTTAGGAAAGGTTGTATGTGATACAAATCGGAAGGTTTTGTCAATCCTGAAAGATGCTAATAAGTATGCAAAGCTCCAGCAATCCTTCTAAGGACTGGAGTAAGCATCTCGGAGTTGGAATGTACGCTTTGATGATGATCAAAGATTTTGGGTTTATACAAAATTTATGAGAAACTTGTATTTCCAAAGAAGTGAGTGGGAGCACTATAGAATTTCTGATGAGAATATGTTGTTGACATATTATGGATCAGAAATGACATAGAATTTCTGGAAAGCATATAGGGTTATTTGGAAAGTGTTTTTCAATAGAAAACCTGGATTAAGCTACTTGAACATTGAGCATCAAGATCTATAAGGATAGATCAAAACGCTTAATGGTACTTTCAAATGAGCACATACCTTGACATGATCTTGAAGGTGTTCAAGATGGATCAGTCAAAGAAGGAGTTCTTGCCTGAGTTGTAAGGTATGAAGTTAAGACTTAAAGCTCGACCACGGCAGAATAGAGAGAAAGGACGAAGGTTGTCCCCTATGCTTAAGACGTAGGCTCTACAGTATGCTATGCTGTGTACCGCACCTGAAGTGTGCCTTGCCATGAGTCAGTCAAGGGGTACAAGAGTGATCCAAGAATGGATCACAGGACAGCGGTCAAAGTTATCCTTAGTAACTAGTGGACTAAGGAATTTTTCTCGATTATGGAGGTGGTAAAAGAGTTCGTCGTAAAGGGTTACGCCGATGCAAACTTTGACACTAATCCAGATTATTCTGAGTAGTAAACTGGATTCGTATAGTAGAACAGTTATTTGGAACAACTCCAAATAGAGCATGGTAGCTGCATCTAGGAGATGACATAGAGATTTGTAAAGTACATGCGGATCTGAAAGATTCAGACCCGATGACTATAACATCTCTCACAAGCATAACATGATCAAACCCAGAACTCATCGAGTGTTAATCACATGGTAATGTGAACTAGATTATTGACTCTAGTAAACTCTTTGGGTGTTAGTCACATGGGGATGTGACCTTGAGTGTTAATCACATGGCGATGTGAACTAGATTATTGACTCTAGTGCAAGTGGGAGACTGTTGGAAATATGCCCTAGAGGCAATAATAAATTGATTATTATTATATTTCCATGTTCATGATAATCGTTTATTATCCATGCTATAATTGTATTGATAGGAAACTCAGATACATGTGTGGATACATAGACAACACCATGTCCCTAGTAAGCCTCTAGTTGACTAGCTCGTTGATCAATAGATGGTTACGGTTTCCTAACCATGGACATTGGATGTCATTGATAACAGGATCACATCATTAGGAGAATGATGTGATGGAGAAGACCCAATCCTAAGCATAGCACTAGATCGTGTAGTTCGTATGCTAAAGCTTTTCTAATGTCAAGTATCATTTCCTTAGACCATGAGATTGTGCAACTCCCGGATACCGTAGGAGTGCTTTGGGTGTGCCAAACGTCACAACGTAACTGGGTGGCTATAAAGGTACACTACGGGTATCTCCGAAAGTGTCTGTTGGGTTGGCACGAATCGAGACTGGGATTTGTCACTCCGTATGACGGAGAGGTATCTCTGGGCCCACTCGGTAGGACATCATCATAATGTGCACAATGTGATCAAGGAGTTGATAACGGGATGATGTGTTACGGAACGAGTAAAGAGACTTGCCGGTAACAAGATTGAACAAGGTATCGGGATACCGACGATCGAATCTCGGGCAAGTATCATACCGCTAGACAAAGGGAATTGCATACGGGATTGATTAAGTCCTTGACATCGTGGTTCATCCGATGAGATCATCGTGGAACATGTGGGAGCCAACATGGGTATCCAGATCCCACGGTTGGTTATTGACCGGAGAGTCATCTCGGTCATGTCTGCATGTCTCCTGAACCCGTAGGGTCTACACACTTAAGGTTCGGTGACGCTAGGGTTATAGAGATATTAGTATGCGGTAACCCGAAAGTTGTTCGGAGTCCCGGATGAGATCCCGGACGTCACGAGGAGTTCCGGAATTGTCCGGAGGTAAAGAATTATATATAGGAAGTGCTATTTCGGCCATCGGGACAAGTTTCGGGGTCACCGGTATTGTACCGGGACCACCGGAAGGGTCCCGGGGGTCCACCGGGTGGGGCCACCTGCCCTGGGGGGGCCACATGGGCTGTAGGGGGTGCGCCTTGGCCTACATGGGCCAAGGGCACCAGCACCAAGAGGCCCATGCACCAAGAGCGAGGGAAAGGGTAGAGTCCTAAAGGGGGAAGGCACCTCCGAGGTGCCTTTGGGAGGATGGACTCCTCCCCCCCTTGGCCGCACCCTTCCTTGGAGGAAGGGGCAAGGCTGCACCCTCCCCCTCTCCCTTGGCCCTATATATAGTGGGGGGAAGGGAGGGCAACCATACCCAAGCCCTGGCGCCTCCCTCTCCCTCCCATGACACATCTCCCTCCTCCCACAGCGCTTGGCGAAGCCCTGTTGGAATCCCGCTACTTCCACCACCACGTCGTCGTGCTGTTGGATCTCCATCAACCTCTCCTCCCCCCTTGCTGGATCAAGAAGGAGGAGAGGTCGCTGCTCCGTACGTGTGTTGAACGTAGAGGTGCCGTCCGTTCGGCGCTAGGATCATCGGTGATTTGGATCACGACGAGTACGACTCCATCAACCCCGTTCTCTTGAACGCTTCCGCGCGCGATCTACAAGGGTATGTAGATCCACTCCTCCCTCGTTGCTAGATGACTCCATAGATAGATCTTGGTGACACGTAGGAAAATTTTGAATTTCTGCTACGTTAACCAACAGCCTCCCCGGCAACGGCGCTAGAAATCCTTCTTGCGCGTTGGTTTTCCCCGAAGAGGAAGGGATGATGCAGCAAAGTAGTGTAAGTATTTCCCTCAGTTTTTGAGAACCAAGGTATCAATCCAGTAGGAGGCTATGTGCGAGTCCCTCGCACCTGCACAAAACAAATAAATCCTCGCAACCAACGCAGATAGGGGTTGTCAATCCCTATAGGGCCACTTACGAGAGTGAGATCTGATAGATATGATAAGATAATATTTTTGGTATTTTTATGATAAAGATGCAAAGTAAAATAAAGGCAAAGTAAATAACTAAGTAGTAGGAGATTGATATGATAAAGATAGACCCGGGGGCCATAGGTTTCACTATTGGCTTCTCTCGAGAGCATAAGTATTCTACGGTGTGTGAACAAATTACTGTTGAGCAATTGACAGAATTGAGCATAGTTCTGAGAATATCTAGGTATGATCATGTATATAGGCATCACGTCTGAGACAAGTAGACCGACTCCTGCCTGCATCTACTACTATTACTCCACTCATCCACCAATATCCAGCATGCATCTAGAGTATTAAGTTAAAAACAGAGTAACGCCTTAAGCAAGATGGCATGATGTAGATGGATAGACTCATGCAATATGAAGAAAACCCCATCTTGTTATCCTCGATGGCAACAATACAATATGTGCCTTGCTGCCCTTACTGTCATCGGGAAAGGACACCGGAAGATTGAACCCAAAGCTAAGCACTTCTCCCATTGCAAGAAAGATCAATCTAGTAGGCCAAACCAAACTGATAATTCGAAGAGACTTGCAAAGATAACCAATCATACATAAAAGAATTCAGAGAAGATTCAAATATTATTCATAGATAGACTTGATCATAAACCCACAATTCATCGGTCTCAACAAACACATCGCAAAAAGAAGATTACATCGAATGGATCTCCACAAGAGAGGGGGAGAACATTGTATTGAGATCCAAATAGAGAGAAGAAGCCATCTAGCTACTAACTATGGACCCGTAGGTCTGAGGTAAACTACTCACACTTCATTGGAGGGGCTATGGTGTTGATGTAGAAGCCCTCCGTGATCGATGCCCCCTCCGGCGGAGCTCCGGAACAGGCCCCAAGATGGGATCTCGTGGATACAGAAAGTTGCGGCGGTGGAATTAGGGTTTTGGCTCTGTATCTGATCGTTTGGGGGTACGTGGGTATATATAGGAGGAAGAAGTACGTGGTGGAGAAACAGGGGGGCCACGAGGGTGGAGGGCGCGCCTGGGGGGTAGGCGCGCCTCCCTACCTCGTGGCCTCCTGTTACGTGTCTTGACATAGGGTCCAAGTCTCCTGAGTTGTATTCGATGAGAAAATCACGTTCCCGAAGGATTCATTCCGTTTGGACTCCGTTTGATATTCCTTTTCTTCGAAACCCTAAAACAGGCAAAAACAGCAATTCTGGGCTGGGCCTCCGGTTAATAGGTTAGTCCCAAAAATAATATAAAAGTGGATAATAAAGGCCAATAATGTCCAAAACAGTAGATAATATAGCATGGAGCAACCAAAAATTATAGATACGTTGGAGACGTATCATGCTACATCATCCCTCCCTCTCCAGGGAAATACCGACCTAGTTCCAACTACCATCATTGACCTACGAGGTTCGGTAGTAACTTGATCTGAAGTTTCATGATCATCATCATTAACTTCCTCACTAATTGGTGTAGGCATCACTGGAACCGATTTCTGTGATGAACTATTTTCCAATTCGGGAGAAGGTACAATTAACTCATCAAGTTCTACTTACCTCCCACTCACTTCTTTCGAGAGAAACTCCTTCTCTAGAAAGGATCCACTCTTAGCAACAAAGATATTGCCTTCGGATCTGTGATAGAAGGTGTACCCAATAGTTTCTTTTGGGTATCCTATGAAAGCGCACTTCTCCGATTTGGGTTTGATCTTATCAGGCTAAAACTTTTTCACATATGCATCGCAACCCCAAACTTTAAGAAACGACAGCTTAGGTTTCTTGCTAAACCACAGTTCATATGTGTCATCTCAACAGATTTAGATGGTGCCCTATTTAACGTGAATGCAACTATCTCTAATGCATAACCCCAAAACGATAGTGGTAAATCAGTAAGAGTCATCATAAATCGCACCATATCTAATAAAGTACGGTTACGATGTTTTGACACACCGTTACGCTGTGGTGTTCCAGGTGGCGTGAGTTGTGAAACTATTCGACATTATTTCAACTAAAGGCCAAACTCGCAACTCAAATATTTCGTCTCTGCAATCAGATCATAGAAACTTTATTTTCTTGTTACGACAATTCTCCACTTCACTCTGAAATTCTTTGAACTTTTCAAATGTTTCAGACTTGTGTTTAATTAAGTAGATATACTCATATCTGCTCAAATCATCTATGAAGGTCAGAAAATAACGATACCCGCCGCGAGCCTCAACACTCATAGGATCGCATAGATTAGTATGTATTTTTTCTAATAAGTCTATTGCTCGCTCCATTGTTCCGGAGAACGGAGTCTTAGTCATCTTGCCCATGAGGCATGGTTCGCAAGCATCAAGTGATTCATAATCAAGTGATTCCAAAAGCCCATAAGCATGGAGTTTCTTCATGTGCTTTACACCAATATGACCTAAACGGCAGTGCCACAAAAAAGTTGCACTATCATTATTAACCTTGCATCTTTTGGCTTCAATATTATGAATATGTGTATCACTACAAACGAGATTCAATAAACTATTCACCTTGCGTGTATGACCACAAAAGATTTTATTCATGTAAACAGAATAACAATTATTCTTTGACTTAAATGAATAACAGTATTGCAATAAACATGATCCAATCATATTATGCTCAACGCAAACACCAAATAACATTTATTTTAGGTTCAACACTAATCCCGAAGGTAAAGGGACTGTGCGATGGTGATCTTATCAACCTTGGAATCACTTCCAACACACATCGTCACCTTGCCCTCAACTAGTCTCTGTTCATTTTATAACTCCTGTTTCAAGTTACTAATCATACCAACTGAACCAGTATCAAATACCCAGGGGCTACTATGAATACTAGTAAAGTACTCATCAATAACATGTACTCCCTCCGTTCCAAATTACTCATCGCAGAAATGGATGCATCTAGAACTAAAATACATCTAGATACATCCATACCTGCGACAAGTAATTCGGAACGGAGGGAGTATATCATATATACTTTTTTTCACTTTGCCATCCTTCTTATCCGCCAAGTATTTGGGGCAGTTCCGCTTCCAGTGATCATTGCTTTGCAGTAGAAGCACTCAGTTTTAGGCTTGGGTCTAGCTTTGCGCTTCTTCGTGTAAGTGGCAACTTGCTTGTCATTCTTCTTGAAGTTCCCTTTCTTTCCCTTGCCCTTTTACTTGAAACTAGTGGTCTTGTTAACCATCAACATTTGATGCTTTTCTTGATTTCTACCTTCGTTGATTTCAGCATCACGAAGAGCTCGGGAATCATTTTCATCATCCCTTGCATATTATAGTTCATCGCGAAGTTCCAGTAACTTGGCGATAGTGACTAGAGAACTTTGTCAATCACTATCTTATCTGGAAGATTAACTCCCAATTGATTCAAGCGATTGTAGTACTCGGACATTCTGAGCACATGCTCGCTGGTTGAGCTATTCTCCTCCATCTTGTAGGCAAAGTACTTGTCAGAGGTCTCATACCTCTCGACTCGGGCATGAGTCTGAAATACCAATTTCAGCTCTTGGAACATCTTATATGCTCAGTGGCGCTCAAAACATTTTTGAAGTCCCGGTTCTAAGCCGTAAAGCATGGCGCACTAAACTATCAAGTAGTCATCATACCGAGCTTGCCAATGTTCATAACGTCTGCATCTGCTCCTGCAATAGGTCCGTCACCTAGCAGTGCATCAAGGACATAATTCTTCTGTGCAGCAATGAGGATAATCCTCAGATCATGAAGCTAGTCTGCATCATTGCTACCAACATCTTTCAACATAGTTTTCTCTAGGAACATATCATAAATAAAACGGAGAAGCTATAAGCGAGCAATTGATCTACAACATAGATATGCAAATACTATCAGGACTAAGTTCATGATAAATTTAAGTTCAATTAATCATATTACTTAAGAACTCCCACTTAGATAGACATCCCTCTAATCATCTAAGTGATCACGTTATCCATATCAACTAAACCATGTCCGATCATCACATGATATGGAGTAGTTTTCAATGGTGAACATCACTATGTTGATCATATGTACTATATGATTCACGCTCGACCTTTCGGTCTCAGTGTCGAGGCCATATCTGCATATGCTAGGCTCATTTACTTTAACCCGAGTATTCTGCATGTGCAAAACTGGCTTGCACCCGTTGTATTTGAACATAGAGCTTATCACACCCGATCATCATGTGGTGTCTCAGCATGAAGAACTGTCGCAACGGTGCATACTTAGGGAGAACACTTATACCTTGAAATTTTAGTAAGGGATCATCTCATAATGCTACCGTCGTACTAAGCAAAATAAGATGCATAAAAGATAAACATCACATGCAACCAAATAAGTGATATGATATGGCCATCATCATCTTGTGCCTTTGATCTCCATCTCCAAAGTACTGTCATGATCTCCATCGTCACCAACATGACACCATGATCTCCATCATCTTGATCTCTATCAACGTGTCGTCACATGGTCATCTTGAAGTAAAGCAATTATATGGCACTTGCATCTTATGCAATAAAGAGACAACCATAAGGCTCAAGCCAGTTACCGATAACTTTAACAAAACATGATCATCTCATACAACAACTTATATCTCATCACGTCTTGATCATATCACATCACAACATGCCCTGCAAAAACAAGTTAGATGTCCTCTACTTTGTTGTTGCAAGTTTTACGTGGCTGCTACGGGCTTCTAGCAAGAACCGTTCTTACCTACACATCAAAAGCACAACGATTTTTTGTCACGTGTGATGTTTTAACCTTCAACAAGGACCGGGCGTAGTCAAACTCGATTCAACTAAAGCTAGAGAAACAGACACCCACTAGCCACCTATGTGCGAAGCACGGCAGTAGAATCAGTCTCATGAACGCGGTCATGTAATGTCGGTCTGGACTGCTTCATCCAACAATACCGCTGAATCAAAGTATGACATGCTGGTAAGCAGTATGACTATTATCGCCCACAACTCTTTGTGTTCTACTCGTGCATATAACATCTACGCATAGACATGGCTCGGATGCCACTGTTGGGGAACGCAGTATTTCAAAACTTTTCCTACGATCACGCAAGATCTATCTAGGAGATGCATAGCAACGAGAGGGGAGAGTGTGTCTACGTACCCTCGTAGACCGAAAGCGGAAGCGGAAGCGGGAGAGTGTGTCTATGTACCCTCGTGTTACATAATGCTTCCGCTTTCGGTCTACGAGGGTACGTGGACACACTCTCCCGTCTCGTTGCTGTGTTTCTCCTAGATAGATCTTGCGTGATCGTAGAATTTTTTTTCAATTACTACGTTCCCCAACAGGGGCGAGTCCTACTTGGACTCCTAGTCCAAGTAGGATTCGCCCCCCCCTTTCCTTTCTCCACCGAAGGGAATAGGAAGGAGAGGGAGAGGGAAAGGGAAGGGGGCCGTGCCCCCTCCTCCTTGTCCTATTCGGACTCCCTAGGAGGGAGCCGCGCGCCACCCCTTGCAGGATTCCCTCTCTCTCCCTTTAGGCCCATGTAGGCCCAACACTTCCCCGAGGAGTTCCAGTAACCCCTCGGTACTCCGAAAAAAATACCCGAATCACTCGGAACCATTCCGATGTCCAAATAGTACCTTCCAATATATGAATCTTTACATCTCGACCATTTTGAGACTCCTCGTCATGTCCGTGATCTCATCCGGGACTCTGAACAAACTTCCGTCACCAAAACACATAACTCATAATACAAATCATCATCGAACGTTAAGCGTGCGGACCCTACGGGTTCGAGAACTATGTAGACATGACCGAGACACATCTCCAGCCAATAACCAATAGCGGAACCTGGATGCTCATATTGGTTCCTACATATTCTACGAAGATCTTTATCGGTCAAACCGCATAACAACATATGTCATTCCCTTTGTCATCGGTATGTTACTTGCCCAAGATTCGATCGTCGGTATCCTCATACCTAGTTCAATCTCGTATTAGTCACATTTCTTGCAAGGCTTATAGCGATGTGCATTACCGAGAGGGCCCAGAGATACCTCTCCGATACTCGGAGTGACAAACCCTAATCTCGATCTATGCCAACCCAACAAACACCTTCGGAGACACCTGTAGAGCATATTTATAATCACCCATTTACGTTGTGACGTTTGATAACACACAAGGTGTTCCTCCGGTATTCGGGAGTTGCATAATCTCATAGTCAGAGAAATATGTATAAGTCATGAAGAAAGCAATAGCAATAAAACTAAACGATCATAATGCTAAGCTAACGGATGGGTCTAGTCCATCAAATCATTCTCTAATGATGTGATCCCTTTTATCAAATGACAACACATGTCTATGGTCAGAAAACTTAACCATCTTTGATTAACATGCTAGTCAAGTAGAGGCATACTAGGGACACTTTGTTTTGTCTATGTATTCACACATGTACTAAGTTTCCGGTTAATACAATTCTAGCATGAATAATAAACATTTAACATGATATAAGGAAATATAAATAACTACTTTATTATTGCCTCTAGGGCATATTTCCTTCAAGTGGAGCCGAGGGAATACTTCGGCGGTGAAGTTAGTGGTTAGGGTTGGTTAGCGTGGAGGTTTCACTAGAGGTCGGGATGTTAGATGGAACGATTGATCTAGCGGCCGCATCGCGAAGGCGGTGGTGTAGATACACTAGAGGTTTGATTGGAGAGATGGGGTATGTTGTCGAAGGAAGAAGAAGGCCCAAAGGCCAATATGAACTTTATTTAGGAACAACAATTCTTTGGGCTATAAGCGGTCCCATATTTGCATAAACATACCCTTGCTAGAGAACAAATCACGTCTCTTTTTGCAAGAAGAGTTAAGACATATTATAAAAGTTCACTTGTAGTGCAAAGCATCCAAAACATAATAAAAAATATCGAGGTCCCTAGACTACCAAACGACGACTGTCGCTGCCAGAACGAGCTGCCGACAAGCCCCTATTTCCACTCCCATACCGGAGCCGGCCTCACCTTATCGATGACAATTAAGAATTTTTGCACACGTGTCCCGGAGTCGCAGTCTTCGTTGTTGAACCCTTGAATCCATCTGAAGAACCTGACATGAAATCTCACTGTCGCGTACACATGACAAGAAACCCTAACCTCGTGGCCTAGAGGAGGGGGCAGGAATTTATGAGAAGCTCCATCTAATCTGTCCCGACAGGCGAACTTGAGGTGAATCGGAGCCGGGAAGACTGACTTGAAGAAGAAGTGCCGCCATCCATCCGTGGACCGCTCCTGTGAGTTCTAAAACACCAGTCTATCTACTAGCCAGAGCCAATGCACCAGGATTCTAACCCCATCGGGTGCCGGAGCAGCAAATAGAGGGGATAAAGAAAGGCGTGCGACAACCAATAATCTCGCATGGCACTATAGTTGTTATTTAGCAGTTCATAGTTGAACTAGCAAGGAAGTCGATGTTGCTAACATGACAAGAGTAGTTGCTTCTCTTATACCATTATTATCATTGTCATGATGCAACTAATTAGACTGTGTCATAATTTCCTATTGAAGATTCAAAATTAGAATGGCATGATAGGAGATCCATTTATAGGTCAAAGACAAAAACTACGTGATCATGCAATATCTTCAATCAAATGTGTTAATCAAACACTCTCATCATCCATGGTGCACGGGTGGCGCCCCGACAGTGGCGGCACCTTCTGTGTCTTCTTTCTTGGCCTTCCTTCAAGCTTGCAAGCAATGGAGATGGAGGCTTGGCACAACCCCATAATGCCTCTTGACGTGATGTGGATGGCGGCTTGAACTTTGAGAGATATGAGATGACTGATTGATGGATTGCCAGTGGCTAGGGTTGGAGGTGCATAAATAACCGACCACCGCGGCCTTCTTTGTGGATTTAGAGTGTGTTTGGTTCGACAGACGAGCTAGGATGCTTATGGGTATCCTCAACCAGGTGGCTTGGAACATCCATTTTTCTTCATTAATTAACAAACATGTTGCGTCAAGGCTATGCCCTCCCTTTAACTCTAGCTCCAACATCATTATTGGCTAAGTGACTTGTTTGAGCTAATCTAGGCGTACATATGGGCGTGGTGGCACTTGTATAATGTTGCTTTGCAGAAAGGATTGGAGGCTTTAAAAAGAGGGTTACAGTAGCATTGTATCCGTCCCAAAATAAGTGTCGTCCATATTTGATCAGCCCCTCCTCCTCAAGTTAGGCATCTGCAATTGCTTCGAGGAGTAGGTGCATTAGTTAAATGCGCTTTGGTTAACTAACAAGTGATGCACTTGAGAAAGAATTGTCTCTAACTTAGTGATAATTGGTTGAGATGCTTACAAGGTTGCTAGTTCGATGGGTTCTTTGCACTCCTCACGAAAGTGGTCCCTTGATCTACGGGGAGCAAAGTAAGACACGAAAGTGGTCCCTTGATCATTGAACTAATTAAGCTTTACATTCTTAAGAGTTGTTTAACTAGCCTTTGATGGGATCTAGCTAGGGCTAGGGCTAGGACTCAAAAGAAAGAGCTAGAGTGCGTACGTGACTAGAAGCAGCATACTAAAGTATCATAGACTTGTGGTAGTGGTATAGTATCTGCGAGCTTAATTAGTCAGCTTTCAGTTTGTTAGTTCGCTTAACTAAGACCCATGCAACGTGCAGGTAGTCGAACGGCTGCATTTGGGCGGGACCACAAGTTAATTACCATAATCTGTAGTAGGTACAAGTCTCCCAGTTTGTTAGGGCATGTACAATGGTGCTATATTAGGAATGTCACGTAGAATAAATGATGAGGTGGAGAAGAGAGAACTTGAAAAGGCTTGTCTTCTCTTATTTAAGAGAAGGCAAAAGATGATATCTTAGCATAATTTGTCTCACCATGTTTTAAGGAATAATGAGTTATTGAAGATAATGCTAAGATATAACTCACTGTAGACATATTTTTTATCATCTTTAAATTACATGCAAAACTTAAGATAAAATTGTCTTATCAATCATTGTACATGCCTTTATTTTAAACTTTGAAGTCTACTTTACTTTTCCTTTCTTGGAACCGGTTAAGCACGTAGTATAATTGAAGAGCAGAAAAGAAAAGAAAAAACAGAGCAACCACAAAACCACCCGAAACAGAGCAACCATAGTGCTCCGGCATTATTGTACTACATACAAATGCCTCCAACGATGGAAGTACACCGAGCAGCAATTGAGGCCAAGGGAGAAATGGAAGTACGCTAGGGTAAACAGATCCTGCATATGCATGGTTTCACAGTAACCAAATTATACTCCGGTGCAGGCTCATGTGCGTTTGCGTGCAGAGTTTGCTGAGTGCATGCAGTTGGACTCTAGCCAGTTTTTTTAGCTTAGAGCATCTTTAACAGTCGCAGCAAAAAACACGTGTGGGCGATAAAATGCGATTTTAGCGCGGGGGAGACGGTTTCGCGTGCTCCAGCGAAGGCGGGAAATTCAGGCGCGCGGGAAACGATTGCGCGTGCGGGAAAAAAGCGGCTGGACGCGCATTAGTTTTGACGCGCGGCGTCCGGCGCGCCTATAAAATGCAGCGCCCGCCACACGCCCTCCCATCGCTCTCCACCTCGCCACGCGCCCACTGCCGCTCTTTCCTCGCTTCCTCTACAGCTTTCACGCCTCGCCACCGACGCGCCACCGACGCACCACCATGCCACCGCGCCGCCGGGCAGTTTCGGGCTACTGCAGCGTCCGCGCGCGCCCGTCCGGCGCCTTCTTCTCCGAGATTCGGTCCGGTGACGTGCGCCTCGGCCTCGGCACCTTCGAGACCACCCACGAGGGCGCCAGGACGTACGACGCGGCGGCGTGGCACTTCCGACGGTCCCGTAGGGACATGAACTTCCCGGATGTATCGACGCTGGAGATCGCACAGGAGCTGGCGCCTCCCCGCGGCTTCTCACCGACGAGAATCGTCGCGAAAACCGAAGGCGGGAGCGTCGTCTCAGCCTCGTCGAGATGGACGAGGAAGCCATGGCGCTGTGGCGTCAACGCTTCCCGCAGGACGTCATCAACGAGCAGCAGTTCTTCGCGCAAAGGAGGACGGAGCGAGCCACCTATCGCGAGGACCGGCGTGCGCGGAAGGTGGCCGCTGAATTCAACATCGAGCTAGGAGACGCGTCGTCATGGGACTCCAACGATGATCGGTTCCTTAACGCCTTCATTGTGACGTCCGAGGAGGACATCACCGTGGCGGAGACCGAGTCGGAGGAGGCCGACGACGAGTAGTTTTTTTATCTATCGTAGGAGGAGGCTATGAATTATTTACGCACTTTTTTTTTGCAAAATAACTATCTAGGCACTATCTATATATCCTTTTTATCTATGTACTACCTATCTATTGATTTTATCTGTCATTTTAATCTATCATTTTTATTTATATCTATCGTTTGTATCTATGCGTATATGTGTATCGAGTCGTAATAAAAGGAGGACAAATATAGCGCGTTTGCTGGAGCGGCTCGGGCGCGCTATATTTTGCAGCTGTCGCTGAAGCCAGCGCACCGCGGCGCGTAAAAACTGATGATTCCAATGTTGTATACTGTTTTTTAGCATGCTCCATGTTGCGCATCTGTTGGAGGTGCTCTTTCTGATTATCCGTGTCACTGAACTACCAATAAAGCCCAATCAAATAAAAGATCAGATCGAAGGACTGCCAGTGGTTCAGTGCTGTACCATACTGTACCGGTGTGTGTGGCCCAAATTTTTTTTTAAACGGAGGCAAAAGTTCTGCCTCATTTCATTAACAAAGAAGAAGAGAGTAACCAGGTCACAAGAGGGTCATTACTCCTCCACAAATGAAAGAAAACAGAGCTACTCTCACGGCATCAATGATCCCAAGTGTTTAGCTCCGGCCAAGACCCAATTTTGGGCCTCTATTTTGATGCCCGCGAACACGCTTGTTGGCATAGAAGATTTCTTCTAAAACACCCTCGCATTTCTCTCTTTCCAAACCTCCCAGTATACAAGCGATATAAGTGAGGATACGGCCTTTCTCCGGTGCCCACGCTCGAGCACAGTCGTACCACCACTCCTGGACCGTTGGGATCCCTGCCCAAGCGATAGTGTCCAGCTCAGGCGCATCCAACCAGCATCTCACCGCGTTCCATATGCGGGTGGAGTATCTGCACTTGAACAGTAAATGTGCCGCCGTCTCAGACTCCCTCTTGCATAGTTGGCATAAATTGCAATTCGGTCATCCTCGTCGCTGCAAACGGTCAGCCGTCCACACTCTATCCTTGATAACAAGCCACGCAAAGAACTTACACTTTGGAGGCGCCCGGTTCCCCCAAACCACTCTTGTCATGTTGGTTGCCACTGCTCCCGCAAACTACGCCTTGTCAGCCGAGGCGGATGAGTATTTGCCATTTCCCGTGAGGTTCCATTTGATGTCATCAGGCTGATCAACCTGAAGGTGTACCCTACTTATCTTCTCCCAGAGTTGGCAAAATTCTCGAATATGCTGGACCGATAGTCCAGCCTCCATGTTAATCCATTGTATCCATCTGTGATCTAGCATGGCCTCTTGCACGTACTTGCTCCTATTTGAAGATATCGCAAAGATGGTGGGCGCAACATCCTTGGGCTTTTTTCCCTCGAATCATGGGGAGTGCCAGAAGCGCGTCGTTTGCCCGTCTCCCATGGTGATAGTCGTAGCAGCGTCGAAAAGCTCTCTGTCTATGGAATCACATGGGTTTCCCATGCCCACCCATGCTCTACTGGGCTCCTTCCATTCATACCACAGCCATATCAGTCGCAAAGCTCTCGCATACATTTGAAGGTCTAGAACACCCAGTCCGCCTAGCCTCTTTGGTCTGCAAACTGTCTTCCAATTAACCTTACACTACCCACCGGAGACCTTGTCTGCTCCAACCCAAAGGAATGCCCTCTCAATCTTGTTGAGGGCACACAATGTGCTCTCCGGAAGCCTAATTGACGTAGCATGGAAGGCTGCCTGGGCGGTGCTCACCGATTTGACCAGCTCGGTGCGGCCAGCCACAGTAATGAAACGGCCCAACCAGGGTACCAGCTTCCCCGCGGCTTTATCCACTAGGTATTGTAGATCAATTTTCTTTAGCCGGTGAACTGTCAGAGGTAGGCCAAGGTAGCGCATGGGGAAGTTTGCATGAGTCGTCGGAAGGTACTCAAGAATGTCATCAAGGTCTATCCCGTTGCAGCTAATAAGTGTGATAGAGCTCTTCTCAAGGTTTGTAACTAGGCCCGTGACATCGCCAAACTCCGCCAGTATCGAGGTTAGCTGCTGAATGTCCTTGAAAGGCGCCACAAAAATTGTGGCATCATCGGCATATGAGGAGGAACGCATGCACGTGGCCCTGCCTCCAATGCGGTGAAGCTTGCCCTGTCTAGTGGAGGTCTCCAAGATGCTCTGAATAGGATCAATCGCCAGGATAAATAGTAGAGGAGAGAGCGGATCTCCCTGCCAGAGGCCCATGCCATGCCAGATAGGCTCGCCCGGAATCCCATTAAGAAGCACTCAGGATGATGATGAACGGAGTAGGGCCGAGAGCATGTCTCTGAACCAGGCCGGGAACCCACGGTGGGCTAGAAGGCTCAGCGGGTAATCCCATCTAACGGAGTCAAAAGCCTTCTTGATGTCCATCTTGAGGAGAAGGGTAGGCTTCTTTAACTCGTGCATCCGCCGAGCAAAGTTTCGC
Organism: Triticum aestivum; assembly: GCF_018294505.1. Taxonomy (NCBI): domain Eukaryota; kingdom Viridiplantae; phylum Streptophyta; class Magnoliopsida; order Poales; family Poaceae; genus Triticum; species Triticum aestivum. The sequence goes on along the minus strand of NC_057800.1, from coordinate 673,761,967 downwards.
ACGTACATAAAGTTGTCATGGATGCTCCTGGGTTTGATGAAGGCGATCTGGGACCGGGATATCAGAGTGTGCATAAAAGGTGCTAATCGGGTTGCCATCATCTTTGCCACAATCTTGGCCACCGCATGAATAAGACTGATAGGCCTAAAGTCGGTGATGCTCACAGCGCCATCTTTCTTAGGGATGAGCACAATGTTGGCGGTGTTCACCCAATGGAAGTGCTCTGATCGAAGGTCGGAGAAGCTATTGACCATAGCCATGATGTCTGCTTTGATGACCTCCCAACATGTCTTGAAGAAGGCTCCATTGAAACCATCCGGGCCCGGCGCCTTATCCTTAGGCATGTCTCCAATGGCGTCAAGCACCTCCTTCTCACTAAAGGGATCATCCAAGGTAGATAGATCACAATGGATGAACTGCATGCTATCCCAGTTAAAATCTCTTTGCGGCCGAGGCTTTTTTCACAACATGCCAGAGAAGTGCTCATGGGTCACCTTCTCCTTCTCTTTGTGTAAGCTTTCCCAATCAGACCCCATCTTGAGCTTATGGATGAAGTTTTTCTCCTTCTTGAATTTATTTTTATGTGAAAAAAATTTGTGTTGGCGTCGCCCTCTTTCAGGTTTGCTATCCTCAAGGCATGTCTCTTTCTTGCCCTTTCCAGAACTGCAAAACCAGTCACTCTCCTCTTAAGCCTCGCCCTCAAGTCTCGCTCCTCCAAGGACAGAGGTCGCAAATCCATGGCCATGTCCAACCTGAGGATAACCTCCAAGGCCATTGTGAGTTGTAGCTTGGCAGTGGAGAAGAAACTATTGCTCCAACGTCTCAGCGCAACGCCGAGGCGGCGCAGCTTCTCAGCTAGTATACGACAAGGTTCGGTGTGCATGGTTGGCTTGGCCCACTCGTCCGCCACGACCCTACCGAATCCCGGTAGCTTGATCCAAAAGTTCTCAAACTTGAATTTCCGGGGCCTTTTAGGACCGCGGTCGCTAGCCAGGATTAGTGGACAGTGGTCAGAAAGGGATGTCGCCATGGCAGAGAGGACGCGAGAACCAAATTGGACGTCCCAATCAGAGTTGCAGAAAAAGCTATCGAGTTTGCAAAGGGTAGGATCAAGTCTTTCGTTGCTCCACGTGAATTTCCGATTTTGCAGATGGATTTCCTTTAACTCACAGGCATGCAAGGTGTTCTGGAAATGATTTATACGTGAGATGTTAGCATTACTTTTGTTCTTGTTTCTGGCCCAATATATTTGATTGAAGTCCCCATTTGCGAGCCACAAGGTGCCGGCTGCCGGCTTCTGCGCGAGCAGTTCCGCGAAGAAGTCGTCCTTTCTGCTGTTGTTGGTTGGACCGTAGACCGTGGTCAACTTGAAGGAGGTATTGGATTCCAAAATTGTGATTGTGGCCGACAGGGTGAATTCCCCCATGGAAATGTCAGAGGCACCGATGATGTCCTCGTTCCAGAGCAGGATGATTCCCCCTCTGGTGCCCACGGCCGGCAAGGTGGCGAACCTTCTCAGTCGGTTGCCTCCGATATAAGAAGCAGTTTGGGCATCCAAAACAGCCAACTTGGACTCCTGAATACACAACAGGTTGCAGCGGGAGGCGGCGACGACCTCATGCATGGTAGTTCTACGATCCGGGCAGTTGAGCCCACGTACATTCCCACTAATGATACAAAGGTTGTGTTCTAGCATTTAGGTGTTTGGACATCAACAGGAGCAAGAACAAGCAACCACATCATTTCAAGAGGTCTGATATTGAACAGGAAGCGGCGGCAAGCTGCAGGCTACCAACACTTACACCAACACCGGTACACAATAGTCATCCAACTTGGATCAGCCATGCCTACAGCCGAGTACATAAACTGGACTAACATTGGAAACACAAAGGACTCCACTAACAGCTAACAGCGACGACGACGAGTAGACTAATGATCAAACCGCGGCTGTGCCTTCCACCTGGTCAAACCCCTCATGGTCTAGCCCATTTGCTCCACCATGCTCCAATAGTGCATCTTCCACGACTGTTGTGAGATCACAGTCAAGACGAAAGAGCGCTCGAAGCGCTCCAATGGCAATGGGCGGCAGTTACCCCTGGAACAGCTCAGCGAACTTGTTGATGACCTCCTCGGTGACCTGGTTCCCTTCATGCACAATCCCCACGCGGTGACACAAGATCTTCTCGGCCATCTAGGCCACCGGGGTGCTTCTGTTCTTTGCTTCCAGCCGTGCACCGCGTCGGCTCAAAGAAAAACCCAGCGCCAGGGTCTTCCGGCGTGCAGCAGGCAGCCTCCTCTTGGTGGACTGCGGCGTCGGGAGCAAGGGGGCCTCCCGTGGCACAAACAGCAGCATGGGGAGGGCTTCATCGGAACCACCCGGCGTCGTGAGCGGGGTGGCGAGGATTGGCATCGTCTCTGAAGGTTCATCCGCTAGGAAGGGCGTAGGAGAGCTTGTGGAATGGACCATCAGTGCAGCCTGGTGTAGAGGCGTCACAGCAGAGCATGCCGCGACCTCCAGCACCGCAGCGCACCTAGATGCACCCAGCAGCCCACCCGTGCGTGCCAGCAGACGCACCTAGGGCACCGAAGGAGCAACAGACGTTGTCCTGGGAGGTGAGAAACCGGGCGCCCCCGCTGCGGACGAGGATGGGGTGACCACCGGCAAGGATTGGCCGCCCAGGCATGCCATGGCCGCCCTCTTGATGCGCCAAGCCAGCTTTGCCATAGGAGAGATGCGCTTGTCGGGGTTCCTCGGAACGGTCATGGAGCTACGGCGCCCGGAGGAGGCCGGCAATGGGTCCCGCTGACGACGGCGGCAGCCCGCTGTTGGGACGACAGCACCCCCAGGCAGCAGCAGCACCTTGGAGAGGTCGATCCTCCTGCCTCTCGTCTCATGTCGACGGCCATCGCCGCGGTAGTCGCGTCGATCGTCGCGGCGGTCATCGCCGGACCGCCTCTCTGTGGCCCGCGAGCGGCTGCGGAAAAGGCGATCACGCCAGGATCCAGGGTCGTCGTCGCGGCGCCCGCGGCGGTCCTCATCACGGCAGGGGTCCTCGTCATGGTGGTCTCTGTCCTCGTCGTTGCGTCGACGCCCGCCGCCACCGATGTTGGGTTCCCCGCGCCTTTGCTCGCGGCGAGAGGCCTCGCCATCGACGATGGCATGCGTCCAGTCGAAGCGCTCGGAGCTGCGTGGCCTCGAAGGGATGGAGCCGTCCGCATTCGGCGTGAAGTCTTCATGGCGATCCAGATGGACAATGACTCTGTACGTGAGCCCCTTGCGCCCGCCCATGGCTGAGGCAGAGACGAAAACCTCATTCCCAACAATGGTCACCCACATGATCTTGGGGATCGCCGATGGGTTGATGCACCATGCCCACAGGTCCAAAGTTGTGGCGTCCTTCTTCTCCCTTGTGGCTATGTCGAAGTAGTTGAGGATGCAGGAGCTGCCCACGATCTTACCAACGGCTTCCTCCATCCAAGCTTGCAGAGGCACCTCCTCGAGGCATAGGTGGACGTGGTGATGGAAGCCCGCGGCGTCCGCCCGAATGAGCGGCCTCCAGTTTGTCGTGTGGATGTCGAGCTCCTCGTGGGTGAACCTGCCCGGCGCCGCGGTGAGCAAGTCGCGGTGGTGTGTGGTCCAATTAACGTCCGTTGCTGATTAATGAACCTTAATAACTTGATCTACTGCTCCTATAGTATCTTCCTGTGGTCCGCCCTGCCGATAACCTAGTACGCGTGCACTCGCTAACACCAGATTATATTGGCGAATCAACCTGTGGTTGAGTTGGTTAGGTGGACAGTGGTATCCCCAACTCACCAGGGTTCAAATTCTGGTGCTCGCATTATTCCTGGATTTATTTCAGGATTTCCGGTGATGCGCTTTCAGTAGGAGGAGACGTTCCCGTCGACGACGAGGCGCCTACGGTGACTTCGTAAATCTCAAGATGATATGCCGGCTCAGTCTCTCGGAGGTACTCATAAGGGTAGGGTGTGCGTGTGTGCGTTCATAGGGGTGAGTGTATGCGCGTGTATATGAGCGCTTGTGTCTGTACTGATGCTAAAAAAAACAAAAAAAAAACACCAGATTATATTGAACCTGTGTTAAGGGACCAGTAGCCGTGGCACATATGCTCACTCCACTCCAAGCGGCGGACCTAGCCCACTGGGCCAGGATAGGCCAACAGTGCTACTGTACATATACATTTTTTTTTTTGCCTTTCTCCTACGGTATAAAAGTTGTTTCCAAATCTCAGGGTGGGCCACCCTGGCCACCCTCTACCTCCGCCACTCCATGGACCATGGACCAGGCACGCCACCATGCATGTTGTACTATACTGTTAATCAACTTGGCGAAACGAATTAGATACTCGTGGCAGCCAGCACGTACACTTATCTAACCAAGTGGTTGTGTTGACGATATGTTCATGCTAGCCCTGGTGTACTTGCTTACCAGTAGCTAGCAATGTGCGAGCGAGTACCCAAGGACAGCTGCAATTTTGTTTCGTTCAACTCTTGGCACACCTTGGTTCCCACTGACGATCTTGTTTTATATGCATGTCGTTGCTTACGAATCAAGGCTGATTGATTTGCTGGATTAGTATAAGACATGCGTAATTGGCTATTTGTTTTCCTGTCGATCCGGGACGGGCGCCACGCATGCAGGTAGTACCAAACAATAGTAGTAGTACCGACGAAAAAGAATTTCTTTTGCTTTATATTATAAAGCAACCACACCAAGCATCCAACAACGAGACAAGTTCAAGCTCCAGGTTCAAAGAAAAAGGGACAAATGCCGAAAGAAAATGTTTGCTCTTTAAATATTCGATCTCCGCAAATCAAATTAACGTCAAGTAGAGCTGCACCGGCCTATCTCTCCGATTCAACAGAAAGGAAGCACAGAAATACTTTAGTAGGTGAAAATCACTTTAGTTACCAGGAATAGGAATCGTAAATACGATAAATAATTCTAACATGAGATATGATGGATTCCAGATCTTTGCTACTTATGTTGGAAATGTTTTTCTTATATTTGTACGTACGTGCAACTGGTTATGCACAGCTCGTGGACCTTTCTTCCCTTCTCGAATCCGTGTGCGCAAAACTATGGCACTGTATATAAATGACAAAAATATATACGAGAATCCAAAGGTATACATCAGCTAACATATGAGGATCCAAAGGTATACATCAGCTTACATATGAGAATCCAGAGGTATCCACTTCTTTTCCAAAAAATATGAGTATCCACTTGTTCTATTTATAACCTAACTAAAGTGTACAGGCATCATGTGAGGAACAAGTTGTGACTATTCAACAGATAAAGTATACGATTATCTAGGGCTTTCGGGCCGGTTCGAGTTGACATACTATGCTACATTTAGGATGGAAACAGGGAGATATGTACAAATCAGCTGGTATCACGGCACAGGGCTATGCCTAATCAGGGTCGTTAGCTCCACCTCCACTGGGGAGAAGCGTAGGTGGTATGCATCTGCATCTGCTGCTACAGGCCCAGCGTTCTTCAACGTTCAGAAAATAAAATGCAGCTCTATCGGAATACACGACATTATAGTGCATCCTACTGGAAGTCTGGAACCACTCCCGTTCGCCTGACGAGAACCAAATTTGGTTGAGTTTCTTACATCCAAATTCAATGTCATTTTCCTGCATCAGTTTTCAGCGTGACCTGTGCATGCACCGAGATCTCCCGTCTGCTAATCCTGGCGCATAAAAAAATTTACATGTCGCTCTAACTCTGACGTACGTGCTCTGAGTCCGGTCCAAATCACGAGGATTCGACGGGATCTCTCTCTCTCTCACTCTCTCTCTCTCTCTCTCTCTCTCATCTCTCTCTCTCATCATTAAGAGTGTGGTTTGGTTGCTAACCTGGTAACTAACTAGCTATAAAAGGAGTGTAGCTTTTCCATGGGCGGTGTCCGGTCTTTTTAGTTGGAACAAATACACAGCATATAATTCATCCTCTTGATCACCTTACTTTTTGGAGAATCATGGCATTGCAGTATACTAGTATATAAGATATCCTTCTCTAGATTGCAGGAGTAATTGGTTCTTTTTTGTTGTTATTATACTCCCTCCGTTTTTATTTAGTTCGCATATTAGTTTTGGTCAAAGTCAAGCTTTACAAACTTTACCAAGTTTATATACAAAAATATTAAGATATACAATAACAAATCAACAACATTAGATTTATTATTACATGTACTTTCACATCGTATAGATTTATTATGATAAATGTCTATATTGTTTTCTATAAACTTGGTCAAACTTTACGAAGTTTGACTTCAGTCAATTCTAATATGCAGAGTAAATAAAAATGGAGGGAGTACGTAAAAGCAGATGGAAGGGGCCCTCTAACGGTACTTGCGCCGGAGCTTTACAAAATAGCTTCAAGAAAAAATAGGACCGTGCATCAGGAGTTGACAAATGATAACTTGATCAGAGCAGTCGCTAGCCTTCGATCCCTGCAACAACTGGGGGAATTTGTCACTCTATGGGGATGGATTAGCCAGACAGTTCTGCTGCCAGATCAGGATGACACAATCTCCTGGAACCTGACCACTAATGGAGCCTACTCTTCCGCATCGGCCTATGCGGCGCAGTTCTTTGGCTCACACCCAAGATTTGACTCTTCAAAGGTCTGGTCTGCTACGCTGAGCCCAAGTGTAAATTCTTTGCGTGACTAGTCCTGCATGGTAGAATCCTCACCGCAGATATGTTGGCTATTCGCGGCTGGCCACATGACCCAAGGTGTCAGCTATGTCTTCAACAGCCAGAAACGGCAACCCATCTTTGCAAGGACTGTCCCCGCAAAAAAAAGGACTCTCCATTCGCGGTCGCTGTTTGAAACCAGGTAAACACCTGGACAAACGAGGGTCTCGCCATCTCAGGTTTCTTGCCTGAGCCAGGCATTGTTTCTGACTGGTGGGACAAGATGCTAGTAGATGAGCCATCCCAAGTGCGGAGACGGAGGAGCGGAAGGATCATCTACACAATTTGGGCTATCTGGAAAGAGAGGAACAGACGAGTTTTCACAGGTCAGCGGATGACTCATCGCGAGGTTGCTCTACTAGCTTTCGAGGCCATTAAGCAACGTGATATGGCTTCCGTTGGGGCATTGCCATCTGTCGGCATAGGCTGAGTATGTGCTAGGTTTTCCATGGTTCATGCATATGGGCCATTTTTTTTGGGTTTTTGCCATGTTCCCTAAAAACGTGTGTCGCCCTGTAAATTGCGCTTCTGTTTTCCTTCTATAAAAAAAGGCAGTGCTCCTGCCGGTTTCTCAAAAAAACGTAAAAGCAGATTCCAATTTTAGCGGAACCTATATATGCAATGTGTAGTGTAGGTGAACCACTTGGTGTGGTGTGACATAATGCCATCAGGAAGCTTCTGACAAATGCAATCAACCAATTACTCGGCAGCATAATCTGGTCGAATAGATAATCAATTTGCTATAGCTCCTATAAGTCCTACGGACTACCAAAAACAGAAGAAAAACACGAGCCAGCTAACTACTTCGCTTAACAAAACTAGCTACTCGACAACCATCGCATATGTAAGAGATGCATCACATGCACCATAAATCAAATATTTTGCCGTGTTTGTTATTGCTAGGTCACTAGCTTTTTCACTTGTCACAATCGATTCTCCGCAACACTTTCAGTGGTTAGCAATGGTCGCACAATGGCGCTAGTGTTGTCACTTTCAGTTTCAGAAAACTTTGAGCAACAACTAAAATCATCGAAATTCATTGAATTTCAGTGATTCTGATTTCATTTCGGCCAAGAGCTGAAACTTTGACTTCAATTCAACATATTTTATAAAAATTTGAATACTTTTTGAAAATATTTGAATTTTTGTGAACTACTGAAATTGCTGAAATATTTTGGCCTAAAGGTAAATATTTCAGTGTCAACTAAAATCACTGAAATCAAGTGGATTCACCAAACACTAAAAGTGAAAACTAATGTTGGCATGAGATGTAGTCATTATTGCATCGATGGAAGAGGGCAGAACAAAGGGTGTAGCATGTACCAGATACCGTCAACACATCACAGAGGCCAAAGTAATTGGGAAAGTTAGACTGAATGCTTGATCCGGTAGCAGTGGCCAGAAATCGATGCAACGATGTAGATATAGTGGTATAATTTTACCCAAGGAAGAAGAACAAACAAAGGCCAAAATCGACTTTTTTGGGAAACAACAAATCTTTGTGGTATAAAAGGTCGCATATTACACATAAGCATACCCTTGCTAGACAACCAACAATATCCTGTGGTGCTATAGTTCGTGTCTAGCGCTTTGGCTGAACTAACAAAGAAGTCGAAACCGTTGACACGTGTAGTTGTTTCTCTAGTACCAATGTCATGATGCAACAGATTAGACTGTGACACGGTTTCCTTTGAATCTATAAAAACTAAGAGAGCTATTGCAGGAATTTGATTTACAGTGAAAGACAAAAAAAATACTTGAACGCAAAATATCATCATCATCGATTACTCTAACCAAACTGATTCTCTGGTAGGTCTTTCACTATCTAGAGGAGAAGTTGCGACTGTTGAAGTTTGGCCAACACTAATTTAGACGAACAATCTGACCTAGTTAATTACCTATACAAAGTCATCAAATAGAAGAAACTGAAATTAGTATGAATGAGAAAGAACCATGATAAAACTTGAAGTTGCATCAACATTGATACCACAAGTGACATGACACCCAAGATAAAGAGAAAGAACATGTTAAGTAGGTGATGGCCCTCAAGCCCTCAACGTTCGACTTTTTTCCTTGATGACAGAATTGAGCGATGTATGCACTCTCTACTGAAAATCATATAGTTGTACCCACAAGTGCCTTAGAAGTGCAATTTCATCTGGACCTTTGCTGGTACTTACAAAGAAGTCCACCAAACAAAAAAGATGCATGCAGTCTAAGGGAGCAATTAACTGCCGGGTACCTCTCTGGGTGATTCCCAGTGGGCGGCATGGGGAGCGCCCACTTTCTGGACGTGATTTTTTTTGGGGGGGGGGGGGGGGGGGGCTTGGATTCTGCTTGATTTTTTCTAGGTTTATTTAAAAAACATTTTTTATTATTATTGTTACTATTTTTTTTCTCACGTGAAGCATACAGTGTGAAAAAGCACAGGTGTGCTTCATAGTGAAGCACAGATGTGCTCCGCGTGAATTGCGGATGTGCTTCCCGAAAGTGACAAAACACAGTTCTGTTTCAGGCTAAAACATAATTGTGATTCCGCGTGAAGCACACCTGTGCTTTCCAAAAAGTGAAAAAGCACCGGTGTGCTCCCCAAAAAGTGAAAAGCACAATTGCGCTTCCTGGTTTCTGGTATATATTTTTTGTTTTCGTTTTTCATTAGTTTTTGGTTTTTCCCCGGGTTCCGATTTTACTAGGTTTTTCTTTTTGAAAAAAAATATATTCAGCCAAACCTATTAGTATGGGATTTAGTTATGAAGATATCTACGCGAGCAACCCAGTGAAAATGGTCCGTGATTCGAATGCACGGCTCAAGAGACAAAACATCTTGAAGAATCAAATCTCCAAAAAAAGACCGCAAAAGTCCCAAGGTTGTGACAAATGTGGAGCATGCAGTGTGTTACTTGTCACCACCAGAGAAGATACAAGTGACCATTGCAAGGGGTACCCCTTAACTACATGTTGAATACTTTGTTCAATGCATGATGAGCATTTTTTAATACAAATGTTTTTTTAATGTCAGGAACATTTTTTTCAAAAACATGCAGACATTTTGCTATGCACTGCACCTTTTTTTAATTGCACAAACATTTATTTATATGTTATGAACATTATTCTAAAAAAGTGTGACAAGTGTTTACATTTCATGAACTATACCTTTTTAGGTGCCATTATGCTTATAGTTTTTTTCCTGGGAGCTCAACACCATTAACAAAGACTTTCTCATGCTTGACACCAGGAGCATGGAGTTCTCCATTGTTGACCTCCCACTTGGAGAATGGACTATGAATATAGCCATTGTGGAGGTAGCAGAAGGCAGGCTTGGGTTGTTTGTCATGGTCCCTCAAATTGGAGGTGATCTCTGTTATCACATTAGGGGAAACAAAAGTGATAGCTCTAGCCAGAGGCAAATGGAATAGATAATCCCACTAGTTCATGGGTGCCGGAATCTTATCAAAGCTATAACGAAGAGGTACTTGCTCCTATCGAATGTTGGAGACGTGCGGTGGGTAAGAGGTTGCACCTTGAGAGGGTTTGTGTGAAATCTTTCCAGATCGCCAAGAATGTGACACACATATATACCAACTTACCACCATAGTTGTGTGCACCGACAACATGAAGTGGTAAACTTTCTATTGCATCCTACCTATGTCCTTCCCTTCATAGTTAGCACACAACTTGTCTGATGCTTAACAGTTCATTATTGTAATTAGTCATTCTTGTTCACAGATTCACTAGTCACTACTAGGGAAAAGCCTAGCAGCAGCGCGGGTTTTGGGTGTATCAGTAGCGCGGGTGCCCGCGCTACTGATACGGCGCCACAGCTAACTTGTAGCGGTAGCGCGTGTTGACACACGCTACTGCTATACATGGTTAGCTGTAGCGTGCGTTGCAAACAACACTACTGCTAATTAGCTGTAGCGGGTCTTATACCCCGCGCTACTGCTATTACTTTCAAAAACAAAAAAAATCTCGATCTCGTGTGTGCTGTCAATGGCAGCAATGGCAAGATCTAGCGATGATTGGCGTTGCCGGAGGCATGAACGGACAGCGGAAGACCAAATCCAGCAGTGGCTGTTGGAGAGGGCCCGTTTCTATGGCAGAGCCAGGCCGCGGCGTGGGGCTCCTCTTCCCGACCATGCCAGATAGCTCCGGGTCATCCATGGCGACGACCTGCACGGGCATGGACATGGGAGGTGAGTCAAACCAGAGGGAGAGAGAGAAAAGGAAAACCGAGGGAGAGAGGAAGGTGATGTAGGGAGCAGCGGAGCTAGTCACTGGTGGCGAGGTGCTCCGGTGTGGTGGCGCGGGGCGACGGCATCCTAGACGTCGGTGGAAGACCGGTGAGCTCCTAGACGCCGGTGGCGCGAGGCGGCGGCCTCTTTCGGCGCCATGGAGGAGGATGGGTGCATGGGCAAGAGGTCCATGTGAGAGCGTATGGAAAGTGAGAGGAGAGAGTGGTGGAAGAGAGGAGGGATTTGGGGGAGGAGATGGAGACTCGGCCGAGGATATGGAGACTTCACCTACCTCGTACTTAATACTTAGTAGTAGCGAGGAGTATAAAACCGCGCTACTACTATCAACTTAGTAGTAGCGCGGGTTTATACCCCTCGCTACTACTATGGCATGTGTCGGGGGCACGGTAAAGACCGCTTAGTAGTAGCGAGGGTTAAAAACCCGTGCTACTACTATCAACTTAGTAGTAGCGGGGGTTAAAAACCCGCGCTACTGCTAATTAGCAGTAGCGCTTCTTTTTGTGCCGCGCTGCTGCTAAGATTCTGTGTATAAGGTTTTTTTTAGTAGTGAGTGGTTAATTATCATATGCTTGTGATAAGCTAATCAAGCACACGAACATAATTGTGGTTGTCGTTTTGTTTGTCCCAATCGCCTTCTTTTGGAGATAATCTGACAAGACAAAAAATATTTCACATAGCTTATGCATCCGCTGTTATTTTAGGCCTCGTGAAAATCATGAAAAGGTGTAGGAAGGTGATTCATGCGGCGGAGGCGCGGGCAAGATCTTCCTGTGCGGGCAGGCGGTGCAAGATCTCCATCTGGAGGTGCTCGGGGATATCCACAAAACAATTTTTATGTCTGTTTATTTTGTCGAAATAGACAACGGACTTTGGCGAGATACCAAGAACTCGATCAAATAAAACAAAAACGCTTACAGTCCAATCAACCATATGGGTTGATGGCCCAATAATAGGATCAACACGATGAAAAGGCAATGTTAGCCTCTAGTACTATATCTCGCCGACTGCGAGGTGTTGCACCGTCTCGCCTCTGCGCTCACTTTAATGTGCCAACCCAATAGAGCAGTTTTGGGAAGGTTACATAGACTGGTTTTAAAACATTTTCATGCAGGTTCTTTATTTTTCTGCATTGCTTTTCCTTTTCCTTTCTTCTATATTTTTCAGTATTGGTTTTCCTTTTTTTTGTATTCATAAGTTTCTTTTAGATTTTTTTCTGTTATTCTATTTGATTTTTTGTTTTTGTTATATTTCAAATACATGTAGACTTTATTTAGATCCACTTTAAACATGTTTCACATACACGTTGAACATTTCTTACATGACACTAAACATTTTCCAAATAAATGTTGAACATTCCGAAAATGCATATTGAACACTTTTTAAATACAATGCGAGTACTTTGCAAAAAAAACATGATTTACTTTAATAATGTTCAAACATTATGTTATGTGTTGCAACTTTTTATTTTTAATGACAGATACTGTTTAGTATGTTTGGAACAATTTTCTAAAACATTGCAAAAAAGTTTTACCTTTCATAAACACTTTTTTGTAATGTAATTGAACATATATTTAACTTGAGAACATTTAATAAATGTGATGAACAATTTCTTGAATGATACTACTATATTTCGAAATTGTGCAAACCATCTTTTAGATTTTCATGAACATATTAAAAAAATCATGGTCATATTTTTAAAATATGGGAAGATTTTATAAATGACATGGACATTTTTTGAATGGTATGAACATTTTAAATAATGCATGAACCATTTTTTTACACTACACAATTTTTTCAAAATGCACGGTTCACGCTTTTTAAAATTTAAGTAGAGTATCTTTTGAATTTTCGTTTTTGTTATTTTTCAAATACATGTCGGCTTTATTTAGATCCACTATGAACATGTTTCACATACATGTTAGACATTTCTTACATGTCTCTAAACATTTTCCAAATAAATGTTGAACATTACGAAAATGCGCATTGAACACTTTTTTAATATAGTGTGAGTATTTTGCAAAAAAAAACCATGAACATTTCTTAATAACGTTCAAACATTATGTTATGTCTTGGAACTTTTTCCTTTTAATGTCCATATTGTTTCGTATGTTTGGAACATTTTTTCAAAACTTCGCAAACAAACTTTACATTTCATAAACATTTTTTGTAATGTAATTGAACATATATTAAACCTGAGAACATTTAATAAATGTGATGAACAATTTCCTGAATGATTCTACTATTTTTCAAAATTGTGCACACCATCTTTTAGATTTTCACGAACATTTTTTGAAAATGCCATGATCATATTTATAAAATATGCCATTGGCATTTTTTGAATGGTATGAACATCTTAAATAATGCATGAACCATTTTTTTTACACTGCATGGATTGTTTTTAAATGCATGGTTTACACTTTTTAAAATTTAAGTAGAGTATCTTTTGAATATATTTACCGAGAGAGAGAGAGAGAGAGAGAGAGAGAGAGAGAGGATAATTCAAAATATAAACTTTTACGGATACATTGGATTTTGGTGAGCGCCAATTTTTTTTCAGACTTTCCACTCCAGACAGTAGGGTTGATTTTGTGATCCATGTTCGAGTTGCCCTAACCAGGATATAAATATTTAAATGTTATATATTTGCTGAGTTGAAGGAGAGAAAGAGAAACAGTATGTATGTTAGAGTATGTACAATACGGTGATGTAAGCACACTATAAGAGCTTAAATATTATATTTTTACTAAGTTGGAATAGAGGGAAAAGAAAGCGGGTTGTAGATTAAGAGCTAGCCATAGCACATGCTTCATAAACTTTGTGAGAGTGTGAGATGGGCCACTGTAAATAAAATAATAGTCTAGTGTCAAAAACGCTCTTATATTATGGGACGGAGGAGTACTTCTTTGTAGGTAACTACATATTGTACATGTTGGCTATATATTGACTATAGATGACATGACAATATCATATACCCAACAGTTGGTTATATTATCAGCATTTAGCCACATTTTAAAAAATAATGTGAGAGTGTAAGGTGGACTATATACTAATAGTAAAATACTATATCTTTATAGCTAACTACTATACATATTGGGTATTAGATTGGTTATACATGGCATGACAATGCGCTATAGCTAGCATCTCACTCAGGTTGCTACATCAGATTTTTATTTTATTTTTTTACGTATGAAAATGTGCTAACAGACGTATTTGCGTCCAAAGCCATACCCACTCTCCAGCTCTAGCTCCAGCATCATTATTGGCTAAGTGCCTAGTTTGAGCTAACCATATTTGAACTAGTATAATGTCGCTTTACAGAAAGGAGACTTTGCAAAAAGTGGGTTAGTATTTGTCAAAAAAGAGGTGGATCAGCATCCATATTTGAACAGCCGCTCCAGGATCCATATTTGCTCAGGCCCTCCTCCTCAAGTTAAGCATCTGCAATGGCTTTGATTAATTAACAAGTGATGCACTTGAGAAAGAACTGTCTCTAAACCTAGTGATCATTGGTTGAGATGCTTGCAAGGTTGCCACTAGTTCGATGGATTCTTTGCACTCCTCACAAAAGTGGTCCCTTGATCTACGGGGAACAAACGAAAGTGGTCCCTTGATCGTTGAACTAATTAAGCTTTAAATTATCAAGGGTTGTTTAATTAGTCTTTGATGGGATCTAGCTAGGGCTAGGGCCTCAAAAGGAAGAGCTAGAGTGCGTACGTGACTAGAAGCGGCATACACATACGGCTTCTTTGGCACGAGAGGGACAGCACTACATGATAGTCTTGTGGTAGTGGTATGGTACCTGCGAGCTTAATTAGTCAGCTAGCTTTGTGTGTGTTAATACGCTTGACTAAGACCCATGCAACGTGCAGTTAGCCCGCGCCAACAGCTGCATTTGGGTGGGACCCCAAGTTAATTGTCATAATCTATAGTATAGGTACAAGTCTCCCACTTTGTTATTTTAAACTTTGAAGTCTACTTTACTTTTCCGTTCTTGGAACCGGTTAAGCACATAAATAATTGAAGAGCAAAAAGGAAAAGAAAAAAGCCAGAGCAACCACAAAACCACCAAAAAGAGAAAAAGAAACAGAGCAACCAGAGTGCTCTCGTATTGTTGCACCAGTACTACATAGTACAAATGACTCCAATCTGACAGGAGTGAAAACCGAGCAGTAGTTGAGGCGAAGGGAGAAATGGAGCTACGCTAGGGTTAATATACTACTATCCTGCATGTGCATGGTTTCACAGTAACCAAATTATACTCCGGTGCAGGCTCCGTTGCGTTTGCGTGCGGAGTTTGCCGCGTGCATGCATGCAGTTGGAGTCTGGCCAGCTTTTGTAGGTTACTGATTACAGTAGTATTCATGTCGCTGAACTACCAATGCCGGCTTAGTTTAGTGGTTCAGTGCTGTACCGGTATGTGTGGTCCAATTAACGTCCGATTGCGGATTAATGGTCCAATTAACTTGATCTACTCCTATTCTAGTTTCTGTCTCTACCTTCCTGTGGTCCGCCCTGCCCCGGTAACCTAGTACGCATGGACTCAAAAAAGGTTAAAAAAAATCTAGCCCTAGCTAGTGTACTTGATTAGTACTCCCGGAGTAGCTAGCAACGTGCGACCGAGTCCCGGAGTACACAGCTGCCGTTTTGGTTTTGCGCTCATGATCTTGTTTTATATGCATGTCGTTGCTTACGAATCAAGGCTAATTGATTTGTTGGATTAGAATAAGACATGCGTAATTGGCTAATCGCCCGTCGATCCGGGACCATGCATGCATATGTTTTCTGGACGGACCACGCATATATTAGCGGGTGAAAAGCACTTTAGTTACCAGCAATAGGAATCCTAGTAAATATGATATTAGAGCATCTCTAGCAGACCCGCTTCCGTCCTGACCCGCAAAATAACCGCCAAAATACGAGTCGACGCGACAAAACCTGCCCGATCAGACATCGCATACGCGTCCGACCCATAAATTTTTTTCGGACGCGACAAAAGATCTCCCCCGACCTCTAGATTCACGGGGTGGGAGGACGACCCGAGCTCGGCCCCTATCCGCAGCGAGATTTGGCAGGAGGGACATTTCCGCGCGGCCGTTCCCGCTCCCCCCACCCTTCGCCACCATTGCCCCGCCACCTTCCGCTCTGGTGCATCTTCCCCGGCAGTCCTTCGCCGCCATGGATGACTCCCTGCCATCCCCCGTCACCGTCGAGGTTGCGCACGCTCAATCCCCTCGAGCGGATCTCGTCGCCGGCCATGTTGGCCCCACCGTCGCTCAAGGCATCACTGTGCCTGCCCGCAAGCGGCATGGCAACGTGGTCGTGCAGGGCGGGAATCCGGCTGCCCCCGCCGCGAAGGCCTGCGCTCCAGCCGCCAACGCCGTTGCGCGATCCCGGCCGGCGGCAGAGAAGGTCGACAAGGTCTCCGGCGTAAAGCGGAAGAAGATTCCGGCTACAAAGAAGCCGGCTCCTTCATCCACTCCCTCCGCTCTGGAAAGAGGTTCCTCGATGATGCCGCACAACGGTGCTGCTCCCACCGCAAGCGAGGTGTTTGATGAAATGGCCGGAAGGTATGCGTCTTCGGTCATGACATTTTTTTTTGCTTTTCGCCATTTGCGATAGCTCGTGACTTGTTGTTGTTCACTATAGCGGTGGTTCGAACAATGCAACTGCCAAGTTCGTGAACTTGTTGGACACCAACGCCGTTGATATCGATCAAGCCCCGTTAGCAGCATTCAATTAAAATGAAACGGAGGGCAGCGTGGATGATCATGGTGGTGAAGAAGAAGTGGAGGAGATCGATGAGGGGGCGTATGAGCAATCCCAAACAAAAAGTGGAAAAGCCAAAGATTGAAGAACTACACGATCTTGGAAGATCAAATCTTGATCAAGGCATGGAGTGCGGTGTCCCTTGAAGCATGCACGGGTACTTCTCAAACCGCCAAGAGGTATTGGCAAAGGATCGAAGATCAATACTTCCGCATGATAGCAAAGTATCCCAATAGGACTCCACACACTTTTCGGTTGTTTCAAGGGTGTTGGGATGTGATCAAACCTATTTACAGCCGTTGGGAAGCTTGCTTGGAGCAAGTACGCAATGCACCTCCAAGTGAAACCGTGGAATCCGACTATGTGATTTTGTTTTGACTTTGTTCAAGTTGTGCACATCATATTGCATCATATGAAATGATTGCATCATTTGACTTTGCTCAAATTGTGTAGGACAAAATTGCCCAACATAGATACAAAGACATGGAAGCTTCGGAAGGCAAATTCTTCAAACTAGAGTATTGTTGGGACTTACTCAAAGAGTATGAGAAGTGGAAGTTGATTGACAAAGAATCCCCACCGAAGAAAGGTTCACTTACAAACATGGATGAAGATGATGATGATGATGATGATGATGATGATGATGATGATGATGATGATGATGATGATGATGATGGTCCAAGAAATTTGAATAAGCCCGATGGCGACAAGAAGACTAAGGAGAAGATGAAAAGAGAACACGAAGCGTCGAGCTTGAGGGAGAAGATTGATGTCATGGTGCAATCAAATGAGTTGATGTTAGCGAAGACATTGAAGATCAAGAAAGAGTTGACCGAGAAGAAGGCAAGGGAGAAGCAAGAACAATGTCAATTGCTCAAGGAAGAGGGGCTGCGCAAAGCGGCCATTGAGGAGAGAAGGGCACGTGTCACTGAAAACAAAGCCACGTCCAAGTTGAAGAGAACAAGATCATGACAATGAACCGCAATGACATGGACGACCCCACCAAAGAATGGCATGATATAGCAAGAAGAGAAATCTTGAAGATGAGAATGGTTGCGTCGGCCAGTGCGTGTTACAGTGTCGAAGATGTTTTCTCGGCGGGGTTTGGAACCAATGTCGCCGATGCGTTCAGTGCACCAGCCGATGATTTCGGTGCGGGAGTTGAAACAAGCGCCGGAGGTGGATTCGGTGGTTCCGATGAACTCCATGGACTCGATGGCGCGCAGTGAAGATCGACCAAGATGATGTCAGACGTGGTCGACACTTTTGCGAGACCCTCTTTTGTGTTTGTCCTACAAAACTTAAGCTTTTATTTTCGCGTGAACTGTGTTCTATTGTTTGAATTTGAACTTATTTCTCGGAACCGATGTCAAATTGGATAATTAGGCGTCTTCGGTTTGCGGGTCGACGCGGCGGTGCCCGAGCAGACCACGCGTAGCCGACCCGTAAAAAAACATATTCATCGAATATTCTTTTTTACGGGTCCGTTTTGCGGGGTCTGAGTCTGACCTCGCTCGCGCCAGCCTGCATATATACTTTTCCGCGAACTGTAAAAAACTTATGAAGGTTGGGATTTTGCAGGGTTTGTTAGAGATGTTCTTAATTCCAACATGAGCCATGCGATGGATTCCAGATCTTTGCTAGTTGTGTTGAGAGTGTTTTCTTATATTTGTTCGTAGGTGTGTGCAACTGGCTATGAACAGCTCGTGGACCTTTCCCTTGCAGTGCTGCATATACATGCCAAAGAGAATCCAAAAGTGTACATCAGCTTACATACGAGAATCCAAAAGTGTGCATCAGCTTACATACGAGGATGCAAAGTGTTAGCAGTTACATATACATGAGTATCCACTTGTTCTATTTAACCAAACCAAAGTGTACAGTACAGGCATCATGTGAGGAACAAGTTGTGATTATTCAACAGATCAAGTACTACACGATTGTCTAGGGCTTTGTTCATCAAAAAAGATTACCTAGGGCTTCCGGGCTGGTTCGAGTTGACACACTAGTACTATATTTATAGGATGGAAACAGGGAGATATGTACAGGTCAGCTGGTATCACGGCACCGATATACAGCCGCCCACAAGCTATGCCTATGCCTATGCCTATGCCTAATCAGGGTCGTTAGCTCCACGGAGAAGAGAAGCGAAGGTGGTCGTCGCCTGGAAACAGCGAGCTGACTATGCTCAAGCCTTGTCAGTTTGTCGTCGCACACCGCACATTTCGTTGCATTGCTATAACTAACTAGCCAAGGACACTGGCCTGAATTATCCGCTCACAGTAACTGAATTAGGTGACCAATTGTTTTTCTAACTGAACTCCGTCTCGTCGCTCCTCAGCTAAGGTAAATAAACCTGGCCACTGCACGGCTCAGTCTGCAGGTGCAGCTTAGTTGCCTACAGACTGAGCGTACCCTCGATAGGCTGCCGGGCATCACAGGTGACTGCGCTATGCTACTACAGTACATTTCCAGCCACAGGGCCGATTAATGCTGCTGAAGCTGTCGAAGAGCAAGCGCATCAACATCAGCAGCGATTCAAATTGCAGAATGTATACGCCATGCTTGAATCTAGCCTGAACCAACACTGTTCCTCCTCCCTAATCTGAGATTCATGTTACCCCCTATAATCATGAGAAGCGGTGGCAAGAATGTCACAGACTGATCGATACCGGAATATGCTGTTGATGTGCAGCAGGCTGTTGTGAATGATGCATCTGCATCTGCATCTGCTGCTACAGGCCCAGCTTTCTTCAACATTCAGAAAAAAGTTCAGCTCTATCAGAATATGTGGCTATACACGACATTACAGTGCATCCCTACTGGAAGTCTGGAACCACTCTCGTTCGCCTGATCAGCACCAAATTTGGTTGAGTTTCTTACACCCAAATTCAGTGTGATTTTCCTACGTCAGTTTTCAGCGTGACCTGTGCATGCACCGAGATCTCCTGTTTGCTAAGCCTGGTGGATAAACAATTTACCTGTCGCTCTAACTCTGACGTGCGTGCTCCGAGTCCGGTCCAAATCAACAGGATTCGACGGGATCCCTCTCTTTCCTGTCTCATCTTTCAGACTCTGGTTTGGTTGCTAACCTGGCAACTAACTAGCTATAAAAGGAGTATAGCTTTTCCAGGGGCGGTGTCCGGTCTTTTTAGTTGGAACAAATATAGTCTACAGTTCATCCTCTTGATCACCTTAATTTTTGGAGAATTCTGGCATTGCAGTAGTATAAGATATCCTTCTCTAGATTGTAGGAGTAACTGGTTCCTTTTTGTTGTTATTATACGTAAAAGCAGATTCTAATTTTGGCGGAACCTATATATGTGCAATGTGTAGTGTAGGTGAACCACTTGGTGTGGTGTGACATAATGCCATCAGGAAGCTTCTGACGAATGCAATCAGCCAATTACTCGGCAGCATAATCTGATCGAACAGATAATCAATTTGCGCTCCTATAAGTCCTACGGACTACCAAAAACAGAAGAAAAACACGAGCCAACTAACTACTTTCGCTTAACAAAACTAGCTACTCGACAACCATCGCATATGTAAGAGATGCATCACACGCACCATAAATTGAATATTTTGTTGTGTTTGCTATTGCTAGGTCACCGGCTTTTTCACTTGTCACAATCGATTCCTCGCAGCACTTTCAGTGGATAGCAATGCTCGCACAATGGCGATAGTGTTGTCACTTTCAGTTTCAGAAAAATTTGAGCAACAACTAAAATCATCAAAATTCATTGAATTTCAGTGATTCGGATCATTTCGTCCAAGAGCTGAAACTTTCACTTCAATTCAACACATTTGATAAACATTTGAATTCTTTTTTAAAATATTTGAAATTTTGTGAACTACTGAAATTGCTGAATTATTTTGGTCGGAAGGTAAATATTTCAGTGTCAACTAAAATCACTGAAATTCAATGAATTTCACCAAAATCTCACTGAAAGTGAAAACTAATGTTGGCATGTAGTCACTATTGCATCGATGGAAGAGGGCAGAACAAAGGGTGTCACGTGTAAGAGACACCGTCAACACATCACAGAGTGGCGCTAGAGGCATAACCGAGCATGTAGACCACACCAAAGTAATTGGAAAAGTGCCGTCGCCGACACAATAATGAATGTGATGTTAAATGGAATGCTAGATCCGGTAGCAGTGGCCAAAAAGCAACGATGTAGATATAGTGGTAGGATTTTACCCAAGGAAGAAGAGCAAACAAAGGCCAAAATCGACTTTTTGGGGGGAAAAACAAATCTTTGTGGTATAAAAGGTCACATGTTTCACATAAGCATACCCTCGCTAGACAACCAACAATATCATGTGACGCTATAGTTTGTGTCTAGCGCTTTATGGCTTAACTAACAAAAAAGAAGTTTTTTTTTAGCATCAGTACAGACACAAGCGCTCATATACACGCGCATACCTCATCCCTATGAACGCATACGCGCACATCCTGCCCCTATGAGCACCTCCGAGAGACTGAGCCGGCATATCATCTTGAGATTTAGGAAGTCATCGTAGGCGCCTCGTCGTCGACGGAAACGTCTCCTCCCACTGAAAGCGCATCGCCGGAAATCCTGAAATAAATTCAGGAATAATGCGAGCACCAGGATTTGAGCCCTGGTGGATTGGGGATACCACTGTCCACCTAACCAACTCAACCACAGATTGATTCGCAACAAAAAAGAAGTCGAAACCATTGACATGACACATGTAGTTGTTTCTCTAGTACCAATGCCATGATGCAACAGATTAGACCGTAACACTGTTTCCTTTTAATCTATAAAAACTAAGAGAGCTATTGAAGGAATTTAATTTACAGTGAAAGACAAAAAATACTTCAACGCAAAATATCATCATCATCGATTACTCTAATCAAACTGATCTCCTGGTCGATCTTTCACTATCTAGAGGAGAAGTTGCGACTGTTGAAGTTTGGCCAACACAAATTTAGACAAACAATCTGACCTTATTAATTACCTATACAAAATCATCAAATAGAAGAAACTGAAACTAATATTAATAAGAAAGAACCATGATAAAACTTGAAGCTACATCAAGATTGAGACCCCATGTGACATGGCACCCAAGATAAAGAGAAAGAGCATGCTAAATAGGTGATGGCCCTAAAGCACTCAATGTTCGACTCTTTTCCTTGATGACAGAATCGAGCGATGTATGCACTCGCTACTGAAAATCATATAGTTGTACCCACAAGTGCCTTAGAAGTCAATTTCATCTGGACCTTTCGTGGCACTTACAAAGAAGTCGACCAAACAAATAAAAAACGCATGCGGTCTAAGGGAGCAACGAACTAACGGGTATACCCCTCCAGGTGATTCCGAGTGGGCGGCATGGGGAGCGCCCAGGCGAGGTTTCTTTAAAAACATTTAGTATTATTGTTTTTGTTCTTCTTCTTCTTGCGTGAAGCAAACAGTGTGAAAAATCACAGGTACGTCACAATGAAGCACGGCTGTGCTTCCGCGTGAATTGTGGATGTGCTTCCCGAAAGTGAAAAAACACAGTTATGCTTCAGGGTGAAACACAATTGTGATTCCGTGTGAAGCACACTTGTTGCTTTCCGGAAATTGAAAAAGAACCGATGTGCTCTCACAAAAAACTGAAAAGCACAATTGTACTTCTTCGTTTCTGATCTGATATATATTTTCCGGTTTTCGCTTTTTTTTCAGTTCTTGGTTTTTTCCGGGTTCTGGTTTTTCCCAGGTTTTCTTTTTGAAAAAAATATTCGGCCAAACCTATCAACATGGGATTTAGTTTTGAAGATATCTACGCGAGCAACCCGATGCAAAAGATTCGTGATTCGAATGCACGACTCAAAAGATAAAACAACTTGAAAAATCAAATCTCTGTAAAGAAAACTGCAAAAATCCTAGATTGTGACAAGGTGTGGAACGTGCAGTGCGCTACTTGTCACCACCAGAGAAGATACAAGTGACCATTGCAAGGGGTACCCCTTAACTACATGTTGAATATTTTGTCCAATGCATGATGAGCATTTTTTTAATACAAGTGATTTTTTAATGTCATTAAAAAAATCAAAAACATGCAGACATTTTGCTATGCACTGCACCTTTTTAAAATGGCACAAACATTTTTTATATGCTATGAACATTATTCTAAAATAGTGTGAACAAAGGTTTACATTTCATGAACATTTTAGTTGAAATATGATGAAACATATATTTAAACGTGAAAACAGTTATAAATATGATGAATTTTTTAATGGTACTACCATTTAAAAAATTGCGCACAATTTTTCACACTTTCATGAACATTTTCAAAAAAAGTATCATATTTTTAAATGCGTGAAGTTTTTTGTAAACATCATGAACATGTTTTTAATGGTATGAACCTTTTCCATAAATGCACAAACCATTTTTCTAGACTACACATTTTGTAATGCATGGTGCACATTTATTGAAATTGAAGTAAAGTGATTTTTTGGAATACATATTAAGAATATTTCAAAATATTTTTCTAAATGGAGGTTGGATTTGGCGTGATCTTTTTCTCCTATCTCGTACTACTTCAGTGTATTGTTTGGTTGCTAACATGGTAAGTGAGGGCAACCCCAACGCAAAGACGCATTTTGTCCACCACCATCCGTTTGGGACCGCGGAGACAAAAAAAGCAGCCCAACTTAGAGGGACCCATTTTGTGTCCCTTCAAACCCATTTCTATCCTAAACTTGGGTCTGATTTTGGTCTGAAATGGACACCTTCCATTGTCCGGCTGTCCCACCATCTATCCACCTTTTTTTCTCCCTCTCTCTCCTCCTTTTCTCACTTCTGACCCACCCACCCACCATGCCGCCAAAGACCATGCGTTGTAGAGATGAGGAAGGCCAGGTGGGGTGGCGGTCCCTCCGGTGCGAGGCAAGGCTAGCGGCATGCCAGCGCTCCCTCCAGCGGTCTCCAGGGCGTTCTGGGAAGGCGTCGTGGGAGACAAGGCAAGGCGTTGTGGGAGACGAGCGTCGAATCTCCTCTGCCTCGTTGCTTGGAGGCGAGCGAGAGGTGCAATAAGATTGGCGGAGACCTCATCTCCGGCACCCTTCCCCGAAGCCAGCCTACTCGCTGGTGTGGTCGGGCATCTCAACGCGCCGCTCTGCGGCTAGGAACTCACACTCAACTCAACGGCCACTCCGACACGTGAGGCCTGGCTGGTCGCCGCAGCAAGACAAGTCTTCATAGCCGAGTGAGCCTTTTGATAGCCTCAACCTTGACATGTCCGTCTAAATGGGCCCTGCGCATTGGGTGCATAGGTTGTGTCCATCCTTGTCCGTTTGCGGACCCAAACGGATAAAAATCGAACACAATCCATGTCCATTTGAGTCTCTATGTTAGAATTGCCCTAACTATAGTTGATCGGAGAATAGCTTTTCTGGGAGCGGTGGATTGTGTTTTAGTAGGAATAAATATAGTGTACATGTGATCTTGCATAGTGATGTGTCATAACCATAATTTTGGAGTACTTTGGTATTGTAGTACTATAAAATATCCTTCTCTAGAATGCAATCAGTTATTATTTTTAGTGTTTTTTAATGTTGGTAGCAGAGTCGCAAAATTCGTTGATTAGAAAGTGGTATTACAAGAACACGTCTAGAAGAGGAGTACACCACATAAAAGAGAGTGCCAAAAAAGAAGAAAGAAAAAAGGACTACATGGTTTATTTGTGGAAAACCGGGCGAAAAAGCTAAATAACGCCTAGCTAGGCTAGTACTAAAGCACCATAGTACATACAAGACGCGAGAAGACCAACACCCCACAACACACCCGACTGGGCACTCGAGGGCCTTCGCCGCTAACAGGGTACACACCGAAAACCAACGTACTATCCAGGCTGCCACGAGAATATTGACGAGACTCAATGTCACTAGAGAGGAACGATATGTCCGATAGAGTGAACCTATGCCGCTCCGGTTCCTTGAGAATTTGCTGAAATCATTCAAATCCAAGCACCCCTCTAGCTAGTGCACGTTGGGCAAATCTGCCAAGAGAGCGCGGGGCTCCGGACAGGGCGGGCTTGACCCAGGGCATGGGGAATTCGGTCCAACTAAGAGAAACTGATGTTTTCTACAAAAAAAATCAAGATAGCAAAACACATCATGGGCCGGAGCATCAATTGAACCGAAACCCCAGCTATCGTTGAAAAAAAACTAGTACCCCTACTCTATGGCGCAGCAACGAATTGCTTTCGTTTTTGGAAAACAGGTAGTTTTGTTGAGAGCGGAGTAGAGCAGGACCTGAGTGGCAGTCGGGGGCGGATCTAGGCGGGGTTCGAGGTGGTTGGTCCAAGACTAAGCAACCAGCCACCAACGAGCGGAAGTGGCTCGTACCTCGAAGACCAATGCCCAAAATTGAGGGGCGACGTCGTTGAAGCTCCAGGGCGTGGAGGGGGATGCTCGGCGGCAATTCGGTGGTGGACTTTCGTCATGGAGAGGGAGAAGGAGGGGGAGGGGAGCAAGATTATACCGGCAGGCGGTGGGGAAGGAGATATGGTGGAGGCGACGAACGATCTAGATTCCCGAGGAGACGAATGGGTAGAGCATTTCTCCTTTGGTGCCTTGGGCTATCATGGATTTGGTTTTTGTGATTAGAGGGAACCAACCCTAGCTTCTCAATCTGCTCATCTTTAATATAATCTAGGGTCATTTGCACAAAAACAACTTGGCGATGGTCCTCAAGCCCTAAACTTTATCTTTTTTCCCTACATGACGTAGTCGAGCGATGTGTGCACTTATTACTGAACGTCAATATCATATAGTTGTACCTAGGGGCTTGTCTTTGTCTCGCTATAACGCTCGCCTTAGGGAGTGCGCTATGTGGGCCCGCCCAATAGCGTTAGTTCAACAGTTTTGTCCATTTTTTCTTTGTTTTATTTTTACTATTCTTTATATTTTGTGACATTCTAAATATATATTCCAAAAAATAATTTAGTTCGTTTACTTCAATAATTGAAAATTGTTGACTACAAAAAATGAAAAATGGTAATGCAGTGTAAAAAGTTTGTTAGCATAATTTTGAAAAAATGTTGAAAGCATTCAAAAAATGTTTCTGATATTTAAAATGTTGACATTTCAAAAATAAAAATTACATGAAATTTTAAAAAAATATACATTGTTAAAAAAACGACCATATAATTTAAAACGAATATTTTATAGCATTCAAAATAATTGTACTTTACATCAAAAGAAACAATCATGAATTTCAAAATATATCCTTGACATTAAAAAATATATTTACAGAACGTAAAGAAAAGTTTTGCATGGTTAAAATAATGTTTGTATCATTCAAAAAATAAAGATGTTTTAAATTTTTTAAGATGTATTAAGAATTCCCAAAAATGTGTATTCATAAAATTGTTAATGATGTATTTGAGAAATGTTTAAATTGTATAAAAATGATTTAAATTTTCACGAGAAATACACAATATGTATTAAAAAATAGACATCAAAACATATATTTTTTAAAATATGAATAATGTATGAAAAATGTGAAGCGTGTATAAAAATCCTGATATATTTAAAAAATTATACTTGTGTATAAAAATGTAGACATGTTTTGAAAAAGAAGAAGGAAAAGTCCAAAGAAAACTGAAGAAAAAAACCAAAGAAAAGTAAATAAAAATAAAAGAAAAACCAAGGAAAACCGATATAAACAGTGAAAACCCAAGAAGACAACCACAGAGAAACAGACACTAGTGCGGCTGCAATAGTACTGGGCCGACCCAGTGAGGCCACGCCCAGAGGCGAGCCGGAGCTACGTCTCACAATCGGCGAGACATATTTCTTGCGACCCACGATTGCCTTAGAAGTGTCATCTACGTCATTAGTGGATATCCCCAAGTGCCATAGAAGTTCCATGTCTATTACACGGATGAACAATACAGTTTCTTGCATGGCCATTTTATGAGTGTCGTAGAAACGAAGGTAGAGAACTACCATATCTTGCCATGTCTTTTTAAAGATTTCAATATGGACTACATGTGGAGCAAAATGAGTGAATTTGCACTTTAAAACTCTAAAAGACATATATTTAAAAACGGAGGGAGTAGAAGTTTGTTAGAATGCCCACACAAGGTGATCATTCAATTATAGACTTTTGTTTTGTCATCACACTCAGTTATAGTCCAGAGATGGATGACTTATAGTACCAAAACACAGAATACTTCAAAAATTAAGGTGACCACTCTTCATTGTGCAAGACGATCAACAGTACACTATATATCTTCCAACTAAAAAGACCGACCACCGCTGCTTGAAAAGTTATGCTCCTTTAGCTGTAGCTAAAAAGCATAAATCGTGCAATTAAAAACAATTTGGGTACGGTAAAACATGGTTCATGCATCTTTTTTAACAATATTCATACCGTTGAAAAATGTTCATGACATTTAGAAATATCACCACATGTTTTAAAATTATGATCATGAGATTTAAAAAAACATGAAAATCTAAAAAATTGTAGGCACAACATTGAAATATAGTAAGTATCATTCAATAAATTGTCCATCATATTTATTAAAATTTTGCAAGTTAAATATATGTTCCTTAACAAAAACAATGTTTATGAAATGTAAAACTTTGTTTGCAATGTATTGAAAAAAATGTGAGAAATATACGAAATAATATATAACATTAAAAAAAGAAAGCTGCAATACATAACATAATATTTACATGTTATTAAATAAATGTTCATGATTGTTTGCAAAATATTCACACTGTATTCAAAAATTGTTTAATGTGCATTTTTGTAACGTTCAACATTTATTTGGAAAATAAAAATAAATTCAACATGTATTTGAAAATTTTAAAAATTAAAAACAATTATAAAAGGAAGAAAAATAATACAAAGCAAACAGATGAAAACCAATAGAAACTCATGTAACAAAGGAAAACGAAAATCAATACAGAAAAACATAGAAAAATAAGAAACTCACAGGAAAAAGGAAAAAGAAAAGCATAGAAAAAACCTGCATGTGATGGTTTAAAACTATGTTGTTTTGCGCCGGGGGGTGGGGGGTGGGGGTGGAGGGGGACATGTTTTAAAGCTAGTCTGTGTAACCTGCTCAAAAGGGCCGGAACTCTAAAGCCAGCGCATAGGCGAGACGGTGCAATATCTCGCTGCGGGCGAAATATAGTACTGCTGGGCTAACAGTGCCTTTTCCTCGAGAAGCCTGTTATTTGGCCACCAACCCATATGCTTGATTGGACGTTACTCAAAAGAAATATGCGTGATTGGACTGTGGGCGTTTTTGTTCTGTTTGATCGACTTCTTGGTATTGTACCAAAGTCCTATGAGTAGTTTGTATTGGTTTCATTGGATTTTTTTTCTGATGTTCTATTGTTTTATTTATTCTTCAAATACATATCGACTTTATTTAACAACACGTTAAACGTTGTTCGTATAGTGGTTGAAAAAAATTAGATACATGTTTAAACATTTGTTAAATACACGATGAACATTTTCTCCAATGCATGATGAGCATTTTTTAATACAAGTAAATTTTTAAATGTCATGAACATTTTTTCAAGAACATGCAGACATTTTGCTATGCACTGCACCTTTTTTAATGGCACAATTATTTTTTATATGTTACAAACATTATCTGAAATATTGTGAACAAATGTTTACGTTTCATGAACATTTTAGTTGAAATGTAATGAAACATATATTTAAACATGCAAACATTTATAAATGTGATGAACAACTTTATGAATGGTACTAACATTTAAAAAATGCAAGAATTGTTTTCACACATCCATGAACATTTTTAAAAATATCATATTTTTAAACACACGAAGAAATTTTAAATATCATGAACTTGTTTTTATAGTATGAGATTTTCCATAAATGTATGAGCCATTGTTCTAGACTACACATTTTTTATGCATGGTGAACATTTCTTGAAATTGAAGTAAAGTGATTTTTGTAATATATAAAACCATGCTCATGGGGATCTATAAATTTGAGAAGAAGCATATCATGGGGATCTAAAAAACCATGCTCATGGTTCACTTATCCCAAATATGCCAATTAAGCAATTTATTGCACCAAGTCCTCAAAGTGCTCTTATGTGCAATATTGATAAATTTGCAAAAACACTCATTTTGGTTGTGGTATTATCTCTCATGCTTAGTAATTCATTTTTATGCAAAATGAGATCAATTTATGCCATGTGCTATGTGCCATGTGACAAAGCTCTTATGCTAATGATCAAGTTTGGATAATAATGGATTCATTCATGGATATCAAGTTCTTATCTTTTGTACCTTTTTGTATGTGCAAGTTTCTTTGTGGATGCTCATCTTGATGGTTATTTGCCACATAAGAAACTTATACACATGAGAAAGTGCATATCTTTCTTTGATATCTGTTCGGTTTTTATTGGTCATTGGGATTGTCTCTTTTTGATTCTTTGATGGATCCGGTAAGAGGATGAGTACTGAGTGCTTGTATGTATTTCTTATATTTTTGCACTCATGAGTTTTTGGATATATTTTGGAGCCATTCTTAGCATGATGATCCTATTGGATACTTCCCGTATATCTTGTCCAAAATATGTTCTTTGGGTCTTTTGAATGTGTGACTCTCATGTTTTATCTTCTTGTCGCATTCTATGGATCCCAATATAGTTTGAGCTCCTCCATTTATTCATAAATGGGTATGTGCATTTGATTCCACTCACATTTGAGAAATGCACAAATTAAGGAGGAACTCATACTATATTGGCCTTCTAGGTTTCTTCCATTTTGGCATTTGATGCCAATGGGGGAGAAGTTTAGAGGGTTTAGGAGAAGTGGGTTGGTTCTTATCATTCATGCATATCTACATTTGTTGTGTTTGCTTGTTGCACGGATGCGTATATAGAGAAAATTTCACCAAGTTTTTTCACGTGCATATATTGTGGGGGAGTTTGCTCTATATATGCTTGATTCCTTCTAATACCACACTATATAGAGAAAACTCCCCACAATATATGCACGTGAAAGAACTTGGTGAAGATTTCTCTATATACACATCCGTGCAACAAGCAAACACAACAAATGTAGATATGCATGAATGATAAGAACCAACCCACTTCTCCTAAACCCTCTAAACTTGAGTTGACCATCTAGATACAAACTTCGAGCTTCATCTTGGTCAACCAACATCTTTACCTCAAGCTCTATATTGGTTTCTTGAAAGCCACAATGAACGCTCCATTTCCCTTCATTGCTTCAAGAAAGAGATGTTCCATAGTGCTGCATGAAGCATGTTGGATTTGTGTGGAAAGAATGCCATCAAAACATTCGAAGAAGTCCTCATGGTATCCCTCTCTGGATACCCCGTGCGCACAGGGTCGAGTGTCAACTCTCTGGATACCCCGTGCGCACGGGGTCCCAGACCGCCGTGCACACAGGGTCTAGGTTTTTGAACTCGAGGTCCCATACCCAGTAAGGTTTCAAGTTGGTCTTTGTGGATTTATGTTGAAGCCATCAAGATTGATTTTAATGTCTAACCAAATATATTCAAGGTGGAGTTCGTTAGAGGATCTCAAAGATTGACATATGTGGGCTTTTAAGGATCAAGGATCTCAAAAATTAAAGAGAAGAATTCAAGTTATGGTTTCAAGACAAGATCATGGTGAGCTCATATGTTGGGTTTAGGTTGATCAAGTCTTGAAGCAAGCAACTAGAGTAAATAATTCATTGTGCCTCTCAAGAGATTGCGATGGAGTTTTAGGAGAGAATGTGGTGACCAAGATGATATTCATAGTGGAACTTGATATGGTCATTGAGGGAGTCCTGGATTAGGGGGTATCCGGATAGCCGAATTATATCCTTTGGCCGGACTGTTGGACTATGAAGATACAAGATTGAAGACTTCGTCTCGTGTCCGGATGGAACTCTACTTGGCGTGGAAGGCAAGCTAGGCAGTACGGATATGGATATCTCCTCCTTTGTAACCGACCTTGTGTAACCCTAGCCCCCTCCGGTGTCTATATAAACCAGAGGGTTCTAGTCCGTAGGACAACATACAATCATACCATAGGCTAGCTTCTAGGGTTTAGCCTCTCCAATCTCGTGGTAGATCAACTCTTGTAATACTCATATCATCAAGAATAAATCAAGCAGGACGTAGGGTTTTACCTCCATCAAGAGGGCTCGAACCTGGGTAAAACATCGTGTTCCCTGCCTCCTGTTACCATCCGCCTTAGACGCACAGTTCGGGACCCCCTACCCGAGATCCGCCGGTTTTGACACCGACATTGGTGCTTTCATTGAGAGTTCCTCTGTGACATCGCCATAAGGAAGGATGCCTCATCTCGTTGTTAAAAACAACATTACCGCCGGGGGAGCTCTGGCTGTCGGCCAAACTCTCCGGCTAGGAAGTTTCGTCATGACTGCTTGTTCGGCCGCTGCATCGACGATGACTTCTCGGGTCATCAAAAACGGCCTCCACGTCGGCTCGGAATTCACCGAGCAAATGGATCCAATGGAGCTCTCTTCCCTAAACGAACTCTTGGATCGCATCGCCGCCTTGGGAGTCGCTACGGACTATGATCGGATTGGACTTAAACCCGATCAAAGGGAGATTAACTCTCCATTGGTCACCCATCACGTTGCGGTGGTGGAGGAACAGTGCGGCAACTCTTCCTCTATTTTGAGGACTAACTATGTCCGGATTCCTGAGCTCTCCGAGCCGGATACCCGCTTACGGGAGGACATCACCCAAGCCCTGAACCTAGAATCAGGCAGCGGGCCAGACTTATCGGGCAACACTCCGGAACCCGAACTTCCAAGATTGGAAACTCCTCGGCCCCTGGGTCTCAGATCGGGTAGGGGTTCGGACTCAAATCCACCCACCCAGCCAGACATAAACGATCTTTCCCACATCAGGCAAGTGCCCCATGAAATAGTACATCATTATTGGGCCAGATTCCTCCTTATGATGAACAAGGTCAAGGACTGTCACGAGGAAGATGCAGTCTCACTTTTCTACAATAATTGCACGGACAAGGGAATCCTTAACACCTTAAGTCGCCATGACATATCATGCTTCGCTGACTTGGCGTCCATAGTACGAAAGTACTGTGCGATGAAAAGCGCCTGGAAAACAAAAACAAAATTTTGGGATAATCCGGCCCCGAATATACACCCAGTCCGAAGTAAAAGGGTGCACTATCATAAGACACTCGAGCTAGTTGCAAAGAAACAAAAACCCTCTATAGGGCATGGAACCGTACTGGAGGGATGGCTTAACGGACCCTGCAAAATTCATAGTACAGCGGATACAATACCAATGCAGAGCCTTAGAGCATGTTGGATACTCCGGAAGGTGGCCAAAAGTGGTGGGGATCTTCTTATCCCAAATGCCACAGAGCACCATCCCGTGGATAACAATACGATATTAACAGACATTGAGACCTTCACGTCAAATAATAGGCGCAAGCGAACACTCCGCAGCATGGCTGAAATCTGCCACGTAGCAGCAATAAATCCATGGAGTGACACGGCTATTACCTTCAATGCCAGTGACGAACCTAAATTCCGAACAGCCCGAGCACCAGCCGCACTGGTCCTCAGTCCAATTGTGGACGGCTTTCGACTCACCAAAGTACTCATGGACGGCGGCAATGGATTAAACCTCATCTATGAGGAAACTCTTCAAAAAAATGGAAATAGACTGGAACCGCATTGAGCAAAGTAGCACAACCTTCAGGGGAATCATACCCAGTCGGGAGGCACGATGCGCTGGGAAAATCACACTAGATGTGGTATTCGGTACGCCAGAGAACTATAGGTCCGAAGAAATTACATTTCAAGTGGCCCCGTTCAGCAGTGGATACCACGCCCTTTTAGGACGTGAGGCGCTCACGATCTTCCAAGTCGTACCCCATTATGGGTACATGAAGCTCAAAATGCCCGGGCCCAACGGAATCATCACCCTCGCCAGTGATCCGGACACAGCACTCCACGCCGAAAACAAAACAGCCGCACTGGCCCTCGAGGCATTATCCGAAGCCCTCTCGGCCGAGGAATTAACCACGCTACGCTCCACAGTGGACAGGGACGACGTGATACTCGATAAGAGATCCAAGTCCACCTCTTTTAAACCAGCGGATGAAATAGTCAAATTCCAAGTCCACCCAACGGACCCTACAAAAACAGCCTCCATCGGGGCACAGTTAAACCCTGCCGTGGACGCCGCACTACGAGAGTTCCTGCGCGAGAATTGGGACATATTCGCCTGGCATCCCTCAGACATGCCAGGAATCCCACGCAGGCTGGCCGAGCATAGCCTCAATATCCTAAAGGGATTCAAGCCGGTCAAGCAAGCTCTTCGGTGTTTCTCCGAACCTAAGAGACAGGCCATGGGAGAGGAACTAGCCAAGTTATTGGAGGCCGGATTCATCAGAGAAATAAAACACCCGGACTGGCTAGCAAACCTGGTGATGGTACCAAAGAAGGATAAATCCTGGCGCCTTTGTGTCGATTTCAAGGAACTCAATAAAGCTTGCCCAAAGGATCTCTTCCCCCTCCCCCACATCGATCAAATTATTGATGCTACCGCAGGACACGAGTCATTGTGTTTCCTCGACGCATACTCCGGTTACCACCAAATCAAGATGGCGGAGTCCGACCAAGCCGCAACGGCATTCATCACACCATACGGTCCCTTCTGTTTCAACACAATGCCTTTTGGGCTCAAAAACGCCGGCGCAACATATCAGCGCATGATTCAGACATGTCTGGAGAAACAAATCGGCAAAACAGTAGAGGCATACGTAGACGATGTGGTCGTCAAAACCAAACACGTCGACTCTTTGATAGACGACTTGAGGCTCACATTCGACAACCTCCGAACATACGACATCAAGCTCAATCCGGAAAAATGCGTTTTCGGCGTACCAGCCGGAAAGCTCCTGGGTTTCATTGTCTCCAGTAGAGGTATTGAAGCTAATCCGGCCAAAATCCGAGCTTTGTCACAGTTGGCTACCCCAACAGACCTCAAACAAATCCAGAAGTTAACTGGATGCGTGGCGGCTCTAAGCCGCTTTATCTCCCGCTTAGGAGAAAAGGCTTTACCCCTTTATCGCCTCCTTCGGCGCACCGAACACTTCGAGTGGACGGACGCTGCCACAGCCGGATTGGAAGAAATAAAGGCCATTTTGGCAACCAACCCAATCCTGGCCGCGCCAAACATCGGCGAACCAATGTTGTTGTACATTGCGGCAACTCATCAAGTTGTAAGCGCAGTGCTCGTCGTCGAACGAGAAGCTGACGGACATAAATTCCCTCTTCAAAAGCCGGTATACTATGTATCCACTGTCCTCACTCCATGCAAATCACGGTACCCACATTATCAAAAGATAGCATATGCGGTATTCATGGCATCCCGGAAGCTGCGACACTACTTTCAAGAGTGTTCGATTACAGTAGCCTCGGAAGTGCCACTTAATGATATTATAAACAACCGCGACGCTACGGGCCGGATTGCCAAATGGGCCATTGAGCTCCTCCCGTTCGACATAACATACAAACCTCGACGAGCCATTAAGTCGCAAGTATTGGCCGACTTCGTCGCTGAATGGACGGAGGCCGAACTCCCTAAAGAGTACGGCGCATACTCCAATTGGATCATGCACTTCGACGGTTCTAAAATGCTGGAGGGTCTAGGGGCTGGCGTCGTCCTGACGTCCCCAACCGGAGATACCGTTCAGTACGTACTACAAATATTATATACATACTCCAACAACGCAGCCGAATACGAAACTCTGTTGCATGGTCTTCGGATGGCAGTCTCCATGGGCATTCAACGCCTGGAGGTGCGTGGGGATTCAAACCTCGCAATATCCCAAATAAATGGAGACTTTGACGCCAAGGATCCGAAAATGGCGGCCTACCGAAACGCCGTCCTAAAAATGTCAGCTCGGTTCGAGGGGCTCGAATTTCACCATGTGGCTCGGGAAAACAATCAGGCGGCGGATATCCTCGCCCGCATCGGCGCAAAACGCGATGCGGTCCCCCCAACATATTTTTGGAGAGGCTGTTCAAGCCATCCGTAGTATGGGAAGGGGACACCGGTAACAATAGTCCGGACCCGGCCAAAATACCCGATACCGAACACTCTGACACAATCGGAGGCTCCGCCACCGAAATAACACCTTCAGCCCACGTAATGATGGCCATCATAGCCCCGTGGACAGAACCATTCCTGGCCTACCTAACTAGGCAGGAACTTCCGGAGGACCAAAATGAGGCACGCTGCATAGTGCGGCGATCTAAGGCCTACAGGGTCCATGAGGGAGAATTGTATAAAAAAGCACTACCGGAGTC
This sequence comes from Triticum aestivum, assembly GCF_018294505.1. NCBI lineage: Eukaryota > Viridiplantae > Streptophyta > Magnoliopsida > Poales > Poaceae > Triticum > Triticum aestivum. The sequence continues at coordinate 673,726,873 of NC_057800.1, read as the reverse complement.
CTTCAAAGGTGCATCTCCGAAGAGGAAGGGCGGAACCTTTTGGCAGAAATTCACGCCGGACTCGGCGGTCACCACGCCGCAGCCCGGGCTCTTGTAAGCAAGGCCTTCCGTACAGGATTCTATTGGCCAACGGCCCGGGCAGATGCACAGGACTTGGTCCAACATTGCGCCGGTTGCCAGCTCTTTGCAAATCAAAGCCACATGCCACCCACCGCCCTCCAAACAATCCCCATTACATGGCCCTTCGCGGTCTGGGGGCTTGACATGGTTGGACCCCTTAAAGGGGGAACCCACAAGAAAAAATACTTACTGGTCATGATGGATAAATTCACCAAATGGATAGAGGCCAAACCTGTTAAAACAGCCGAATCCGGACCGGTGATAGACTTCATATCCGGGGTCGTACACTGTTATGGCGTCCCCCACAGCATCATCACTGACAACGGCACGAACTTCACTGCCGATGAGGTAAAACTCTGGTGCGGCAAAATGGGCATCAAGCTCGATTATGCTTCAGTCTATCACCCACAAACCAACGGCCAAGTTAAGCGAGCAAACGGTCTTATAATGAGCAGCATTAAACCCAGATTAGTGCGTTCCTTAACGGAGTCTAACATGCACTGGGTAGAGGAGCTCGACTCCGTACTCTGGGGGCTGCGGACCGCGCCGAACCGTAGTATCGGATATACACCCTTCTTTATGCTGTACGACGCAGAGGCAGTCTTGCCCTGCGACATAATTCATGACTCACCTCGGGTGCGCATGTACGAAGAAAGAGAAGCCGAGCTCGATCAGCAGGACAGTCTGGACACCCTGGAGGAGGAGCGCGACGTAGCAAAAGCCCGTTTCGCATTTTATCAGCAACAGGCTCGCAGATACCAAAGCAGAGAAGTACGGGCCAAAACTTATAACATTGGCGAACTAGTTCTACGCCTGCCGGATAAGAAAAAGAACAAGCTCGAGCCCAAATGGGAAGGTCCCTTCATTATCGACCAAGTTCTGACCGGTGGAGCGTACCGACTGCGGGATGCATCGACTAATCGACTCGAGCTGAACCCATGGAACGCAGCCAGGCTCCGAAGATTCTACGCCTAGCGCCGGACTCTATGTTCGTCCCCTTCCTCTGTCCATTTTTTGCATATACATTAGCTGTCTTGTTTTCCTTTCTTTCTTTCTTTCTTTTATCCTTTCTCTAGGCCTTCAAGGGCCAACTTGTGCCTCGCTTGCACACTATAGATGCGCTAGCCGCGCTCGTCATACCTGGGGGCTTCTTTCACAAAAGCTTAATTATTTATCTGGGCCTCATGCCCCGCACATGTGTTATGCTTCCGCATGTACCTTTTTTCGCCATTATATGCATCGATATGACTTAGGTTTTGGCCAAGCTGGGTTGCCTGGCTCTTGTATTTATGCCCTACGTTCCCGTTAATTTGGCTCGGGCATAAGGGGAGCACCTCCGCGATTGTTACTGCCGGGTCAGCCGGATGTGTACCTTAGACTGGGTGAAGCCGAAAGCTAGTGTTCTTAAGGGAATATTCGATCGGTCAACAAAAGATGATTTTTTATTTTCCATATCTGCCCCCAGATGTTTTTTTCCTACGTTTCTTATCGCAGTCCGGACATGCACTTTAGGGCATGCATACCCAGGGAAAGGAACCCTTAACAGAACTATTCTCCCTGGAAGATGTTTCTTACTACCCATGTAATATAACATAACTAGTTGGGCACTTGTCCGTTCAAGCACTAATGACCCCTACGCCTGGTGTCCACGCATACCCCAGTTTTCTATAACTGAGCGGGTATTCGGATACACTCCGGACTATCGGGTCCCGAGGTTGAAGCGAAAAGGTCCACCAAGACAAATGATCTACAATCCGGCTAGAAGGCATTATACATGTCACTTTAATTACATAGTCATGCACACTGACTAAATTCCTCTTCTATACCATCCAACAGGCGGTCTAGCCTACAATCCTGTTGGGAATACTTTGCGGCTAATTCTACTTGCCCATAAACTAAGCTAACGGGGATCTCTTTTCCGTCGGGCCCAACAGGTCCGACCTCGGCCATGTGATTTGGGTCAGCCTTGGTATACCGCGTCTTCACCATGGCCCAGGCTTCTCTGGCACCTTGTCGGCAGGCCGATATCTTCCATAATTGGAAGCGTCGTCATGCTCCCTTGAGCTTCTCCGTAAGCTCTGCAACACCCTCTGGCAGGGAGACGGATGGCCACAAGGCCTGGGCAACACCTTGCATCACCTGCCAATATTGTTCGTGCAGATGTGAAAGCTCGGATAGAAGTGTTGGGGAACGTAGTAATTTCAAAAAAAATCCTACGCACACGCAAGATCATGGTGATGCATAGCAACGAGAGGGGAGAGTGTTGTCCGCGTACCCTCGTAGACCGAAAGCGGAAGCGTTAGCACAACGTGGTTGATGTAGTCGTATGTCTTCACGATCCGATCGATCAAGTACCGAATGCACGGCACCTCCGAGTTCTACACACGTTCAACTCGATGACGTCCCTCGAACTCCGATCCAGCCAAGCTTTGAGGGAGAGTTCCGTCAGCACGACGGCGTGGTGACGATGATGATGTTCTACCGACGCAGGGCTTCGCCTAAGCACCTCTACGATATGACCGAGGTGGATTATGGTGGAGAGGGGCACCGCACACGGCTAAGAGATCAAGAGATCAATGGTTGTGTCTTTGGGGTGCCCCCTGCCCCCGTATATAAAGGAATGGAGGAGGGGGAGGGCCGGCCCTCTCTATGGCGTGCCCTAGGGGAGTCCTACTCTCATCGGGAGTAGGATTCCCCTTTTCCTAGTAGAACTAGGAGCCCTTCCAAGAAGTAGGAATAGGAGGGAAGGAAAGGCAAGGGAAAAGGAGAAGGAAGGAAGGGGGCGCCCCCCTCCCTAGTCCAATTCGGACCAGCCCATGGGGAGGGGTGCGGCCACCCTTTGAGGCCTTTCTCTCCTTTCCCGTATGGCCCATTAAGGCCCAATACGAATTCCCGTAAATCCCCGGTACTCCCAAAAAATACCCGAATCACTCGGAACCTTTCCGATGTCCGAATATAGTCGTCAAATATATCAATTTTTACATCTCGATCATTTCGAGACTCCTTGTCATGTCACCGATCTCATCCGGGACTCTGAACTCCTTCGGTACATCAAAACACATAAACTCATAATATAACCGTCATCGAACTTGAAGCGTGCGGACCCTATGGGTTCGAGAACTATGTAGACATGACCGAGACACATCTCCGGTCAATAACCAATAGCGGAACCTGGATGCTCATATTGGCTCCTACATATTCTACGAAGATCTTTATCGGTCAAACCGCATAACAACATATGTTGTTCCCTTTGTCATCGGTATGTTACTTGCCCGAGATTCGATCGTCGGTATCTCAATACCTAGTTCAATCTTGTTACCGGCAAGTCTCTTTACTCGTTCCGTAACACATCATCCTGCAACTAACTCATTAGTTGCAATGCTTGCAAGGCTTATAGTGATGTGCATTACCGAGTGGGCCCAGAGATACCTCTCCGACAATCGGAGTGACAAATCCTAATCTCAAAATACGTCAACCCAACAAGTACCTTCAGAGACACCTGTAGAGCACCTTTATAATCACCCAGTTACGTTGTGACGTTTGGTAGCACACAAAGTATTCCTCTAGTAAACGGGAGTTGCATAATCTCATAGTCATAGGAACATGTATAAGTCACGAAGAAAGCAATAGCAACAAACTAAACAATCAAGTGCTATGCTAACGGAATGGGTCAAGTCAATCACATCATTCTCTAATGATGTGACCCCGTTAATCAAATGACTACTCATGTCTATGGCTAGGAAACTTAACCATCTTTGATTCAATGAGCTAGTCAAGTAGAGGCATACTAGTGACATACTGTTTGTCTATGTATTCACACATGTATTATATTTCCGGTTAATACAATTCTAGCATGAATAATAAACATTTATCATGATATAAGGAAATAAATAATAACTTTATTATTGCCTCTAGGGCATATTTCCTTCAGTCTCCCACTTGCACTAGAGTCAATAATCTAGTTCACATCGCCATGTGATTTAACATCAATAGTTCACATTACCATGTGATTAACACCCATAGTTCACATCGTCATGTGACCAACACCCAAAGGGTTCACTAGAGTCAATAATCTAGTTCACATTGCTATGTGATTAATACCCAAAGAGTACTAAGGTGTGATCATGTTTTGCTTGTGAGGGAAGTTTAGTCAACGGGTCTGCCACATTCAGATCCATATGTATTTTGCAAATTTCTATGTCAACAATGCTCTGCATGGAGCTATTCTAGCTAATTGCTCCCACTTTCAATATGTATCTAGATTGGGACTTTGAGTCATCTGGATCAGTGTCAAAACTTGCATCGACGTAACCCTTTATGACAAACCTTTTGTCACCTCCATAATCGATAAACATATCCTTATTCCACTAAGGATAATTTTGACCAATGTCCAGTGATCTACTCCTAGATCACTATTGTACTCCCTTGCCAAACATAGGGCAGGGTATACAATAGGTCTGGTACACAACATGGCATACTTTATAGAACCTATGGCTGAGGCATAGGGAATGACTTTCATTCTCTCTCTCTCTATCTTCTGCCGTGGTCGGGTTTTGAGTCTTACTCAGTTTCACACCTTGTAACACAGGCAAGAACTCTTTCTTTGACTGTTCCATTTTGAACTACTTCAAAATCTTGTCAAGGTATGTACTCATTGAAAAACTTATTAAGCGTCTTGATCTATCTCTATAGATCTTGATGCTCAATATGTAAGCAGCTTCACCGAGGTCTTCCTTTGAAAAACTCCTTTCAAACACTCCTTTATGCTTTGCAGAATAATTCTACATTATCTCCGATCAACAATATGTCATTCACATATACTTATCAAAAATGATGTAGTGCTCCCACTCACTTTCTTGTAAATACAGGCTTCACCGCAAGTCTGTATAAAACTATATGCTTTGATCAACTTATCAAAGCGTATATTCCAACTCCGAGATGCTTCCATTAGTCCATAGATGGATCGTTGGAGCTTGCATATTTTGTTAGCACCTTTAGGATTGACAAAACTTTTTTGTTGCATCATATACAACTCTTCTTTAATAAGTCCATTAAGGAATGTAGTTTTGTTTATCCATTTGTCAGATTTCATAAAATGTGGCAATTGCTAACATGATTCGGACAGACTTAAGCATAGATACGAGTGAGAAACTCTCATCGTAGTCAACACCTTGAACTTGTCGAAAACCTTTTTGCGACAATTCTAGCTTTGTAGATAGTAACACTACTATCAGCGTCCGTCTTCCTCTTGAAGATCCATTTAATCTCAATGGCTCGCCGATCTTTGGGCAAGTCAATCAAAGTCCATACTTTGTTCTTATACATGGATCTCATCTCAGATTTCATGGCCTCAAGCCATTTTGTGGAATCTGGGCTCATCATCGCTTCCTCATAGTTCGTAGGTTCGTCATGGTCAAGTAACATGACCTCCAGAATAGGATTACCGTACCACTCTGGTGCGGATCTCACTCTGGTTTACCTACGAGATTCGGTAGTAACTTGATCTGAAGTTACATGATCATCATCATTAGCTTCCTCACTAATTGGTGTAGTAGTCACAGGAATAGATTTCTGTGATGAACTACTTTCCAATAAGGGAGCAGGTACAGTTACCTCATCAAGTTCTACTTTCCTCCCACTCACTTCTTTCGAGAGAAACTCCTTCTCTAGAAAGGATCCATTCTCAGCAATGAATATCTTGCCTTCGGATCTGTGATAGAAGGTGTACCCAACATTTTCTTTTGGGTATCGTATGAAGACGCACTTCTCCGATTTGGGTTTGAGCTTATTAGGTTGAAACTTTTTCACATAAGCATTGCAACCTCAAACTTTAAGAAACGACAGCTTAGGTTTCTTGCCAAACCATAGTTCATACGGTGTCGTCTCAACGGATTTAGATGGTGCCCTATTTAACGTGAATGTAGCTGTCTCTAATGCATAACCTCAAAACTATAGTGGTTAATCGGTAAGAAACATCGTAGATTGCACTATATCCAATAATAGTATGGTTATGACGTTCGGACACACCATTATGCTGTGGTGTTCCAGGTGGCACAATTTTGTGAAACTATTCCACATTGTTTTAATTCAAGACCAAACTCGTAACTCAAATATTTGTCTCTGCGATCAGATCGTAGAAACTTTATTTTCTTGTCACGATGATTTTCCACTTCACTCTGAAATTCTTTGAAATTTTCAAATGTTTCAGACTTATGTTTCTTTAAGTAGATATACCCATATCTGCTCAAATCATCTGTGAAGGTCAGAAAATAACAATACCCGCCGCGAGCCTCAACACTCATCGGACCTCATACATCGGTATGTATTATATCCAATAAGTCAGTTGCTCGCTCCATTGTTCCGGAGAACGGAGTCTTAGTCATATTGCCCATGAGGAACGGTTCGCAAGCATCAACTGATTCATAATCAAGTGATTCCAAAAGCCCATCAGCATGGATTTTCTTCATGCGCTTTACACCAATATGACCTAAATGGCATTGCCACAAATAAGTTGCACTATCATTATTAACTTTGCATCTTTTGGCTTCAATATTATGAGAATGTGTATCACCACGATCGAGATCCAACAAACCATTTTCATTGGGTGTATGACCATAGAAGGTTTTATTCATGTAAACAAAACAACAATGTATTCTCTTACTTAAATGAATAGCCGTATTGCAATAAACATGATCAAATCATATTCATGCTCAACGCAAACACCAAATAACACTTATTTAGGTTCAACACTAATCCCGAAAGTATAGGGAGTGTGCGATGATGATCATATCAATCTTGGAACCACTTCCAACACACATCGTCACTTCACCCTTAACTAGTCTCTGTTCATTCTGCAACTCAGTTACTACTCTTAGCAACTGAACCAGTATCAAATACCGAGGGGTTGCTACGAACACTAGTAAAATACACATCAATAATCTGTATATCAAATATACCTTTGTTCACTTTGCCATCCTTCTTATCCGCCAAATATTTGGGGCAGTTCCGCTTCTAGTGACCAGTCCCTTTGCAGTAGAAGCACTTAGTCTCAGGCTTAGGACCAGACTTGGGCTTCTTCACTTGAGCAACAACTTGCTTGTCATTCTTCTTGAAGTTCCCTTTCTTTCCCTTTGCCCTTTTCTTGAAACTAGTGGTCTTCTTAATCATCAACACTTGATGCTCTTTCTTGATTTCTACCTTCATCAATTTCATCATCATGAAAAGCTCGGGAATCATTTTCATCATCCCTTGCATACTATAGTTCATCACAAAGTTCTACTAACTTGGTGATGGTGACTAGAGAATTCTGTCAATCACTATTTTATCTAGAAGATTAACTCTCATTTGATTCAAGCGATTGTAGTACCCAGACAATCTGAACACATGCTCACTGCTTGAGCTATTCTCCTCCATCTTTTAGCTATAGAACTTGTTGGAGACTTCATATCTCTCAACTCGGGTATTTGCTTGAAATATTAACTTCAACTCCTGGAACATCCATATGATCCATGACGTTCAAAACGTCTTTGAAGTCCCGATTCTAAGCTGTTAAGCATGGTGCACTAAACTATCAAGTAGTCATCATATTGAGCTAGCCAAACGTTCATGACGTCTGCATCTGCTCCTACAATACGTCTGTCACCTAGCGGTGCATTAAGGACATAATTCTTCTGTGCAGCAATGAGGATAAACCTCAGATCATGGATCCAATCCGCATCATTGCTACTAACATCTTTCAACTTAGTTTTCTCTAGGAACATATCAAAAATAAAATAGGGGAGCTAAACGCGAGCTATTGATCTATAACATAGATATGCTAATACTACCAGGACTAAGTTCATGATAAATTTAAGTTCAATTAATCATATTACTTAAGAACTCCCACTTAGAAAGACATCCATCTAATCTTCTAAGTGATCACGTGATCCAAATCAACTAAACCATAACTGATCATCATGTGAAATGGAGTAGTTTTCAATGGTAAACATCACTATGTTGATCATATCTACTATATGATTCACGCTCGACCTTTCGGTCTCAGTGTTCCGAGGCCATATCTGCATAATCTAGGCTCGTCAAGTTTAACCTAAGTATTCTGCATGTGCAAAACTGGCTTGCACCCGTTGTAGATGGACGTAGAGCTTATCACACCCGATCATCACGTGGTGTCTGGGCACGACGAACTTTGGCAACGGTGCATACTCAGGGAGAACACTTTTATCTTGAAATTTAGTGAGAGATCATCTTATAATGCTACCGTTAATTAAAGCAAGATAAGATGCATAAAAGATAAACATCACATGCAACCAAAATATGTGACATGATATGGCCATCATCATCTTGTGCCTTTGATCTCCATCTCCAAAACATCATCATAATTTCCATCGTCACCGGCATGACACCATGATCTCCATCATCTTGATCTATATCAATGTGTCATCACATAGTCGTCTCGCCAACTATTGCTCTTTCAACTATTGCTATCGCATAGCGATAATTGTAAAGCAATTATTTGGCGCTTGCATCTTATGCAATAAAGAGACAACCATAAGGCTTCTGCCAGTTGCCGATAACTTCAACAAAACATGATCATCTTATACAACAACTTATATCTCATCACGTCTTGACCATATCACATCACAACATGCCCTGCAAAAACAAGTTAGACATCCTCTACTTTGTTGTTGCAAGTTTTACATGGCTGCTACGGGCTTAGCAAGAACCGTTCTTACCTACGCATCAAAACCACAACGATAGTTTGTCAAGTTGGTGATGTTTTAACCTTCTCAAGGACCGGGCGTAGCCACACTCGGTTCAACTAAAGTTGGAGAAACTGACACCCGCTAGTCACCTGTGTGCATAGCACAGCGGTAAAACCAGTCTCGCGTAAGCGTACGCGTAATGTCGGTCCGGGACGCTTCATCCAACAATACCGCTGAACCAAAGTGTGACATGCTGGTAAGCAGTATGACTTATGTCGCCCACAACTCACTTGTGTTCTACTCGTGCATATTACATCAACGCATAAAACCTGGCTCGGATGCCACTGTTGGGGAACGTAGTAATTTTAAAAAAATTCCTACGCACACGCAAGATCATGGTGATGCATAGCAACGAGAGGGGAGAGTGTTGTCCACATACCCTCGTAGACCGAAAGCGGAAGCGTTAGCACAACGCGGTTGATGTAGTCATACGTCTTCATGATCTGACCGATCAAGTACCGAACGAACGACACCTCCGAGTTCTGCTCACGTTCAACTCGATGACGTCCCTCAAACTCCGATCCAGCCGAGCTTTGAGGGAGAGTTCCGTTAGCACGACGGCGTGGTGACGATGATGATGTTCTACTGACGCAGGGCTTTGCCTAAGCACCGCTACGATACGACCGAGGTGGATTATGGTGGAGAGGGGCACCGCACACGGCTAAGAGATCAATTGTTGTGTCTTTGGGGTGCCCCTGCCCCCATATATAAAGGAGTGGAGGAGGGGGAGGGCCGGCCCTCTCTATGGCGCGCCCTAGGGGAGTCCTACTCTCACCGGGAGTAGGATTCCCCTTTTCCTAGTAGAACTAGGAGCCCTTCCAAGTCGTAGGAGTAGGAGGGAAGGAAAGGGAAGGGAAAAGGAGAAGGAAGGAAGGGGGCGCCTGTTGGAAATATGCCCTAGAGGCAATAATAAATTAGTTATTACTATATTTCCTTGTTCATGATAATCGTTTATTATCCATGCTAGAATTGTATTGATAGGAAACTCAGATACATGTGTGGATACATAGACAACACCATGTCCCTAGTAAGCCTCTAGTTGACTAGCTCATTGATCAATAGATGGTTACGGTTTCCTGACCATGGACATTGGATGTCATTGATAACGGGATCACATCATTAGGAGAATGATGTGATGGACAAGACCCAATCCTAAGCCTAACACAAAGATCATGTAGTTCGTAAGCTAAAGCTTTTCTAAAATGTCAAGTATCGTTTCCTTAGACCATGAGATTGTGCAACTCCCGGATACCGTAGGAGTGCTTTGGGTGTGCCAAAAGTCACAACGTAACTGGGTGGCTATAAAGGTACACTACAGGTATCTCCGAAAGTGTCTGTTGGGTTGGCACGAATCGAGACTGGGATTTGTCACTCCGTGTGACGGATAGGTATCTCTGGGCCCACTCGGTAGGACATCATCATAATGTGCACAATGTGATCAAGGAGTTGATCACGGGATAATGTGTTACGGAACGAGTAAAGAGACTTGCCGGTAACGAGATTGAACAAGGTATCGGGATACCGACGATCGAATCTCGGGCAAGTATCGTACCGCTAGACAAAGGGAATTGTATACGGGATTGATTAAGTCCTTGACATCGTGGTTCATCTGATGAGATCATCATGGAACATGTGGGAACCAACATGGGTATCCAGATCCCGCTATTGGTTATTGGCCGGAGAGTCGTCTCGGTCATGTCTACGTGTCTCCTGAACCCGTAGGGTCTACACACTTAAGGTTCGGTGACGCTAGGGTTATAAAGATATTAGTATGCGGTAACCCGAAAGTTGTTCGGAGTCCCGGATGAGATCCCGGACGTCAGAGGAGTTCCGGAATGGTCCGGAGGTAAAGAATTATATATAGGAAGTGCTATTTTGGCCATCGGGACAAGTTTCGGGGTCACCGGTATTGTACCGGGACCACCGGAAGGGTCCTGGGGGTCCACCGGGTGGGGCCACCTGCCCCGGGGGCCACATGGGCTGTAGGGGGTGCGCCTTGGCCTACATGGACCAAGGGCACCAGCCCCTAGAGGCCCATGCGCCAAAGGGACAAGAGGAGGGGAGAGTCCTAAAGGGGGAAGGCACCTCCGAGGTGCCTTGGGGAGGATGGACTCCTCCCCCCCTTGGCCGCACCCTTCCTTGGAGGAAGGGCCAAGGCTGCGCCTCCCCCCTCTCCCTTGGCCCTATATATATAGTGGGGGGAAGGAAGGGCAACCATACCCAAGCCCTGGCGCCTCCCTCTCCCTCCCATGACACACCTCCCTCCTCCCGCAGTGCTTGGCGAAGCCCTGTTGGAATCCCGCTACTTCCACCACCACGCCGTCGTGCTGCTGGATCTCCATCAACCTCTCCTTCCCCCTTGCTGGATCAAGAAGGAGGAAACGTTGCTGCTCCGTACGTGTGTTGAACGCGGAGGTGCCGCCCGTTCGGCGCTAGGATCATCGGTGATTTGGATCACGACGAGTACGACTCCATCAACCCCGTTCTCTTGAGCGCTTCCGCGCGCGATCTACAAGGGTATGTAGATCCACTCCTCCCTCGTTGCTAGATGACTCCATAGATTGATCTTGGTGTTACGTAGAAAATTTTAAATTTCTGCTACGTTCCCCAACAGTGGCATCATGAGCTAGGTCTATGCGTAGTTTCTATGCACGGGTAGAACACAAAGTAGTTGTGGGTGTTGATTTTGTTCAATATGCTTGCCGTTACTAGTCTTATCTTGATTCGGCGGCATCGTGGGATGAAGCGGCCTGGACCGACCTTACACGTACTCTTACGTGAGACTGGTTCCACCGACAAACATGCACTAGTTGCATAAGGTGGCTGGCGGGTGTCTGTCTCTCCCACTTTAGTCGGATCGGATTCGATGAAAAGGGTCCTTATGAAGGGTAAATAGCAATTGGCATATCACGTTGTGGTTTTTGCGTAGGTAAGAAACGTTCTTGCTAGAAACCCATAGCAGCCACGTAAAACATGCAACAACAATTAGAGGACGTCTAACTTGTTTTTGCAGGGTATGCTATGTGATGTGATATGGCCAAAGGATGTGATGAATGATATATGTGATGTATGAGATTGATCATGTTCTTGTAATAGGAATCACGACTTGGATGTCGATGAGTATGACAACCGGCAGGAGCCATAGGAGTTGTCTTAATTTATTTATGACCTGCGTGTTAACATAAACGTCATGTAATTACTTTACTTTATTGCTAACCGTTAGCTGTAGTAGTAGAAGTAATAGTTGGCGAGACAACTTCATGGAGACACAATGATGGAGATCATGGTGTCATGCCGGTGACGATGATGATCATGGAGCCCCGAAGATGGAGATCAAAAGGAGCAATATGATATTGGCCATATCATGTCACTATTTGATTGCATGTGATGTTTATCATGTTTATACATCTTATTTGCTTAGAACGACGGTAGTAAATAAGATGATCCCTCGTTAAAATTTCAAGAAAGTGTTCCCCCTAACTGTGCACCGTTGCGACAGTTCGTGTTTCGAAGCACCACGTGATGATCGGGTGTTAGATTCTTACGTTCACATACAACGGGTGTAAGCCAGATTTACACACGCGAAACACTTAGGTTGACTTGACGAGCCTAGCATATACAGACATGGCCTCGGAACTCAGAAGACCAAAAGGTCGAACATGAGTCGTATAGAAGATACGATCAACATGAAGATGTTCACCGATGTTGACTAGTCTGTCTCACGTGATGATCGGACACGGCCTAGTTGACTCGGATCATGTAATCACTTAGATGACTAGAGGGATGTCTATCTGAGTGGGAGTTCATAAGATGAACTTGTTTATCCTGAACATAGTCAAAAGGATTTTGCAAATTATGTCGTAGCTCGCGCTTTAGTTCTACTGTTTAGATATGTTCCTAGAGAAAATTTAGTTGAAAGTTGATAGTACAATTATGCGGACTAGGTCCGTAAACTGAGGATTGTCCTCATTGCTTCATAGAAGGCTTATGTCCTTAACGCACCGCTCAGTGTGCTGAACCTCGAACGTCGTCTGTGGATGTTGCGAACATCTGACATACACATTTTGATAACTACGTGATAGTTCAGTTAAACGGTTTAGAGTTGAGGCACCGAAGACGGTTTTGAAACGTCGCAAAACATATGAGATGTTTTGAGGGCTGAAATTGGGATTTCAGGCTCGTGCCCACGTCAAGAGGTATAAGACCTCCGACGATTTTCTTAGCCTGCAAACTAAGGGAGGAAAGCTCAATTGTTGAGCTTGTCCTCAGACTCTCTGAATACAACAATCATTTAAATCAAGTGGGAGTTGATCTTCCAGATGAGATAGTGATGTTTCTCCGAAGTCATTACCACCAAGCTGCTAGAGCTTCGTGATGAACTATAACATATCAGGGATAGATATGATGATCCTTGAAATACTCGCGATGTTTGACACCGCGAAAGTAGAAATCAAGAAGGAGCATCAATTGTTGATGGTTAGTGAAACCACTAGTTTTAAGAAGGGCAAGGGCAAGAAGGGATACTTCATGAAACGGCAAATCAACTGCTGCTCTAGTAAAGAAACCCAAGGTTGAACCCAAACCCGAGACTAAGTGCTTCTGTAATAAAGGGAACAGCCACAGGAGCAGAATTACCCTAGATACTTGGTGGATAAGAAGGCTGGCAAGGTCGATAGAAGTATATTGGATATACATTATGTTAATGTGTACTTTACTAGTACTCCTAGTAGCACCAGGGTATTAGATACCGGTTCGGTTGCTAAGTGTTAGTAACTCGAAATAAAAGCTACGGAATAAACGGAGACTAGCTAAAGGTGAGCTAACGATATGTGTTGGAAGTGTTTCCAATGTTGATATGATCAAGCATCGCACGCTCCCTCTACCATCGATATTGGGGTTAAACCTAAATAATTGTTACTTGGTGTTTGCGTTGAGCATAGACATGATTGGATTACGTATATTGCAATACGATTATTCATTTAAGGAGAATAATGGTTACTCTGTTTATTTGAATAATACCTTCGATGGTCTTACACCTGAAATGAATGGTTTATTGAATCTCGATCATAGTGATACACATGTTCATGCCAAAAGATATAAGATAGTAATGATAATACCACCTACTTGTGGCACTGCCATGTAAGTCATATCGGTATAAACGCATGAAGAAGCTCCATGTTGATGGATCTTTGGGCTCACTCTTTTTTTTAAAAGGGGTTTGAGACATGCGAACCATGTCTATTGGTGTATATGCATGAAGAAACTCCATGCAAATGGAACGTTTGAACTCACTTGATTTTGAATCACTTGAGACATGCAAATCATACCACATGGGCAAGATGACTGAAAGCCTCGTTTTCAGTAAAATGGAACTAGAAAGCAACTTGTTGGAAGTAATACATTTTGATGTGTGCAGTCCAATGAGTGCTGAGGCGTGTAGTGGATATCGTTATGCTCTTACTTCACAGATAATTTGAGTAGATGTTGAGTATATTTACTTGATGAATCACGAGTCTGAATTATTGAAAGGTTCAAGTAATTTCAGGGTGAAGTTGAAAGATCATCGTGACAAGAGGATAAAATATCTATGATATGATCATAGAGATGAATATCTGAATTACGAGTTTGGCACAGAATTAAGACATTGTGGAAATTGTTTCACAACTAATACAGCCTGGAACACCATAGTGTGATGGTGTGTCCGAACATCATAACTGCACCCTATTGGATATGATGCATACCATGATGTCTCTTATCGAATTACCACGATAGTTTATGGGTTAGGCATTAGAGACAACCACATTCACTTTAAAAAGGGGCACCACATAATTCCGATGAGATGAGACCGTATGAACTATGGTTTAGAGGAAACGTAAGCTGTCATTTCTTAAAAGTTTGGGGCTGCGACGCTTATGTGAAAAATTTTCAGGCTGATAAGCTCGAACCCAAAGCGGATAAATGCATCTTCATAGGACACCCAAAACAGTTGGGTATACCTCCTGTCTCAGATCCGAAAGCAATAAGGGATTGTTTCTAGAATTGGGTCCTTTCACGAGGAAAAGTTTCTCTCGAAAGAATTGAGTGGGAGGATGGTGGAGACTTGATGAGGTTATTGAACCGTCTCTTCAACTAGTGTGTGGCAGAGCACAGGGAGTTGTTCCTGTGGCACCTACACCAATTGAAGTGGAAGCTTATGATAGTGATCATGAAACTTCAGATCAAGTCACTACCAAACCTCGTGGGATGACAAGGATGCGTACTACTTCAGAGTGGTATGTAATCCTGTCTTGGAAGTCATGTTGCTAGACAACAATGAACCTACGAGCTATGGAGAAGCGATGGTGGGCCCGGATTCCGATAAATGGCTCGAGGCCATAAAATCCGAGAGAGGATCCATGTATGGAAACAAAGTGTAGACTTTGACAGAACAGCTCGATGGTCGTGAGGCTGTTGAGTACAGATGGATTTTAAAAGGAAGACGGACAATGATGGTATGTATCACCATTAAGAAAGCTCGACTTGTCGTTAAAGTGTTTTCCGACAAGTTCAAGGAGTTGACTATGATGAGACTTTCTCACTCGTAGCGATGCTAAGAGTCTGTTGGAATTATATTAGCGGTTACTGCTTTATTTATGAAATCTTGCAGATAGGATGTCAAAAACATTGTTTCCTCGACGATTTTCTTGAGGAAAGGTTGCATGTGATACAACCGGAAGGTTTTGTAAATCCTGAAAGATGCTAATAAGTATGCAAAGCTCCAGCAATCCTTCTAAGGACTGGAGTAAGAATCTCGGAGTTGGAATGTATGCTTTGATGATGATCAAAGATTTTGGGTGTATACAAAGTTTATGAGAAACTTGTATTTCCAAAGAAGTGAGTGGGAGCACTATAGAATTTCTGATGAGTATATGTTGTTGACATATTGTTGATCAGAAATGACGTAGAATTTCTGGAAAGCATATAGGGTTATTTTGAAAGTGTTTTTCAATGGAAAGCCTGGATTAAGCTACTTGAACATTGAGCATCAAGATCTATAAGGATAGATCAAAACGCTTAATGGTACTTCCAAATGAGCACATACCTTGACATGATCTTGAAGGTGTTCAAGATGGATCAGTCAAAGAAGGAGTTCTTGCCTGAGTTGTAAGGTATGAAGTTAAGACTTAAAGCTCGACCACGGCAGAAGAAAGAGAAAGGACGAAGGTCGTCCCCTATGCTTTTATCATAGTCTCTCTACAGTATGCTATGCTGTGTACCGCACCTGAAGTGTGCCTTGCCATGAGTTAGTCAAGGGGTACAAGAGTGATCCAAGAATGGATCACAGGACAGCGGTCAAAGTTATCCTTAGTAACTAGTGGACTAAGGAATTTTCTCGATTATGGAGGTGGTAAAAGAGTTCGTCGTAAAGGGTTACGCCGATGCAAACTTTGACACTAATCCAGATTATTCTGAGTAGTAGACTGGATTCGTATAGTAGAACAGTTATTTGGAATAGCTCCAAATATAGCGTAGTAGCTGCATCTACAAGATGACATAGAGATTTGCGAAGTACATACGGATCTGAAAGATTCAGACCCGTTGACTATAACATCTCTCACAAGCATAACATGATCAAACCCAGAACTCATCGAGTGTTAATCACATGGTAATGTGAACTAGATTATTGACTCTAGTAAACTCTTTGGGTGTTAGTCACATGGGGATGTGACCTTGAGTGTTAATCACATATCGATGTGAACTGGATTATTGACTCTAGTGCAAGTGGGAGACTGTTGGAAATATGCCCTAGAGGCAATAATAAATTAGTTATTATTATATTTCCTTGTTCATGATAATCGTTTATTATCCATGCTAGAATTGTATTGATAGGAAACTCAGATACATGTGTGGATACATAGACAACACCATGTCCCTAGTAAGCCTCTAGTTGACTAGCTCGTTGATCAATAGATGGTTACGGTTTCCTGACCATGGACATTGGATGTCATTGATAACGGGATCACATCATTAGGAGAATGATGTGATGGACAAGACCCAATCCTAAGCCTAGCACAAAGATCATGTAGTTCGTATGCTAAAGCTTTTCTAAAATGTCAAGTATCGTTTCCTTAGACCATGAGATTGTGCAACTCCCGGATAACGTAGGAGTGCTTTGGGTGTGCCAAACGTCACAACGTAACTGGGTGGCTATAAAGGTACACTACAGGTATCTCCGAAAATGTCTGTTGGGTTGGCACGAATCGAGACTGGGATTTGTCACTCCGTGTGACGGAGAGGTATCTCTGGGCCCACTCGGTAGGACATCATTATAATGTGCACAATGTGATCAAGGAGTTGATCACGGGATGATGTGTTACGGAACAAGTAAAGAGACTTGCCGGTAACGAGATTGAACAAGGTATCGGGATACCGACGATCGAATCTCGAGCAAGTATCGTACCGCTAGACAAAGGGAATTGTATACGGGATTGATTAAGTCCTTGACATCGTGGTTCATCTGATGAGATCATCGTGGAACATGTGGGAACCAACATGGGTATCCAGATCCCGCTGTTGGTTATTGGCCGGAGAGTCATCTCGGTCATGTCTACGTGTCTCCCGAACCCGTAGGGTCTACACACTTAAGGTTCGATGACGCTAGGGTTATAGAAATATTAGTATGCGGTAACCCGAAAGTTGCTCGGAGTCCCGGATGAGATCCCGGACGTCACGAGGAGTTCCGGAATGGTTCGGAGGTAAAGAATTATATATAGGAAGTGCTATTTTGGCCATCGGGACAAGTTTCGGGGTCACCGGTATTGTACCGGGACCACCGGAAGGGTCCCAGGGGTCCACCGGGTGGGGCCACCTGCCCCGGGGGCCACATGGGCTGTAGGGGGTGCGCCTTGGCCTACATGGGCCAAGGGCACCAGCCCCTAGAGGCCCATGTGCCAAAGGGACAAGAGGAGGGGAGAGTCCTAAAGGGGGAAGGCACCTCCGAGGTGCCTTGGGGAGGATGGACTCCTCCCCCCCTTGGCCGCACCCTTCCTTGGAGGAAGGGCCAAGGCTGCGCCTCCCCCCTCTCCCTTGGCCCTATATATATAGTGGGGGGAAGGGAGGGCAACCATACCCAAGCCCTGGCGCCTCCCTCTCCCTCCCATGACACACCTCCCTCCTCCCGCAGTGCTTGGCGAAGCCCTGTTGGAACCCCGCTACTTCCACCACCACGCCGTCGTGCAGCTGGATCTCCATCAACCTCTCCTTCCCCCTTGCTGGATCAAGAAGGAGACGTCGCTGCTCCGTACGTGTGTTGAATGCGGAGGTGCCGTCTGTTCGGCGCTAGGATCATCGGTGATTTGGATCACGACGAGTACGACTCCATCAACCCCGTTCTCTTGAACGCTTCCGCGCGCGATCTACAAGGGTATGTAGATCCACTCCTCCCTCGTTGCTAGATGACTCCATAGATTGATCTTGGTGTTACGTAGAAAATTTTGAATTGCTACTACATTCCCCAACAACGCCCCCTCCCTAGTCCAATTAGGACCAGCCCATGGGGAGGGGTGCGGCCACCCTTTGAGGCTTTTCTCTCCTTTCCCGTATGGCCCATTAAGGCCCAATACGAATTCCCGTAACTCCCCGGTACTCCCGAAAATACCCGAATCACTCGGAACCTTTCCGATGTTCGAATATAGTCGTCCAATATATCGATCTTTACGTATCGACCCTTTCGAGACTCCTCGTCATGTCCCCGATCTCATCCGGGACTCCGAACTCCTTCGGTACATCAAAACACATAAACTCATAATATAACCGTCATCCAACTTTAAGCGTGTGGACCCTACGGGTTCGAGAACTATGTAGACATGATCGAGACACATCTCCGATTAATAACCAATAGTGGAACCTGGATGCTCATATTGGCTCCTACATATTGTACGAAGATCTTTATCGGTCAAACCACATAACAACATACGTTCTTCCCTTTGTCATCGGTATGTTACTTGTCCGAGATTCGATCGTCGAAATCTCAATACCTAGTTCAATCTTGTTATCGGCAAGTCTCTTTACTCGTTCCGTAACACATCATCCCGCAACTAACTCATTAGTTGCAATGCTTGCGAGGCTTATAGTGATGTGCATTACTGAGTGGGCCCAGAGATACCTCTTCGACAATCGGAGTGACAAATCCTAATCTCGAAATACGCCAACCCAACAAGTACCTTCGGAGACACATGTAGAGCACCTTTATAATCACCCAGTTACGTTGTGACGTTTGGTAGTACACAAAGTGGTCCTCCGGTAAACGGGAGTTGCATAATCTCATAGTCATAGGAACATGTATAAGTCATGAAGAAAGCAATAGCAACAAATTAAACGATCAAGTGCTATGCTAACGGAATGGGTCAAGTCAATGACATCATTCTCTAATGATGTGAACCCGTTAATCAAATGACAACTCATGTCTATGGCTAGGAAACTTAACCATCTTTGATTCAACGAGCTAGTCAAGTAGAGGCATACTAGTGACATACTGTTTGTCTATGTATTCAGACATGTATTATATTTCCGGTTAATACAATTCTAGCAAGAATAATAAACATTTATCATGATATAAGGAAATAAATAATAACTTTATTATTGCCTCTAGGGCATATTTCCTTCAAGAAGATCACCCGCAGACCCAGGCATTTCCTCCGCGGGATGACCCGTCAGCATACCTACAGACATAACGCTGTTAGTTGGCTTCTTCGACGAACTCCTTCAAAAGGATTCGTTCAAGCACTTACTGAAAATGCCACGCCGAAGCCGCTTATTCTCCTTCTCGAAGTCTGCAAGCTGGGCTCGAACGTCTTTTAGTTCCACGCTCAGCTTGATATTGGTGTCTTGGAGATTGTTTTTCTCCCGCCTAACCTCAGTCAGCACGCGTTTGCCAGCCTCTAGCTGCCGCACGACATGCTGGTCCTCCGGATTTTCTCCGGATCCATCTGCAACATCTATTGTTAGATCCGCAGCCACGCTGCACACTATATGGTAACCATCATTCTTTAAAGTAAATGTTACCAGTGGGAGACTTTTTTGGTTCCTGCAATGCGGCAACAGCGGCCCGCAGTTGGGTCTTGCATTCCTCCAGCTCCTGTGACAGCCTAGTATTCTTCTCTGTAAGAACCTGCACAATAAAGATGATCCTTAAATCAGTTCTGCTAACTGTTTCAAGTCTCAGGGGCTACTGATACATATAAATCGTCAGATTTACTTACCCATACATCCTTTACATACTGATCTGTGGCTCTGGCTAGACCATCTTGAGCAGCACGGAGGTACGCCTCTCCAGAATTGAAGGCATCAAATGCCTCTGGTGAGGAACAAGCGTCACGGAGTATGGCCCGGCGGCGCCTATGATTCATGGCGCTTTCCACTTCTGAGTTTGTAGCGGATAATCTATTTGCATCCTCTGTAGGGGGATTATCCGGCGCCCGCCCCATATCATCTTCCGCCTCTATGTCCGGTCCTGGCACCCGACTGGTGGAAGCGTGATAAGTAACATCGCCGGACATATTCTGGTGAGCGTTTTTTCTGTTAAAGAAACACGGGCGTCATTACATTTTGAGAAAGATGACAACCACGGAGCGGGGGTTTTGTTATACCTTTGCGCCGGCGTCTCCATCCTGACCGCCTTCCTTTTTGGCCTACCCGGCCTCGGTGCCTCTTGTTGGCGAGTTGTCGCGGATTCGGCAGGGCGTCCCGAATGCCTTCCCTATAAAAATGCCATATGTATATGGTGGGTGAAGTGTCTAAAAGAGGATCCTAGGTTTTGGAGTTAGGATTTTTGGTTTTTCTTACGTGCGATGCAGGGAGCAGTCCGGGATAGTCAGCCGTAATGGCCATCATGGCATCATCACAGCTTAACTGATAGAACTGCCGGTCTATCAACTCCACGAATATAACCGGATCTTCTTCAAGTCCGGAGTCGAGGGCCCGGTCAGGGTCCTCTAGTTGTGGAGAAGGGCTCCGGACCTCCTTTATGGCTTTTCGCAGTTCCTGCCGCAAAGTGGCAAGGTGAATACTTACGACAAAGAATGCGGGAAAAATGGGAGTAAGGAGATATAACTTACCCAGCTTGGGGGATTGTACATGGAGAATCCATCCCGTGGCTTGATGCGGGTGAACTCCTCTTCCTCTCCCTTGAACAATTCAAACAGAATTTTTGCTAAAGCGGCAACATTGTCCGGACCCTTACGCCCGCAGCGGGTGGCATCATCCGCCCCGTTAAAACACCACAAGGGGTGCCCACGATATTGAAGTGGTTGCACTCCTCGCATTATGCAAATCGACATAACTTCGATTACTGTCAATCCTGATTGAGCCAGTGCTTTAATCCGGTTCATCAGATAGAGGACTTCTCCATTGTCTTCTACCTGGGGGCTCCGTGGGTGCCAACTTCGGTGTTTCTTCAGAGGAGCATTGTTGAACTCAGGAAGACCCCGTCGAACAGGGTCCGGAAGGGGAATGTCCTCCATATAAAACCATTCTGAAGGCCAGTCTTTGGACGACTTCTTTGGGGTACCGAACAGGTATCCGGTACCGGCGATGCGCCATATTTCGGCTCTGCCCATTTGATAAAGTGACCCCCTCTGTGTGCGAGGGACGAGGCAGAATAGCCTTTTCCACAGCTCGAAGTGAGCCTCGCAGCCCAGGAACAACTTGCAGAGAGCAACATAGCCGGTGATATGTAGAATGGAGACAGGGGTGAAATTGTGTAATTGGAGGCCGTAGAACTCCAGGAGTCCGCGGAGGAACGGATGAATTGGAAATCCGAGTCCCCTTAATAAATAAGGAACAAGGCAGACCCGTTCCCCCATAGAGGGACAGGGAAAGCTCTCCGCTTGTTCCCCGCCATTGTAGGTGGCAAGCCCGGCTCGAATGGGCACCATATACGCCGGAGGGAGAAATCCTTTAGTCTGCAGTTCGACTAATCGACTGTGCAGGACTGAACACCTATCCCAATCACCGGGCTTAGGGCTACGGGGGCGGGAGCAGGAGCTACGGAGGTCGGCCATGCTGGAATGGATCTTTCCGAAACGCGCTCTGATGGATTCTTGCTGGGGGAGGATGGCATGGATCGGATCTAAGAATCCCCATCCCTTTAATAGAAAATTTATTTATTTGGCTAGGGGGCGAATGTAAAAATGCCCTGGCGCCTCGTATTCATTCGACGCATGGGAGATAATCCTTATTGGGCACAGAAGCCAAGAGGTCGAAACATTTATGGGACCGGACACTGCTTTACAAACATTCGAAAGATGGAGAAGAACCCGCCTTGCAATGCCGAAGACAACACTGCACGCCGAACTCATCGTCATTGAAGCCTGGTTCGGGGGCTACTGAGGGAGTCCTGGATTAGGGGGTATCCGGACAGCCGGATTATATCCTTTGGCCGGACTATTGGACTATGAAGATACAAGATTGAAGACTTCGTCTCGTGTCCGGATGGAACTCTACTTGGCGTGGAAGGCAAGCTAGGCAGTATGGATATGGATATCTCCTCCTTTGTAACCGACCTTGTGTAACCCTAGCCCCCTCCGGTGTCTATATAAACCGGAGGGTTTTAGTCCATAGGATAACATACAATCATACCATAGGCTAGCTTCTAGGGTTTAGCCTCTCCCATCTCATGGTAGATCAACTCTTGTAATACTCATATCATCAAGAATAAATCAAGCAGGACGTAGGGTTTTACCTCCATCAAGAGGGCCCGAACCTGGGTAAAACATCGTGTTCCCTGCCTCCTATTACCATCCGCCTTAGACGCACAGTTTGGGACCCCCTACCCGAGATCCGCCGGTTTGGACACCGACAGTCATGGAAGAGTCTTTGGTCATATAGTCTTGAAGCAATGAAGGGAAATGAAGAGTTCATTGTGGCTTTCAAGAAACCAAGATGGGGCATGAAGTAAAGATGTTGGTGTTGGGTTTCGTAGTAATTTCAAAAAAAAAATCCTACGCACACGCAAGATCATGGTGATGCATAGCAACGAGAGGGGGAGAGTGTGATCTACGTACCCTTGTAGATCAACAACGGAAGCGTTAACTTGGTTGATGTAGTCGTACGTCTCCACGTCCCGACCGATCAAGCACCGAAACTACGACACCTCCGAGTTCTAGCACACGTTCAGCTCGATGACGATCCCCGGACTCCGATCCAGCAAAGTGTCGGGGAAGAGTTCCGTCAGCACGACGGCGTGGTGACGATCTTGATGTATTACCGTCGCAGGGCTTCGCCTAAGCACCGCTACAATATTATCGAGGACTATGGTGGAAGGGGGCACCGCACACGGCTAAGAATATGATCACATGGATCAACTTGTGTGTCTAGGGGTGCCCCTTGCCTCCGTATATAAAGGATCCAAGGGGGGGGGGTGCGGCCGGCCCTAGTAGGAGGCGCGCAGGAGGAGTCCTACTCCTACCGGGAGTAGGACTCCCCTCCCTTTCCTTGTCCAAGTAGGAGAGGGGGAAGGAGAGAAGGAAAAGGGGGGGGGGCGCCGCCCCTCCCTCCTTGTCCAATTCGGACTAGGGGGAGAGGGGGCGCGCGGCCTACCCTGGCAGCCCCTCCTCTTCTCCACTTTAGGCCCATGAGGCCCATTAACCCCCCGGGGGGTTCCGGTAACCCCCGGTGCTTCGGTTTTATCCGAAACTGCCCCAGAACACTTCCGGTGTCCGAATATAGCCGTCTAATATATCAATCTTTATGTCTCGACCATTTCGAGACTCCTCGTTATGTCCGTGATCACATCCGGGACTCCGAACTAACTTCGGTACATCAAAACTCATAAACTCATAATATAACTGTCATCGAAACCTTAAGCATGCGGACCCTACGGGTTCGAGAACAATGTAGACATGACCGAGACACGTCTCCGGTCAATAACCAATAGCGGAACCTGGATGCTCATATTGGCTCCTACATATTCTACGAAGATCTTTTATCGGTCAGACCGCATAACAACATACGTTGTTCCCTTTGTCATCGATATGTTACTTTCCCGAGATTCGATCGTCGGTATCCCATACCTAGTTCAATCTCGTTACCGGCAAGTCTCTTTACTCGTTCCGTAATACATCATCTCACAACTAACTCATTAGTTGCAATGCTTGCAAGGCTTATGTGATGTGTATTACCGAGAGGGCCCAGAGATACCTCTCCGACAATCGAAGTGACAAATCCTAATCTCGAAATACACCAACCCAACATGTACCTTTGGAGACACCTGTAGAGCACCTTTATAATCACCCATTTACATTGTGACGTTTGGTAGCACATAAAGTGTTCCTCTGGCAAACGGGAGTTGCATAATCTCATAGTCATAGGAACATGTATAAGTCATGAAGAAAGCAATAGCAACATACTAAACGATCGGGTGCTAAGCTAATGGAATGGGTCATGTCAATCAGATCATTCACCTAATGATGTGATCCCGTTAATCAAATAACAACTCTTTGTTCATGGTTAGGAAACATAACCATCTTTGATTAACGAGCTAGTCAAGTAGAGGCATACTAGTGACACTATGTTTGTCTATGTATTCACACATGTATTATGTTTCCGGTTAATACAATTCTAGCATGAATAATAAACATTTATCATGATATAAGGAAATAAATAATAACTTTATTATTTCCTCTAGGGCATATTTCCTTCAGTTGGTTGACCAAGATGAAGCTCGAAGATTATCTAGATGGTCAACTCACAGAGCGCAATCCTTGTACCACGTGGGATCATGTGATCTAGTGGTATGGTAAGTAAATGTAAATTGTGCTTTTCTACCTAACCCATGATATGTGTTTGTTATGTCTACGTGGGTTAGGTGTTTCCCATGGGCTTGCATCAAAAGGGAAGATTTCAAGTAGCCTATGTGTGGATGACATCAAGTGGTGATGGTCATCGGGTTCGAGGAGTCCAAGTACAAGATGAGAAGCAGGGGGTTATATGCTTTGAAGCTTGCGGTCCACATCATGATGATGTGCATGTGAATATGGGCTTAAGTTAAGGCTTCTCTCATTGCAATATGAGGAAGCATTTTGAGTGTCTTCACCAAGTAATCATGGACAAGAAAGGGATTCCAACTTGAGGCAAGCATCAAAGTCATCGTCAAGCTCAAGTTGAATGTGCAAGGCAAAGGTATACCGTAGCTAGGTTTTCCTAGTTTTGCCGGTATCATGGTGCTTGGAGGGAGACCAGATTATAGGTTTGATAATCGTACTATCAAGAGGGACTTTCAGGCAAGTAGCTTGATCACGTCGCATAAAGAGAGCTCAAACCTTTTCATAATTTACATCATTATTTCTTGTTGATCTTGGGTGGTTCTCTATGTGAGGACCTTGGGCTTTTCAATAGCTTTAAAATGAGCCCAAGATCATCAAATTCGGAGTTCGAATGCCAAAGTTATGCATGTTTTAGTGGGCTGCTGCACCCTGTCCTGGGTACCCCATGGGCACGGGGTTTTGAGCCTATGGGCACAGGGCCCCTGTACCCACGGGGTTGTACCGTGGGCACGGGATCTCAACCCCCGTGGGCATGGGGTGCCCAGGAAGTGTCCGTTGGAGCCCCAACGGCTAGTTTTGGAAGTTGGCTATAAAAGGGCCCTTCCTTCCCACCGGTTTGGGGGTTGTTCATGCACATTCTAAACATCATTTTGAGCATCATACCACCTCTCCCAAACCCCTATCTCCCCTCTTTGTTAAGGGGGATTTGTGGATGGATCTTGGAGTCATTTGTTGATTTCCTCCATTGCATCTCCTCTCTTTAATCTCCCACTTTCTTGAGTTGCATCTTGTGAGATTGAGAGAGTGAGTTGAGCATTTGTTGCTTGACTTTGCATTGCATTTGTTGCATTGGTTTGAGCTCGCTGCATCGATTTGTTTGAGTGAGAGCCTTGACTTTATTACTCTTGGAGGCTTCGCCTCCTAGACGATTTGGTGATATCTTGAAGGAGTTTGTGAAGAGGCCTAGGTGGCCAAGGTTCCTCCGGAAGCTTCCTTTTGTGGTGTGCTTAGGGGAAGGGTGTGAAGTGGCCTAGGTGGTCAAGTTCCTCTGGAAGCTTCCGTGGTTGTGGTGTGCTGCGGAGAAGATTGTAAAGGTGTGGTGGTCGCTTTCAAGACCAACCCCGAGTGAACCGAAGGTCATCTGTTGGGGGTGACTGGAAAGGGAGAATACGGTGAGTCACTTGGTGACGCCCCGGAGCTTTGGCTTTGGCACCGCTCTAACGGAGATTAGCACTCTCACGAGTGTGAACTTCAGGATAAATCCGCATCCCCGACTCACTTGTGGTTATCTCATACCCACACCCTTTACTTTCCGCAATTCATACTTGCTCATATTGATATATCTTGTGCTAGTTGAATTGCTTAGTTGTTCCTACATTTCCATATCTTGTGATATAGTTTGTGCTTGCTAATTTCCTTAAAGTGCCTATCTTGTTTAGCATTGGATGATGGTGCACTTAGTTGAGCCTAGCATATTTATGATTTGTGCTTGAAAAGTATCCGTTAGTTTAATTTCGCATTAGGATAAAGCCAAATCCGTAAAAGTTTTAAAATGCCTATTCACCCCCCCCCCCCTCTAGTGGTCATCTAGATCCTTTCAATATATGTATGTAGTCTGTATTGAAATATCTAAAGATACTTATATTTAGAAATAGAGGGAGTAGAAGTTTGTTAGAATGGCCATGCAAGGTGATCATTCAATTATAGTCTCTCTTTTTTGTCACCGCACTTAATTAATGTGATCACTCATCATTATGTAAGACGATCAACTATATATCTTCCAACTAAAAAGACCGACCTCCGCCGCTTGAAAAGTTATGCTCCTTTTAGCTATAGCTAGTTACCAAGATAGCAACCAAACCATACATTGATATAGTATGACACAAGAAAGAGAGATCCCGCCCAATCAAACCAAACATGTATTCAAAAAAATCATTTTTTTTCTTTTTTAACCATGCATTTAGAAACAATTCACGGAGGTTAAAATGGTTCATGCATTTTTTACACTGTTCATAACATTCAAAATATATTCATGACATTTAAAAAATAATCCTCACATATTTTAAAAATATGATCATGACATTTTTTATAATGATCATGAAAATCTAAAAAATTGTACGCACAGTTTTGAAAAATAGTAGTATCATTCAAGAAATTGTTCATCATATATATTAACGTTCGCAAGTTAAATATATGTTCCATTGTATTACAAAAAATGTTTATGAAATGTAAACATTTGTTTGCAATGTATTGGAAAAATATGCCAAACATACAAATCAATATCTGACATTAAAAAGAAAAATTTGCAACACATAATATAATGTTTGCACTTATTAAGTAAATGCTCATGATTGTCTTTGCAAAATATTCACATTGTATTAAGAAGTGTTCGGTGCGCATTTTCGTAATGTTCAACATTTATTTGGAAAATGTTTAGCTTCATCTAAAAATGTTCAACATGTATGTGAAAAAGGTTCAAGGTGAATCTAAATAAAGTCAACATGTATTTGAAAAAAAACAATAGAATATGCAGAAAAAACATAAAACAATCAGATGAAAACCAATAGAAAAAACTCATAGAAAATGGAAAAGGAAAATGAATACTAAAAACATAGAGAAAAAACTCGTAGAAAAAAGGACAAGGAAAAACAGTACAGAAAAACACAACAAAAAAACCCTGCATTAAATTTTATAAAACCAGACAGTGTAACCTTCCCAAAACTGCTCTATTGGGCCAGCGACACACTAAAGCGAGCGCAGAGACAAGACGGTGCAACATCTCACAGTCGGCGAAATATAGTACTGGAGGGCTAACACTACCTTTTCATCGTGTTGACTCTGTTATTGGGCCACCAGCCCATATGCTTGATTGGACTATAGGCGTTCTTTGTTTTCTTCGATCGACTTCTTGGTATCCTACCAAAGTCCCATGTCTATTTTGACAAAATAAATTGACGTAGAAATTGCTTGGTGGATATTGCCAAGCACCTCCCGGTGGAGATCTTGCTCCGCCTGCCCGCACAAGAAGACCTCACCCGCGCCTTGTTTGATGGATATTCCTAAGCACCTCCAGACGGAGATCTTGCTCCGCATGCCCGCACAAGAAGACCTTTGCAACCCGCATCACCTTCCTATGCCTCATCACCGACATGTCATTCCTCCGCCGCCTCCATGACACGTCAATCCTCGGCATCCTCGACCTCGGACGATTCCACCCAGCCCTCTCACCTGATCCCTCCGCACCCGCCGCCCACGTGTTGGCCCTAAAAGCAGACTTCACCTTCTCTTTCGTCCCATCACCCCACCACCGCTGGACCGTCCACTGGGCCGGCCATTGGTCCGTTCAGGACATCCGCCACGGCCGCCTCCGCCTTAGCTGCATCACGCGGTTCCCTGCCTCCATCACTGCCGTAGGGCCATTCAGGACATCCGTGACGGCCGCATCCTCCTCCGCCACGCCCCCAACGATAATCATCACCTACAATTCATAGAGCTCGTGGTGTGTGACCCCTTGCATCGGCAATACATCCTGCTTCCTGTAGTACCACAAGACCTACCCATTTTGGTGGTGGATCTGGGAGTGGTGGATAATCTCTGTTGCGAGACTTTCCTCCTTCCCCTCGATAACAACGAGGACGAGGATGTGGCAATGGCATTCAGAGTGATCTGGATGGTAACATTGCCTAAGTAGGGTGGCCGCCTTTATATTCTCTTAGAGCTCTAGGCGATGGCAAACTGCGGGCGAGTTCACCATGATCTCACTCATCGACTATACCTTTTTTAGGCACCATTATGCCTATGGTTGTTTCTACTGGGAGCTCAACACGATGAACAAAGACTTTCTCATGCTTGACACCGGGAGCATGGAGTTCTCCATTTTTGACCTCCCACATAGTGAATGGACAATGAATATAACCATTTTAGAGGTGGGAGAAGGCATGCTTAGGCTGTTTGGCATGGTCCCTCAAATTGGAGGTGGTCTCTGTTATTACATTAGAGGAAGCAAAAGTGATAGCTCTAGCTAGTGGCAAATGGAATAGATAATCTCACTAGTTCCTGGGTGCCGGTATATTATCAAAGTTGTAACGAAGAGGTACTTGCTCCTATCGAATATTGGAAGACGTGTGGTGGTTGCGCCAAGAGGAATCTATTTCAATAGATGTCAAGAAGTTGTAGCTTCAGAGGGTTTGTGTGAAACCTTTCCAGTTCGCCAAGAATGGGACGCACATATATACCAACTTACCACCATCATTGTCTACGTCGACAGTATGAAGTGGTAAACTTTCTATTGCATCCTAGCTATGTCCTTCCCTTAATATTTAGCACACAACTTGTTTAATGGTTAACGGTTCATTATTGCAATTAGTCATTCTTGTTTGCAGATTCACTAGTTGTTATTTATCATGTGCTTGTGGGGAGCTAATCAAGCACAAAAACATAATTTTGGTTGTTGTTTTGTTTGTCCCGATTGCCTTCTTCTGGAGATAATCTGACAAGAGACAAAGAATCTTTCACATAGCTTATGCACCCACTGTTATTTTAGGCCTCATGAAAATCATGATAAGGTGTAGGAAGGTGACGCATGCGGCGGAGGCGAGGGCGAGGTCTGCCTCTGCGTGGAGGCGGAGCAAGATCTCCATCCAGAGGTGCTCGGAGATATCCACCAAACAATTTTTACGTCTGTTTCTTTTCTTGAAATAGACCCGGGACTTAGGTGGGATACCAAGAACTCGATCAAACAAAATAATAATGCCTATAGTACAATCAAGCACATGGGTTGGTGGACCAATAATAGGATCAAGAAAATGAAAAGGCAGTGTTAGCCTCCAGGGGAGAATATCTGATGCACTGGTGCTTGTGGTGCTACCGGTGCACCGAAGTCAAGTCGCACATTTTAAATTTTGATACGAAATTTTGTGAAGACATACATTGATGTTGTGTCAATGTGCTCGAATTTTTCAGATTTTTTAAAATGTTGTACAGCATCCGATGCACCGGTAGCACCACAAGTGTTGGTGCACTGGATACGTTCCCTAGCCTCCAGTACTATATCTTGCTAACTTTGAGATATTGCACCATCTCGCCTCTGCTCTCGCTGTAGTGAGCCGACCCAATAGAGCAGTTTTGGGGAAGTCACATAGAGTGGTTTTAAAACATTTTCATGCAGTTTTTTATTTTTCTATGTTTTTCTGTATTGCTTTTTTCCTTTTCCTTTTTTATGAGTTTTCCTTTTTCTATATTTTTCTGTATTGGTTTTCCTTTTTTCTATTAGTCTTTTCTATTTGTTTTCATCTGGTTTTTAGTTTTTCCATCTACTTCTATTTGTTTTTGTTTTTGCTATCTTTCAAATAAATATTGACTTTATTTAGATCCACTTTGAACATTTTTCACATACATGTTGAACATTTCTTACATGACTCTAAACATTTTCCAAATAAATGTTGAACATTACGAAAATGCGCATTGAACACTTTTTTAATACAGTGTGAGTATTTTGCAAAAGAAAATCATGAGCATTTTTTTAATAACGTTCAAACATTATGTTGTGTGTTGCTACTTTTTCTTTTGAATGTCAGATATTGTTTCGTATGTTTGGAACATTTTTTCAAAACTTTCCAAATAAATTTTACATTTCATAAACATTTTTTAATGTAATTGAACTTATATTTAACTTGGGAACATTTAATAAATGTGATGAACAATTTGTGAATGATACTATTATTTATCAAAATTGTCCGAACCATTTTTCAGATTTTCATGATCATTTAAAAATGTCATGGCTATATTTTTAAAATATGTGAAGATTTTTATAAATGTCATGGACATTTTTTAACAATATAAATTTTTTAAATAATGCATGAACCATTTTTTTTACACTACACGAATTGTTTTTAAATGCACGGTTTACAATTGTTAAAATTGAAGTAGAGTATCAAAATATAAAATTTTATGGATACATGTAGGATTCGGTGAGTCTCTCTTTCCTGTGTCATACTGTAAGGGCATATTTATCCCTAAGGTGTTTTGGTGATTGATGACAATGCGTTTGCGGACTAATCGTGTGCCTTAAGTATCCCAGACGTTTCATCGCTAGGCACAAGACGGTTGGGTGCCCCTCGAAGACTGTTGAAAACGGCGTCTTTTCTACGTTTCTTTTTGGTGGATTTGAGTCGTAGGAAAGCCGTACTATTAAGAGGGGGTCCGCGTCGGAAAGGTTTGGGTGGAATCATCACGTACACGTTTCTTCCTTGTCCCCTCCTTTCCCATGCACCTTGGAGCTTCCTCCGTCCTTGTTTCTGGCTGCTGTGGTGGCTCGCGGTAGTACTGCTCCCACGTGAGCGGTAGTACCGTAGGCACCAGCGGTAGTACCGTGCTGCGGCGCGGTAGTACCGCAGGTGCCCACGGTAGTACCGCTCCCCTGGAGCTGCACTGCCGTGGCCCACCAGGCTAGTACCGCTCTCCCGCGGTAGTAGGGGCGGATGTAATTTTTTACATCCGCGCCCACCACGGTAGTACCGCTTTCCTTCCGCGGTAGTATCGTGCTCAGCTGTCAGGCGGTAGTACCGCCCCTCTGCGGTAGTACTGCGTTGGGTTTTTGCTTCTTCCGTCTTTTAGCGAAAGTAGGCACGGATGTTTTCTTATCCACACTCTTCCCAGGCTAGGGGGTTCCTGCCTTGCAGTAGTACCGCAAGGGGGAGCGGTAGTACAGCGCCCGCAAAAGTACCGCCCTCGGCACTTGTGCTACAGGTCCTCCCTAGCTGTTGCTGGTGCAGCGGTAGTGCCGCAGGCCTGCACGGTTGTATCGCCTGACCTTGCGGTAGTACCGCTTGGCAGCAAGCGGAAGTACCGCTGGCCGCGGGCTGGTAGCTGGGTAACGGTTGGATCTTTGTCCCTCACTATAAAACGGGTCCCCTTCTTCCCCATTGACTTATTCTTCGAACCCTAAGCTCCATTGTTGTTCTAAGCTCCATTTTTGCCCGATCTCACTCCCTAGCCAATCAAACTTGTTGATTTGCTCGGGAGTGGTTGAGAAGGCCTCGATCCACACTTCCACCAAGAGAAATTTGATTCCCCCCACTAATCCCTTGCGGATCTTGTTACTCTTGGGTGTTTGAGCATTCTAGACGGTTGAGGTCACCGCAGAGCCATAGTCCATTGTGGTGAAGCTTCGTGGTGTCATTGGGAGCCTCCAATTGAGTTGTGGAGATTGCCCCAACCTTGTTTGTAAAGGTTCGGTCGCCGCCTCCATGGGCACCAATAGTGGAATCATGGCATCTCGCATTGTGTGAGGGCGTGAGGAGAATACGGTGGCCCTAGTGGCTTCTTGGGGAGCATTGTGCATCCACACCGCTCCAACGGAGACGTACTTCCCCTCAAAGGGAAGGAACTTCGGTAACACATCCTCGCCTCCACCGTCACCACTCTTGGTTATCTCGTGCCTTTAGTTGTGCAAGCTTATTTGTGTCATAC
This sequence comes from Triticum aestivum, assembly GCF_018294505.1. Taxonomy (NCBI): domain Eukaryota; kingdom Viridiplantae; phylum Streptophyta; class Magnoliopsida; order Poales; family Poaceae; genus Triticum; species Triticum aestivum. Next base: position 673,694,499 of record NC_057800.1, on the reverse strand, counting down.
CTCTTGCTTGCTTGTGTTCCTATCCTTGTTGCATCATATAGGTTGCTCACCTAGTTGCATATCTAGACAACCTACTTTGATGCAAAGTTTAAATTGTTAAAGAAAAGCTAAAAATTGTTAGTTGCCTATTCACCCACCCCTCTAGTCAACCATATCGATCCTTTCAATTGGTATCAGAGCATCGTCTCTTTATTAAGGACTTTACCGTCCGAAGAGTATGGTTGATACCGTAGGCGGTGTGGAGGAACACTCCGGTGTGAATCCGATCTCGTCTGGGGGAACCTCGGTCTCTCGTGAGGAGTTCAATGTGGCCTTGGAGACATTGAAAACCTCCATGATGACCGAGGTTGAAAGCATGTTTACTAAATTCCTTGAAGGGCTTAAACTATCCACCGCACCGTTGAATGTGGGTAATCCCACTGACAAGGTGACGGGTGCTACCTCCGATAAGGGGGAAGCTAAGAGTGAAAAGGCTCCTTCTTCTAGTGGTAGGAATGGCACCGGCATCTTTACTCATGTGGAACCACCACTTGTTTATGGTGGACCGGTTCCTTCCACTCATTTGAATCATGCCGGTCCTCCCCCTAAGATTGTGAAAAATGAGGACTTTGATTCTTGGGTTTACCGCTTTAAACGTCATTTAAATCATGTGAACACTAATATTTGGAGAATCATTGAAGAAGGTTTCTATCCGCATGATCCAAGCAACTTCACTCCTCGAGAAGCTGCAGATAATCAATTCAATGAGAATGATCTCCTCATCATTCAAGATGCAATCCCACCCGAAGACCTACCTCATCTTCGGCCCTTCGCCTTGGCCAAAGAGGCATGGCTTTGTGTTGTCTCTCTCTACCGGGGAAGCGCAAGCATTCAACGCTCCAACTATGAAGTGGTGCAAGATGAGGCCGATGAGTTTGCAATGAAAGAAGATGAAGAACCTCATGAGCTTTATCGAAGAGTAACCAAACTCGTGGTCTCACTCCGAGATCATGGGAGCAAGGACACGGATGACAATTGGATCAAGCACAATTTCCTCAAGGCAATGATGCCCTACCACAAGGCCATGTCCTCCGTCATTCGTCAAAGACCGGACTTCCACACTTTGACCTCAAGCGAAGTGTTGGATGAGTTTGTGGCCATGAACATTTTGGACAAGACCGCCGACAATGCGGTGCTTCGTTCTCAAAGGGCAAAGAAGCCCAACCTTGCATTGAAGGCCAAGCTCTCCGTTGAAGAAGAAGAAGAGGAAGAAGAGGAGAGCAACCCCGAAGATACAAAGTATGCATATCATGAACACATGGCACTCGCTTCAAGGCAATTTTGGAGCAAGAAAAACTCGAGGCCAAACTTTAACAAAAACAACTCAAGTGGCACGAAGAGCAAGCAACGTGTAAGGACTTGCTACAATCGTGGCAATGTGAGTCATTTTGTTGCGGAGTGCCCGTATGAGAAGAGTGAAGACATTGGTGGCAAGCTCATCCGAAAGGACAAGGCCAAGTCGTTCCCCAACAAGAGCAACTTCACCAAGAAGACTCCTCCCAAGGCATTGGTGGTACAAGAAGAGTACAATGAGGATGATGACGATGATGAAGATGGTGAGTTGGCTGCCATGGCCTCAGTTGCCATTCCGATGACTCCACGGGTGTCTCTCTTCGACTCACCCAATGAGAGCATCACCACCAAGTGCCTCATGGCTAAAGCCACCAACAAGGTAACCCCCAACATCAAAACTACCATCATTAATCATCCTTCTTCGACGGATAGCATTGATGAACATGAGGGAGCTAATGTGGAGGCAAATGAGTTTGAGGCCTTTATGGGCAAACTTAAGGGTAAATCCAAGAAGCACTTTGTTGCTCTCTTGGAACAACTTGGTGAAGCCAATGACATGATCGAGGCTCACGAAGATACCATCACCAAGATGGAAGGGCATAGTCGTGACTATGCCGATGAGATTTCGGATCTTTGCAATGCTCTTGAGGAAGAGCGAGGTCTTCGTTTGGCTCTTGAGGAGTCACACAACGTTGATCATGCTAAGTTAAAGAAAGATTATGATCATGTTCTCATTGTTTCTCATGTGCTAAACTCCGAGAAGGCCGAACTTGAGGTTGATCTTGCTAGACTCAAAGAGGAGTTTGATCTACTTGACAAGGCTCACAAGGTCTTGAAGGGTGCTCATGCTAGCCTCAAAGAGTCTCATGATCAACTTCAAGTAAAGCTAACCAAGGAAAAAGCCACTTTTCCTCGTATGATGTTAATTGATAATGCAAATGCTACTAACCCGTGTTGTGAGCATGTGCATCTTGTTGAGGAGAATTCTAAGATAAAGGGGCAACTTGAGAGAGGTCTTGCGACTTGCATACAAGGCAAGAAGAACCTCAACGACCTCTTGATCAACCAAAAGGGAGTTGTGGCCAAGGAAGGGGTTGGGTACGTGCCTGAGTCCAAGAACAAGAAGAAGAATGACAAGATCAAACGACCTCCTCCTCTCATGCAAACCTTTGTGAAGGAGGGAGAGAGTGCTTCCAAGGAGAAGAAGAACAATGCGAAGGGTGGCGCTGTCAAAAAGGGCAATGCCACTCCTCTCATCAAAGCCGGCGACTTTAATCCTTCTTATATGTTATGTCGTGCTAGTGATGGGCATGTCTATGCCAAATTCGTTGGTTCTCCTCATGAATACATTGAATGGTCTATTTGGGTTCCCAGGACCCTTGTTACTAACATCAAAGGACCCATTACAAAATGGGTACCTAAAACCAAGCATTGATCTCTTGTAGGTGTTTTCTTCCGGTGGGAGATCATGGTTGCTCGATAGCAGAGCTACAAATCATATGACCGGAAGCAAGGACTTGGTGGTGGACGTGCACAAGATTCCATCTATGCCCACCAATGTCGAGTGGGGTGACGCCTCATCTTCTAAGGTATTGGGAGTTGGCAAGGTGGTCATCTCTCATGATCTCACGATCGAGAAGGTCATGCTTGTTGAGTCCCTTGCATACAATTTACTTTCCGTTTGTCAACTTGCAATCATGGGCTTTGCCACTTTCTTTGGTATCGATACCGTGGCCCTCTTGTGGAGCAAGACTCTTAAATTAGCCTTTGTTGGGCATGTCGAGAACGGTCTATATGTGATTAACTTTTCGAAGCGACCCACTAAGACCGCGACATGCCTAATGGCTAAAGTTGATGTGGGGTGGCTTTGGCATCACCGTCTAGCCCATGTCAATATGAGATATTTGCAAAGTCTTCTCAAGGGGGACCATGTCCGTGAAGGAAATATGCCCTAGAGGCAATAATAAAGTTATTATTTATTTCCTTATATCATGATAAATGTTTATTATTCATGCTAGAATTGTATTAACCGGAAACATAATACATGTGTGAATACATAGACAAACAGAGTGTCACTAGTATGCCTCTACTTGACTAGCTCGTTAATCAAAGATGGTTATGTTTCCTAACCATGAACAAAGAGTTGTTATTTGATTAACGGGATCACATCATTAGGTGAATGATCTGATTGACATGACCCATTCCATTAGCTTAGCACCCGATCGTTTAGTATGTTGCTATTGCTTTCTTCATGACTTATACATGTTCCTATGACTATGAGATTATGCAACTCCCGTTTGCCGGAGGAACACTTTGTGTGCTACCAAACGTCACAACGTAAATGGGTGATTATAAAGGTGCTCTACAGGTGTCTCCAAAGGTACATGTTGGGTTGGCGTATTTCGAGATTAGGATTTGTCACTCCGATTGTCGGACAGGTATCTCTGGGCCCTCTCGGTAATGCACATCACATAAGCCTTGCAAGCATTGCAACTAATGAGTTAGTTGCGAAATGATGTATTACAGAACGAGTAAAGAGACTTGCCGGTAACGAGATTGAACTAGGTATTGAGATACCGACGATCGAATCTAGGGCAAGTAACATACCGATGACAAAGGGAACAACGTATGTTATTATGCGGTCTGACCGATAAAGATCTTCGTAGAATATGTAGGAACCAATATGAGCATCCAGGTTCCGCTATTGGTTATTGACCGGAGACGTGTCTCGGTCATGTCTACATTGTTCTCGAACCATAGGGTCCGCACACTTAACGTTACGATGACAGTTTCATTATGAGTTTATGTATTTTCATGTACCAAAGGTTGTTCGGAGTCCTGGATGTGATTATGGACATGACGAGGAGTCTCGAAATGGTCGAGACATAAAGATCGATATATTGGAAGCCTATATTTGGATATCGGAATCGTTCCGGGTGAAATCGGGATTTTACCGGAGTACCGGGGGGGGGGGTTACCGGAACCCCCCGGGGGGTTATTGGGCCTACATGGGCCTTAAGGGAGAAGAGGAAAGGAGGCAAGAGGTGGCCGCGCGCCCCTCCCCTTCCTAGTCCGAATAGGACAAGGGAAGGGGGCGCCCCCCCCCTTTCCTTTCCCTCTTCCTCTTTCCCTTCTCCTTATCCAACTAGGAAAGAAGGGAGTCCTACTCCCGGTGGGAGTAGGACTCCCCCTTGGCACGCCCTCCTTGGACGGCCGCCCCCTCCCCTTGGCTCCTTTATATACGGGGGCATGGGGGCACCCTAGGACACACAAGTTGATCTTCGTGATCGTTCCTTAGCCGTGTGCGGTGCCCCCCTCCATGATATTACACCTCGGTCATATTGTAGCGGTGCTTAGGCGAAGCCCTGCGACGGTTGAACATCAAGACCGTCACCACGCCGTCATGCTGACGGAACTCTTCCCCGAAGCTTTGCTGGATCGGAGCCCGGGGAGCGTCATCGAGCTGAACGTGTGCCAAGAACTCGAAGGTGCTGGAGTAACGGTGCTTGGATCGGTTGAACCGGGAAGACGTACGACTACTTCCTCTACGATGCGTCAACGCTTCCGTTTTGGTCTACGAGGGTACGTAGACAACACTCTCCCCTCTCGTTGCTATGCATCACCATGATCTTGCGTGTGCGTAGGAATTTTTTTGAAATTACTACGTTACCCAACAGTGGCATCCGAGCCTAGGTTTTATATGTTGATGTTATATGCACGAGTAGAACACAAGTGAGTTGTGGGCGATATAAGTCATACTGCTTACCAGCATGTCATACTTTGGTTCGGCGGTATTGTTGGACGAAGCGGCCCGGACCGACATTACGCGTACGCTTACGCGAGACCGGTTCTCCCGACGTGCTTTGCACATAGGTGGCTTGCGAGTGACAGTTTCTCCAACTTTAGTTGAACCGAGTGTGGCTACGCCCGGTCCTTGCGAAGGTTAAAACAGCACCAACTTGACAAACTATCATTGTGGTTTTGATGCGTAGGTAAGATTGGTTCTTGCTTAAGCCCGTAGCAGCCACGTAAAACTTGCAACAACAAAGTAGAGGACGTCTAACTTGTTTTTGCAGGGCATGTTGTGATGTGATATGGTCAAGACATGATGCTAAATTTTATTGTATGAGATGATCATGTTTTGTAACCGAGTTATCGGCAACTGGCAGGAGCCATATGGTTGTCGCTTTATTGTATGCAATGCAATCGCGCTGTAATGCTTTACTTTATCACTAAGCGGTAGCGATAGTCGTGGAAGCATAAGATTGGCGAGACGACAACGATGCTACGATGGAGATCAAGGTGTCGCGCCGGTGACGATGGTGATCACGACGGTGCTTCGAAGATGGAGATCACAAGCACAAGATGATGATGGCCATATCATATCACTTATATTGATTGCATGTGATGTTTATCTTTTATGCATCTTATCTTGCTTTGATTGACGGTAGCATTATAAGATGATCTCTCACTAATTATCAAGAAGTGTTCTCCCTGAGTATGCACCGTTGCGAAAGTTCTTCGTGCTGAGACACCACGTGATGATCGGGTGTGATAGGCTCTACGTTCAAATACAACGGGTGCAAAACAGTTGCACACGCGGAATACTCAGGTTATACTTGACGAGCCAAGCATATACAGATATGGCCTCGGAACACGGAGACCGAAAGGTCGAGCGTGAATCATATAGTAGATATGATCAACATAGTGATGTTCACCAATGAAACTACTCCATCTCACATGATGATCGGACATGGTTTAGTTGATTTGGATCACGTAATCACTTAGAGGATTAGAGGGATGTCTATCTAAGTGGGAGTTCTTTAAGTAAATTAATTGAACCTAAATTTATCATGAAACTTAGTACCTGATAGTATCTTGCTTGTTTATGCTTGATTGTAGATAGATGGCTCGTGCTGTTGTTCCGTTGAATTTTAATGCGTTCCTTGAGAAAGCAAAGTTGAAAGATGATGGTAGCAATTACACGGACTGGGTCCGTAACTTGAGGATTATCCTCATTGCTGCACAGAAGAATTACGTCCTGGAAGCACCGCTGGGTGCCAGGCCTGCTGCTGGAGCAACACCAGATGTTATGAACGTCTGGCAGAGCAAAGCTGATGACTACTCGATAGTTCAGTGTGCCATGCTTTACGGCTTAGAATCGGGACTTCAACGATGTTTTGAACGTCATGGAGCATATGAGATGTTCCAGGAGTTGAAGTTAATATTTCAAGCAAATGCCCGGATTGAGAGATATGAAGTCTCCAATAAGTTCTATAGCTGCAAGATGGAGGAGAACAGTTCTGTCAGTGAGCATATACTCAAAATGTCTGGGTATAATAATCACTTGATTCAATTGGGAGTTAATCTTCCAGATGATTGCGTCATTGACAGAATTCTCCAATCACTGCCACCAAGCTACAAGAGCTTCGTGATGAACTATAATATGCAAGGGATGAATAAGACTATTCCCGAGCTCTTCGCAATGCTGAAAGCTGCGGAGGTAGAAATCAAGAAGGAGCATCAAGTGTTGATGGTCAACAAGACCACTAGTTTCAAGAAAAAGGGCAAAGGGAAGAAGAAGGGGAACTTCAAAAAGAACAGCAAGCAAGTTGCTACTCAAGAGAAGAAACCCAAACCTGGACCTAAGCCTGAAACTGAGTGCTTCTACTGCAAGCAGACTGGTCACTGGAAGCGGAACTGCCCCAAGTATTTGGCGGATAAGAAGGATGGCAAGGTGAACAAAGGTATATGTGATATACATGTTATTGATGTGTACCTTACTAATGCTCGCAGTAGCACCTGGGTATTTGATACTGGTTCTGTTGCTAATATTTGCAACTCGAAACAGGGACTACGGATTAAGCGAAGATTGGCTAAGGACGAGGTGACGATGCGCGTGGGAAACGGTTCCAAAGTCGATGTGATCGCAGTCGGCACGCTACCTCTACATCTACCTTCGGGATTAATATTAGACCTAAATAATTGTTATTTGGTGCCAGCGTTAAGCATGAACATTATATCTGGATCTTGTTTGATGCGAGACGGTTATTCATTTAAATCTGAGAATAATGGTTGTTCTATTTATATGAGTAATATCTTTTATGGTCATGCACCCTTAAAGAGTGGTCTATTTTTATTGAATCTCGATAGTAGTGACACACATATTCATAGTGTTGAAGCCAAAAGATGCAGAGTTGATAATGATAGTGCAACTTATTTGTGGCACTGCCGTTTGGGTCATATCGGTATAAAGCGCATGAAGAAACTTCATACTGATGGGCTTTTGGAACCACTTGATTATGAATCACTTGGTACTTGCGAACCGTGCCTTATGGGTAAGATGACAAAAACACCGTTCTCTGGTACTATGGAGAGAGCAACAGATTTGTTGGAAATCATACATACAGATGTATGTGGTCCGATGAACGTTGAGGCTCATGGCGGATATCGTTATTTTCTCACCTTCACAGATGACTTAAGCAGATATGGGTATATCTACTTAATGAAACACAAGTCTGAAACATTTGAAAAGTTCAAAGAATTTCGGAGTGAAGTTGAAAATCATCGTAACAAGAAAATAAAATTCCTACGATCTGATCGTGGAGGAGAATATTTGAGTCACGAGTTTGGTGTACATTTGAAAAATTGTGGAATAGTTTCGCAACTCACGCCACCCGGAACACCACAGCGTAATGGTGTGTCCGAACGTCGTAATCGTACGTTACTAGATATGGTGCGATCTGTGATGTCTCTTACTGATTTACCGCTATCGTTTTGGGATACGCTCTAGAGACGGCCGCATTCACGTTAAATAGGGCACCATCAAAATCCGTTGAGACGACGCCTTATGAACTGTGGTTTGGCAAGAAACCAAAGTTGTCGTTTTTGAAAGTTTGGGGCTGCGATGCTTATGTGAAAAAGCTTCAACCTGATAAGCTCGAACCCAAATCGGAGAAATGTGTCTTCATAGGATATCCAAAGGAAACTATTGGATACACCTTCTATCACAGATCCGAAGGCAAGACTTTTGTTGCTAAATTCGGAAACTTTCTGGAGAAGGAGTTTCTCTCGGAAGAAGTGAGTGGGAGGAAAGTAGAACTTGACGAGGTAACTATACCTACTCCCTTATTGGAAAGTAGTACATCACAAAAACCTGTTTTTGTGACACCTACACCAGTTAGTGAGGAAGCTAATGATGATGATCATGAAACTTCAGAACAAGTTACTACTGAACCTCGTAGATCAACCAGAGTGAGATCCGCACCAGAGTGGTACGGTAATCCTGTTCTGGAAGTCATGCTACTAGATCATGATGAACCTACGAACTATGAAGAAGCGATGGTGAGCCCAGATTCCGCAAAATGGCTTGAAGCCATGAAATCTGAGATGGGATCCATGTATGAGAACAAAGTATGGACTTTGGTTGACTTGCCCGATGATCGGCAAGCAATTGAGAATAAATGGATCTTCAAGAAGAAGACTGACGCTGACGGTAATATTACTGTCTACAAAGCTCGACTTGTCGCAAAAGGTTTTCGGCAAGTTCAAGGGATTGACTACGATGAGACCTTCTCACCCGTAGCGATGCTTAAGTCTGTCCGAATCATGTTAGCAATTGCCGCATTTTATGATTATGAAATTTGGCAGATGGATGTCAAAACTGCATTCCTGAATGGATTTCTGGAAGAAGAGTTGTATATGATGCAACCAGAAGGTTTTGTCGATCCAAAGGGAGCTAACAAAGTGTGCAAGCTCCAGCGATCCATTTATGGACTGGTGCAAGCCTCTCGGAGTTGGAATAAACGCTTTGATAGTGTGATCAAAGCATTTGGTTTTATACAGACTTTTGGAGAAGCCTGTATTTACAAGAAAGTGAGTGGGAGCTCTGTAGCATTTCTGATATTATATGTGGATGACATATTACTAATTGGAAATGATATAGAATTTCTGGATAGCATAAAGGGATACTTGAATAAGAGTTTTTCAATGAAAGACCTCGGTGAAGCTGCTTACATATTAGGCATTAAGATCTATAGAGATAGATCAAGACGCTTAATTGGACTTCCACAAAGCACATACCTTGACAAAGTTTTGAAGAAGTTCAAAATGGATCAAGCAAAGAAAGGGTTCTTGCCTATGTTACAAGGTGTGAAGTTGAGTAAGACTCAATGCCCGACCACTGCAGAAGATAGAGAGAAAATGAAAGATGTTCCCTATGCTTCAGCCATAGGCTCTATCATGTATGCAATGCTGTGTAGCAGACCTGATGTGTGCCTTGCTATAAGTCTAGCAGGGAGGTACTAAAGTGATCCAGGAGTGGATCACTGGACCGCGGTCAAGAACATCCTGAAATACCTGAAAAGGACTAAGGATATGTTTCTCATATATGGAGGTGACAAAGAGCTCATCGTAAAAGGTTACGTTGATGCAAGCTTTGACACTGATCTGGACGATTCTAAATCGCAAACCGGATATGTCTTTACATTAAACGGTGGAGCTGTCAGTTGGTGCAGTTCTAAACAAAGCGTTGTAGCGGGATCTACATGTGAAGCGGAGTACATAGCTGCTTCGGAAGCAGCAAATGAAGGAGTCTGGATGAAGGAGTTCATATCCGATCTAGGTGTCATACCTAGTGCATCGGGTCCAATGAAAATCTTTTGTGACAATACTAGTGCAATTGCCTTGGCAAAGGAATCCAGATTTCACAAGAGAACCAAGCACATCAAGAGACGCTTCAATTCCATCCGGGATCTAGTCCAGGTGGGAGACATAGAGATTTGCAAGATACATACGGATCTGAATGTTGCAGACCCGTTGACTAAGCCTCTTCCACGAGCAAAACATGATCAGCACCAAGGCTCCATGGGTGTTAGAATCATTACTATGTAATCTAGATTATTGACTCTAGTGCAAGTGAGAGACTGAAGGAAATATGCCCTAGAGGCAATAATAAAGTTATTATTTATTTCCTTATATCATGATAAATGTTTATTATTCATGCTAGAATTGTATTAACCGGAAACATAATACATGTGTGAATACATAGACAAACAGAGTGTCACTAGTATGCCTCTACTTGACTAGCTCGTTAATCAAAGATGGTTATGTTTCCTAACCATGAACAAAGAGTTGTTATTTGATTAACGGGATCACATCATTAGGTGAATGATCTGATTGACATGACCCATTCCATTAGCTTAGCACCTGATCGTTTAGTATGTTGCTATTGCTTTCTTCATGACTTATACATGTTCCTATGACTATGAGATTATGCAACTCCCGTTTGCTGGAGGAACACTTTGTGTGCTACCAAACGTCACAATGTAAATGGGTGATTATAAAGGTGCTCTACAGGTGTCTCCAAAGGTACATGTTGGGTTGGCGTATTTCGAGATTAGGATTTGTCACTCCGATTGTCGGAGAGGTATCTCTGGGCCCTCTCGGTAATGCACATCACATAAGCCTTGCAAGCATTGCAACTAATGAGTTAGTTGCGAAATGATGTATTACGGAACAAGTAAAGAGACTTGCCGGTAACGAGATTGAACTAGGTATTGAGATACCGATGATCGAATCTCGGGCAAGTAACATACCGATGACAAAGGGAACAACGTATGTTGTTATGCGGTCTGACCGATAAAGATCTTCGTAGAATATGTAGGAACCAATATGAGCATCCAGGTTCCGCTATTGGTTATTGACTGGAGACGTGTCTCGGTCATGTCTACATTGTTCTCGAACCGTAGGGTCCGCACACTTAACGTTACGATGACAGTTTCATTATGAGTTTATGTATTTTCATGTACCGAAGGTTGTTTGGAGTCCCGGATGTGATCATGGACATGATGAGGAGTCTCGAAATGGTTGAGACATAAAGATCGATATATTGGAAGCCTATATTTGGATATCGGAATCGTTCCGGGTGAAATCGGGATTTTACCGGAGTACCGGGGGGGTTACCGGAACCCCCCGGGGGGTTATTGGGCCTACATGGGCCTTAAGGGAGAAGAGGAAAGGAGGCAAGAGGTGGCCGCGCGCCCCTCCCCTTCCTAGTCCGAATAGGACAAGGGAAGGGGGGCGGCGCCCCCCCCCCTTTCCTTTCCCTCTTCCTCCTCTTTCCCCTTCTCCTTATCCAACTAGGAAAGAAGGGAGTCCTACTCCCGGTGGGAGTAGGACTCCCCCTTGGTGCGCCCTCCTTGGCCGGCCGCCCCTCCCCTTGGCTCCTTTATATACGGGGGCAAGGGGGGCCCCTAGGACACACAAGTTGATCTTTGTGATCGTTCCTTAGCCATGTGCGGTGCCCCCCTCCACGATATTACACCTCGGTCATATTGTAGCGGTGCTTAGGCGAAGCCCTGCGACGGTTGAACATCAAGATCGTCACCATGCCGTCGTGCTGACGGAACTCTTCCCCGAAGCTTTGCTGGATCGGAGCCCGGGGAGCGTCATCGAGCTGAACGTGTGCCAAGAACTCGGAGGTGCCGGAGTAACGGTGCTTGGATCGGTTGAACCGGGAAGACGTACGACTACTTCCTCTATGTTGCGTCAACGCTTCCGCTTCGGTCTACGAGGGTACATAGACAACACTCTCCCCTCTCGTTGCTATGCATCACCATGATCTTGCGTGTGCGTAGGAAATTTTTTGAAATTACTATGTTACCGAACAGTCCATGGACTAATGAATGTTAGTTTTGCTAAAGATCGTGCTTGCAGTGCTTGTATCAAAGGAAAGCTACATGAGAAGGCTCACCCTCCCACGACTATCATTTACTCAAAGAGGCCTTTGGAGCTCCTTCACTTGGATCTCTTTGGGCCTCCATCCTTCGATAGTCTTGGGGTTAGGAAGTATTGATTGGTGATTGTGGATGACTACTCAAGATACACTTGGGTCTATTTCTTCAAGAGGAAGAGCGAGACCCAACAAACCATCATTGACTTTGCAAATGAAGCACAACGTTAACACAATGCAAAGATCTTGACAATAAGAAGTGACGACGGCACCGAGTTCAAGAACTACACCTTGGATGAGTTTCTTAGTGATGAGGGGATCAATCATCAATATTCCGCACCTTACGCCCCTCAACAAAACGGTGTTGCAGAGAGGAAGAACCGGACGTTGATGGATGCAACAAGGACCATGATGGCGGAGTTCAAGTCTCCATACAACTTTTGGGCCGAAGCCATCAATACCGTGTGTCATGCATCCAATCGGCTCTACCTCCGCAAGGGCTTGAACAAGACTCCATATGAGATACTCACCAGTAACAAGCCCAACCTCAAGTACTTTCGGGTGTTCGGGTGTAAGTGTTTCATTCTCAAGAAAGGTGTTCCGTTGTCTAAATTTGAGGCTAGAGCTTATGAGGGCATATTTGTTGGTTATGCTACAAACTCTCATGCTTACCGTGTCCTTAATAAATCCACAGGACTTATTGAGGAGACGTGTAACGTGGAGTTTGATGAGAATAACAGCTCCCAAGTGGAGCAAAGTGGCACTTGTGATGTAGGTAATGAAATTCCTCCTCAAGCCATAAGAAGAAGGGTGTTGGCTTTATCCTACCCATTGAGGAAACCCTTGTGGCCGAAGGAGAAGGACAATGCTCCACTCAAGTGGAGCCATCACCAAACCAAGTCCCACACGCTTCCGAAGAACAACATGAAGGCCCTCATCCTCAAGAATAAGACCAAGGGCGAGATCATGCTCAAGACGGTGTTGACACATCAAGTGATGCCCAAGGTCACGTTCTCTCCTCCGAGCAAGTTCAAGAACAAGAACAAGCTCAAGACGACGCTCAAGATGATCAAGTGACCACTCCTCGTCTCACCCCCGAGGAGGAATTGGAGCGTCGTGTCGCCAAGGTTGCTTCCAAGCTCTCCACCAAGGATCATCTCATGATGAATGTTCTTGGAAGCTTAAGAAAGGGGGTAAGCACTCATAGACAATTAGCAAACTATTGTGAGAATCACGCGTTTGTCTCTTATGTCGAACCCCACAAGGTCTATGAGGCGCTCGAAGATCCGGATTGGCTCAATGCCATGCATGAAGAACTCAACAACTTCAAGCGCAACAAAGTGTGGAGATTGGTGCCAAGACCGATGGAGAACCACAATGTCATTTGAACCAAGTGGATATTTAAGAACAAGTAAGATGCCCATGGGATTATCATTCGCAACAAGGCTCGTTTGGTAGCACAAGGCTACTCCCGAGTCGAGGGTATCGACTATGGTGAAACCTTTGCTCCCGTTGCTCGTATTGAATCCATTCGCATGTTGATTGCATATGCTTCTCATCATAACTTTAAGTTACAACAAATGGATGTGAAGAGTGCTTTTCTTAATGGTCCCATTAATGAATTGGTTTATGTCAAGCAACCCCCCGGGTTCGAGGATCCCTACTTTCCCGATCATGTGTATCAACTCGATAAGGCACTCTATGGCCTTAAACAAGCCCCACGTGCGTGGTATGACCACCTTACCGAGTTGTTACAAGACCGTGGTTTTGAAGTTGGGCTAATCGACCCCACTCTTTTTACTAAGAAGGTCAAAGGGGAGTTGTTTGTGTGCCAATTATATGTTGATGATATTATCTTTGGTTCCCCTAACAAAGCTTTCAATGAGGAATTTGCCGCTCCCATGACCTCAAAGTTCGAGATGTCTTCCATGGGAGAGTTGAAGTTCTTTCTAGGGTTCGAAGTGAAGCAAAGAAGAGAAGGAACCTTCATCAACCAAGCCAAATACACTCAAGACATGCTTAAGAGATTCAAGCTAAGTGATGTCAAGCCGGCTTCCACTCCAATGCCCACCAAGTGCCAACTTGACATAGATCCCAATGGTAAAGCGGTGGATCAAAAGGTATATCGTTGCATGATAGGCTCCTTGCTTTACCTTTGTGCATCTAGACCGGATATCATGTTGAGTGTGGGAATTTGTGCACGGTTTCAAGCCACACCTAAGGAAAGTCACTATGTGGCGGTCAAATGAATCTTTCGATATTTGGCTCATACCCCAAACTTTGGCTTATGGTACCCAAGAGGAGCAAACTTCAAGCTTGTAGAATATTCAGATTCCGATTGGGCGGGAGACAAAGTGGATAGGAAGTCCACTTCCGGAGGGTGCCAATTCCTTGGTTGCTCTTTGGTAAGTTGGTCTTCCAAAAAGCAAAGTTGTGTGTCTCTCTCGTCCACCGAAGCGGAGTATGTGGCGGTCGGTAGTTGTTGTGCACAACTCTTATGGATGAGGCAAACTTTAAAGGATTACGGTGTCATTTGTGACAAAGTGCCTCTTTGGTGTGACAATGAAAGTGCCATCAAGATCTCTCTCAACCCGGTGCAACACTTCAATACGAAGCATATTGAGATTCGGTATCACTTTATCCGGGATCACATTAGGCAAGGAGAGATCGAGCTCAACTATGTCAACACTCATGATAACCTTGCAGATATTTTCACGAAGCCCTTGGATGAAGCAAGATTTCGCGAGTTAAGGCATGAGCTAAATATCATTGATTCGAGCAATGTTGCTTGAACCCTTGCACACCCCACCATACTCAACTTGTTGTCTTGTTTAGATGTAGGCATGGACATAGGGGGAGTGTTGTTCTCTCAATGAACTCTCCTTCCCCCCATTATGCATAAATTGATCAAGTCTTTCACATTAGCCATGTTTGATGGTACTTGTGCCTCAAAGACGAGTTTTGGTCATGGGCCCAAGGATAATTCTTCGCGGTGCCATACCAATTGACTCAAACATAGGTGGCTCTGGCCACCGCCCTCTCTTTGGAGAGGTGGTGTCTCGTGGTTGTTTCGTGTTGTCGTTTGCCTTTCTGCCTTCGTGTGTCGCGTGGTCTTGTGGGGTCGGGTTGCCTCAAAGTTTTCATGCAAAGACCTGCTTGAAACTTGCAACTTTTTGAGCCGACGGTACTACCGCGGCTTGCCACGGTACTACCGCATGAGAGGGCACGGTACTACCGCACAGGAGAGCGGTACTACCGCTCAGGTGCGTTACTTCCGCCGAGCGGTACTACCGCGATGACGCACGGTACTACCGCGCCGTCGAGTGGGCATGGGGGTTATGACTCGGGCAGGGGAGTTCCAACTCCCCATGCCCATTGATTTGTCTCTCTCCCCATGTCTCTCTCTCTCTCTCGCTCAAGAACGGCGCCGGAGGTCCTCACCGGATCTCCTTCTCCGGCCACTCTCCTCGGATTCTGACCGGTGGGATCGTTCCCCACCACTTCCTATTGCCATGGAACAAGGTTTTTCCCCAAATTCCTCTCTTTCTTGGTTGTTCTCTCGCTTCTAGGTTTTTGGGGAGATGCATGTTGTTCTTGAGATTTTAGGCCAAATCTATGCAAGAGTAGGATGTAGAAGAGTCGTGTTGCGTAGGAATTTTACTTGATATATTGTCCTTGAAGGAAATATGCCCTAGAGGCAATAATAAAGTTATTATTTATTTCCTTGTATCATGATAAATGTTTATTATTCATGCTAGAATTGTATTAACCGGAAACATAATACATGTGTGAATACATAGACAAACAGAGTGTCACTAGTATGCCTCTACTTGACTAGCTCATTAATCAAAGATGGTTATGTTTCCTAACCATAGACAAAGAGTTGTTATTTGATTAATTGGATCACATCATTAGATGAATGATCTGATTGACTTGACCCATTTCGTTAGCTTAGCACTTGATCGTTTAGTATGTTGCTATTGCTTTCTTCATGACTTATACATGTTCCTATGACTATGGGATTATGCAACTCCCGTTTGCCGGAGGAACACTTTGTGTGCTACCAAACGTCACAACGTAACTGGGTAATTATAAAGGAGCTCTACAGGTGTCTCCAAAGGTACATGTTGGGTTGCCGTATTTCGAGATTAGGATTTGTCACTCCGATTGTCGGAGAGGTATCTCTGGGCCCTCTCGGTAATGCACATCACTTAAGCCTTGCAAGCATTGCAACTAATGAGTTAGTTGCGGGATGATGTATTACAGAACGAGTAAAGAGACTTGCCGGTAACGAGATTGAACTAGGTATTGGATACCGACGATCGAATCTCGGGCAAGTAACATACTGATGACAAAGGGAACAACGTATGTTGTTATGCGGTCTGACCGATAAAGATCTTCGTAGAATATGTAGGAGCCAATATGGGCATCCAGGTCCCGCTATTGGTTATTGACCGGAGACGTGTCTCGGTCATGTCTACATTGTTCTCGAACCCGTAGGGTCCGCACGCTTAAGGTTTCGATGGCAGTTATATTATGAGTTTATGAGTTTTGATGTACCGAAGGAGTTCGGAGTCTCGGATGAGATCGGGGACATGACGAGGAGTCTCGAAATGGTCGAGACGTAAAGATCGATATATTGGATGGCTATATTCGGACATCGGAAAGGTTCCGAGTGATTCGGGTATTTTTCGGAGTACCGAAGAGTTACGGGAATTCGCCGGGAGAAGTATTGGGCCTTATTGGGCCATACGAGAAAGAAAGAGGGGCTGCCTAGGGCAGGCCGCGCCCCCCCCCCCCAAGGCCTAGTCCGAATTGGACTAGGGGGAGGGGCTGCGCCCCTTCCTTGTTTCCTACTCCTACTACATGGAAGGACTCCTAGTTGGACTAGGAAAGGGGGAATCCTACTCCCGGTGGGAGTAGGACTCCCCTAGGGCGCGCCATAGAGAGGGTCGGCCCTCCCCTCCTCCACTCCTTTATATACGGGGGCAGGGGGCACCCCATAGACACAAGTTGATCTTCATGATCGTTCCTTAGCCGTGTGCGGTGCCCCCCTCCACCATATTCCACCTCGGTCATATTGTTGTAGTGCGAGGGTAGAACATCAAGATCGTCACCACGTCGTCGTGCTGACGGAACTCCTCCCCGACGCTTTGCTGGATCGGAGCCCGGGGATCGTCATCGAGTTGAACGTGTGCCAAGAACTCGGAGGTGCCGGAGTAACGGTGCTTGGATCGGTCGGATCGGGAAGACGTACGACTACTTCCTCTACGTTGCGTCAACGCTTCCGCTTCGGTCTACGAGGGTATGTAGACAACACTCTCCCCTCTCGTTGCTATGCATCACCATGATCTTGCGTGTGCGTAGGAATTTTTTTGAAATTACTACGTTCCCCAACAGTGGCATCCGAGCCTAGGTTTTATATGTTGATGTTATATGCACGAGTAGAACACAAGTGAGTTGTGGGAGATATAAGTCATACTGCTTACCAGCATGTCATACTTTGGTTCGGCGGTATTGTTGGACGAAGCGGCCCGGACCGACATTACGCGTACGCTTACGCGAGACCGGTTCTCCCGACGTGCTTTGCACATAGGTGGCTTGCGGGTGACAGTTTCTCCAACTTTAGTTGAACCGACTGTGGCTACGCCCGGTCCTTGCGAAGGTTAAAACAGCACCAACTTGACAAACTATCGTTGTGGTTTTGATGCGTAGGTAAGATTGGTTCTTGCTTAAGCCCGTAGCAGCCACGTAAAACTTGCAACAACAAAGTAGAGGACGTCTAACTTGTTTTTGCAGGGCATGTTGTGATGTGATATGGTCAAAACGTGATGAGATATAAGTTGTTGTATGAGATGATCACGTTTTGTTAAAGTTATCGACAATAGGCAAAAGCCTTATGGTTGTCTCTTTATTGCATAAGATGCAAGCGCCAAATAATTGCTTTACTTTATCGCTATGCGATAGCAATAGTTGCAAGAGCAATAGTTGGCGAGACAACCGTGTGACGACACATTGATATAGATCAAGATGATGGAGATCATGGTGTCATGCCGGTGACGATAGAGATCATGACAGTACTTTGGAGATGGAGATCAAAGGCGCAAGATGATGATGGCCATATCATGTCACATATTTTGATTGCATATGATGTTTATGTTTTATACATCTTATTTTGCTTAGTTTGACGGTAGCATTTTAAGATGATCTCTCACTAATTATCAAGAAGTGTTCTCCCTGAGTATGCACCGTTGCGAAAGTTCTTCGTGCTGAGACACCACGTGATGATCGGGTGTGATAGGCTCTACGTTCAAATACAACGGGTGCAAAACAGTTGCACACGCGGAATACTCAGGTTATACTTGACGAGCCAAGCATATACAGATATGGCCTCGGAACACGGAGACCGAAAGGTCGAGCGTGAATCATATAGTAGATATGATCAACATAGTGATGTTCACCAATGAAACTACTCCATCTCACGTGATGATCGGACATGGTTTAGTTGATTTGGATCACGTGATCACTTAGAGGATTAGAGGGATGTCTATCTAAGTGGGAGTTCTTAAGTAATATGATTAATTGAACTTAAATTTATCATGAACTTAGTCCTGGTAGTATTTTGCAAATCATGTTGTAGATCAATAGCTCGCGTTGTTGCTTCCCTGTGTTTATTTTGATATGTTCCTAGAGAAAATTGTGTTGAAAGATGTTAGTAGCAATGATGCGGATTGGATCCGTGATCTGAGGTTTATCCTCATTGCTGCACAGAAGAATTATGTCCTTGATGCACCGCTAGGTGACAGACCTATTGCAGGAGCAGATGCAGACGTTATGAACGATTGGCTAGCTCAATATGATGACTACTTGATAGTTTAGTGCACCATGCTTAATGGCTTAGAATCGGGACTTCAAAGACGTTTTGAACGTCATGGACCATATGAGATGTTCCAGGAGTTGAAGTTAATATTTCAAGCAAATACCCGAGTTGAGAGATATGAAGTCTCCAACAAGTTCTATAGCTAAAAGATGGAGGAGAATCGCTCAACTAGTGAGCATGTGCCCAGATTGTCTGAGTACTACAATCGCTTGAATCAAGTGGGAGTTAATCTTCCAGATAAGATAGTGATTGACAGAATTCTCTAGTCACCATCACCAAGTTAGTAGAACTTCGTGATGAACTATGATATGCAAGGGATAACGGAAACGATTCCCAAGCTCTTCGTAATGCGGAAATTGACGAAGGTAGAAATCGAGAAAAACATCAATTGTTGATGGTAGACAAGACCACTAGTTTCAAGAAAAGGGCAGAGGGAAGAAGGGGAACTTCAAGAAGAACAGCAAGCAAGTTGCTGCTCAAGTGAAGAAGCCCAAGTCTGGTCCTAAGCCTGAGACTAAGTGCTTCTACTGCAAAGGGACTGGTCACTGGAAGCGGAACTACCCCAAGTGATTGGAGGATAAGAAGGATGGCAAAGTGAACATAAGTATATTTGATATACATGTTATTGATGTGTACTTTACTAGTGTTTATAGCAACCCCTCAGTATTTGATACTAGTTCAGTTGCTAAGATTAGTAACTCGAAACGGGAGTTCCAGAATAAACAGAGACTAGTTAAGGGTGAAGTGACGATGTGTGTTGGAAGTGGTTCCAAGATTGATATGATCATCATCGCACACTCCCTATACTTTCGGGATTAGTGTTGAACCTGAATAAGTGTTATTTGGTGTTTGCGTTAAGCATGAATATGATTTGATCATGTTTATTGTAATACGGTTATTCATTTAAGTAAGAGAATAAATTGTTGTTCTATTTACATGAATAAAACCTTATATGGTTACACATCCAATGAAAATAGTTCGTTGGATCTCGATCGTAGTGATACACATAATCATAATATTGAAACCAAAAGATGCAAAGTTAATAATGATAGTGCAACTTATTTGTAGCACTGCCGTTTAGGTCATATTGGTGTAAAGCGCATGAAGAAACTCCATGCTGATGGGATTTTGGAATCACTTGATTATGAATCACTTGATGCTTGCGAACCATGCCTCATGGGCAAGATGACTAAGACTCCGTTCTCCGGAGCGAGCAACTGACTTATTGGAAATAATACATACTGATGTATGCGGTCCGATGAGTGTTAAGGCTCACGGCAAGTATCGTTATTTTCTGAACTTCACAGATGATTTGAGCAGATATGGGTATATCTACTTGATGAAACATAAGTCTGAAACATTTGAAAAGTTCAAAGAATTTCAGAGTGAAGTGGAAAATCATCGTGACAAGAAAATAAAGTTTCTACGATCTGATCGCGGAGACAAATATTTGAGTTACGAGTTTGGTCTTCAATTAAAACAATGTGGAATAGTTTCACAAACTCATGCCACATGGAACACCACAGCATAATGGTGTGTCCGAACGTCATAACCATACTTTATTGGATATAGTGCAATCTATGATGTCTCTTACCGATCTACCACTATCGTTTTGGGGTTATGCATTAGAGACAACTGCATTCACGTTAAAAGGGCACCATCTAAATTTGTTGAGACGACACCGTATGAACTGTGGTTTGGCAAGAAACCAAAGTTGTCGTTTCTTAAAGTTTGGGGTTGCGATGCCTATATGGAAAAGTTTCATCCTAATAAGCTCAAACCCAAATCGGAGAAATATGTCTTCATAGGATACCCAAAGGAGACTGTTGGGTACACCTTCTATCACAAATCCAAAGGCAAGACTTTTGTTGCTAAATTCGGAGTTTTTCTAGAGAAGGAGTTTCTCTCGAAAGAAGTGAGTGGGAGGAAAGTAGAACTTGATGAGGTAACTGTACCTGCTCCCTTATTGGAAAGTAGTTCATCACAGAAATCTGTTCCTGTGACTACTACACCAATTAGTGAGGAAGCTAATGATGTTGATCATGTAACTTCAGATCAAGTTACTACCAAATCTCGTAGGTAAACCAGAGTGAGATCCGCACCAGAGTGGTACGGTAATCCTATTCTGGAAGTCATGTTACTAGACCATGACGAACTTGCGAACTATGAGGAAGCGATGATGAGCCCAGATTCCGCGAAATGGTTTGAGACCATGAAATCTGAGATATGATCCATGTATGAGAACAAAGTATGGACTTTGATGGATTTGCCCGATGATCGGCGAGCCATAGAAAATAAATGGATCTTCAAGAGGAAGACAGACGCTGATAGTAGTGTTACTATCTACAAAGCTAGAATTGTCCCAAAAGGTTTTCGACAAGTTCAAGGTGTTGACTACGATGAGATTTTCTCACTCGTATCTATGCTTAAGTATGTCCGAATCATGTTAGCAATTGCCGCATTTTATGAAATCTGGAAAATGGATAAACAAAACTGCATTCCTTAATGGATTTAGAAGAGTTGTATACGATGCAACTAGAAGGTTTTGTCGATCCTAAAGGTGTTAACTAAATATGCAAGCTCCAACGATCCATCTATGGACTGGTGCAAGAATCTCGGAGTTGGAATATACGCTTTGATAAGTTGATCAAAGCATATAGTTTTATACAGACTTGCGGTGAAGCCTGTATTTACAAGAAAGTGAGTGGGAGCACTACATCATTTCTGATAAGTATATGTGTATGACATATTGTTGATCGGAAATAATGTAGAATTATTCTGCAAAGCATAAAGGAGTGTTTGAAAGGAGTTTTTTCAAAGAAAGACCTCGGTAAAGCTGCTTACATATTGAGTATCAAGATCTATAGAGATAGATCAAGACGCTTGATAAGTTTTTCAATGAGTACATACCTTGACAAGATTTTGAAGTAGTTCAAAATGGAACAGTCAAAGAAAAGTTTCTTGCCTGTGTTACAAGGTGTGAAGTTAAGTAAGACTCAAAGCCCGACCACGGCAAAAGATAGAAAGAGAATGAAAGTCATTCCCTATGCCTCAGTCATAGGTTCTATAAAGTATGCCATGCTGTGTACCAGATCTATTGTATACCATACACTGTGTTAAGAGAGGGAGTACAATAGTGATCTAAGAGTAGATCAATGGACAGCGGTCAAAATTATCCTTACTGGAATAAGGATATGTTTCTCGATTATGGAGGTGACAAAAGGTTCGTCGTAAAGGGTTACGTCGATGCAAGTTTTGACACTGATCCAGATGACTCTAAGTCTTAATCTGGATACATATTGAAAGTGGGAGCAATTAGCTAGAGTAGCTCCATGCAGAGCATTATTGACATAGAAATTTGCAAAATACATGCGGATCTGAATGTGGCAGACCCATTGACTAAACTTCTCTCACAAGCAAAACATGATCACTAAACCCTTTGGGTGTTAGTCACATGGAGATGTGAACCAATCACATAAAGATGTGAACTATTGTTGTTAAATCACATGGCGATGTGATCTAGATTATTGACTCTAGTGCAAGTGGGAGACTGAAGGAAATATGCCCTAGAGGCAATAATAAAGTTATTATTTATTTCCTTATATCATGATAAATGTTTATTATTCATGCTAGAATTGTATTAACCAGAAAAATAATACATGTGTGAATACATAGACAAACAGAGTGTCACTAGTATGCCTCTACTTGACTAGCTCATTAATCAAAGATGGTTATGTTTCCTAACCATAGACAAAGAGTTGTTATTTGATTAATGGGATCACATAATTAGATGAATGATCTGATTGACTTGACCCATTCCGTTAGCTTAGCACTTGATCGTTTAGTATGTAGCTATTGCTTTCTTCATGACTTATACATGTTCCTATGACTATGAGATTATGCAACTCCCGTTTGCCGGAGGAACACTTTGTGTGCTACCAAATGTCACAACGTAACTGGGTGATTATAAAGGAGCTCTACAGGTGTCTCCAAAGGTACATGTTGCGTTGGCGTATTTCGAGATTAGGATTTGTCACTCCGATTGTCAGAGAGGTATCTCTGGGCCCTCTTGGTAATGCACATCACTTAAGCCTTGCAAGCATTGCAACTAATGAGTTAGTTGCGGGATGATGTATTACAGAATGAGTAAAGAGACTTGCCGGTAACGAGATTGAACTAGGTATTGGATACCGACGATCGAATCTTGGGCAAGTAACATACCGATGACAAAGGGAACAACGTATGTTGTTATGCGGTCTGACCGATAAAGATCTTCGTAGAATATGTAGGAGTCAATATGGGCATCCAGGTCCCGCTATTGGTTATTGACCGGAGACGTGTCTCGGTCATGTCTACATTGTTCTCGAACCCGTAGGGTCCGCACGCTTAAGGTTTCGATGATAGTTATATTACAAGTTTATGAGTTTTGATGTACCGAAGGAGTTCAGAGTCCCGGATGAGATCGGGGACATGACGAGGAGTCTCGAAATGGTCGAGACGTAAAGATTGATATATTGGACGACTATATTCAGACATCGGAAAGGTTCCGAGTGATTCGGGTATTTTTCGGAGTACCGCAGAGTTACGGGAATTCGCCGGGAGAAGTATTGGGCCTTATTGGGCCATACGAGAAAGAAAGAGGGGCTGCCTAGGGCAGGCCGCGCCCCCCCCCCCAAGGCCTAGTCCGAATTGGACTAGGGGGAGGGGCTGCGCCCCTTCCTTGTTTCCTACTCCTACTACATGGAAGGACTCCTAGTTGGACTAGGAAAGGGGGAATCCTACTCCCGGTGGGAGTAGGACTCCCCTAGGGCGCGCCATAGAGAGGGCCGGCCCTCCCCTCCTCCACTCCTTTATATACGGGGGCAGGGGGCACCCCATAGACACAAGTTGATCTTCATGATCGTTCCTTAGCCGTGTGCGGTGCCCCCCTCCACCATATTCCACCTCGGTCATATTGTTGTAGTGCTTAGGCGAGGCCCTGCAACGGTAGAACATCAAGATCGTCACCACGCCGTCGTGCTGGCGGAACTCCTCCCCGACGCTTTGCTGGATCGGAGCCCGGGGATCGTCATCGAGCTGAACGTGTGCCAAGAACTCGGAGGTGCCGGAGTAACGGTGCTTGGATCGGTCAGATCGGGAAGACGTACGACTACTTCCTCTATGTTGCGTCAACGCTTCCGCTTCGGTCTATGAGGGTACATAGACAACACTCTCCCCTCTCATTGCTATGCATCACCATGATCTTGCGTGTGCGTAGGAAATTTTTTAAAATTACTACGTTCCCGAACAGTCCTGCGATAGATTTTCCCAATCGTAGTATCGTTGTGGTTTCGCGGGCTTTCTCAGATTTGAACCTGTTCGGATCTGACGCGGTGCGGTACTACCGTGCCTCACGTGCGGTACTACCGCTCGTGCGGTACTACCGCGCTAGCTCATGCGGTACTACCGCCCATCAGGTGTGTACTACCGCGCTAGCTATGGCACTAAGATCCTACTATCACTCCCAGACCCGGTACTACCGTGACCTTCCACGGTACTACCGCGACTAGGAGCGGTACTATAATCTTAGTACCGTAGCACTTGGGTGTTCTACCGTAGGGGTCAAATCTCTCTCATGGCAATTATCTTGTGTGCTTCCTACATGTTTCTTTTGTTGTGTTGTGGTCTTTGCATTGATCCTTCTTGCTTGTCGTGTGTGTTTTGCGTTTTGTGTCTCAGGTGGTGGCTCTCGCCGCTCCAATCCCAGTCATGACACTAGCTCCAAGTGTCCGCGCAATCCCCAAGATGAAGCACCAGAGGGATCCAATGCCCCCAAGCGCAATGTCAAGACCACTGCCAGCAAGCAAAAGGAACCTGGTAAGGGCATGGATGAGATTTCCCTCAATGAGTATGTAAAACGCCGGAAGATCAACCCCTATGTGAATCCTCGTGCTGTCCTCAGAGGCACTGAGTTGTTTTGGACCAAGCAGCAGGCTCTTATCTATCTGGATGTGATCAAGAACAAGCAGAATACCTTCATGGATGTCAAGTGGATAGACATGAATCACATGAGGAAGGGCAAGTTTCGTGACTATTTTGGAGAGGCTCTGGACTTGGTGGAGCAGTTTGCTATTGAGCATGTGATCTCCTTTCACCTTGACTATGACCTTGAGCTTGTTTGTTAGTTCTTTGCATCAGTCTACTTTCACCCCGAGGATGAGTGGAGGATGACCTAGATGACCAACGGCCGTCATCTGTCTGCTACATGGAAGGATTTCATGGATATGCTTCACATTCCTGATGACGGGCTTCACACACCCGTTGGTGTTCGCCCCCACGCCAACTCTGAGTCTGCTAACAAGAACTTGCTTCAGCCATTCCTTGTTGAGAAGGTGCTCCCCAATGGCAAGTCGACTTGGGTACTTAACTCCTTTCTGAACATCATGCATCGCATCTTCCGCAACACTCTGTTCCCACGCATTGGCGACAAGGACAAGGTTCATTCCTATCTAGTGGACATGTTGCTCCTGTGTGCGGAGGCACGTTCGTCTTAGACTCAGCCACTTGATGTGTCACACATCATGTGGTGTGAGCTTCGGTTTGCGGTGTTCACCCGCAAGGTACCTATCTATGGACCGTACCTATTTCTGCTGTTCTCCACAACTTGGGAGAAGATGTACCCTGGTGATGAGTTTCTTGCTCCAGACTGGATTCGGCATGAGTCCATCAGTCTCCGCGTCAAGCCCAACTGGGCCAACACTACTACTCGTGCTGAGGCTTCTACTGCTAGGAGGGCTGGTGGTGAGGAGGAGGCTGGTGCAGAGAATGTTGCTGAGGACCATGCTGCTAGGTCTACCACACCTTCCTCTGAGCCGTCGTGGGCCAAGAAGTTAAAGGACAAGATGAAGACTCTCTTCTGCATGCAGGCAAAGGGACAGTACATGACTCATGTGGCAGACAAGGAGAGTCGCCGCCGCGACAAGAAGGTTATGAGGCTCTTTGGAGAGGATGTCTCTGGCGGTTCTGAGGATGTCATCACGCCAGAGGCTGCCTGGATGGCGAAGTAGGGGTACAAGTGGACCAGTTCAGAGGAGGACATCGAGGAGTCTGTCCCCGCCGCTAAGTGTGACGAGGAGCACGAGGAGCAGTGGGATGACTTCTCTGCCTGAGCCACCCCGTGTGTGTAGGTGTCCTCTCTGCCTTTTTGGCGTCTCGATGCCAAAGGGGGAGAGAGTGTAGGGATTTGCGTTGTGTCGTGCTTGGTGTGTTTGCTTTGTCGTTTGAACCTCGTTTGCCTCGTTTGCCTTTGTGTGGTTTGTGCCTTCGAGACTTATCCTACATATGGTGTAAGACATATGCACTCTAGTCTATTTTAGTTAACTTATGTTTGTGCTATCTTGTCTAGTGTTAGCCTTTCTATTGCAAGATATGCCTTGTCTCTATAATATAGGGGGAGCTTTGATCCTAGTATGTGTGCCATGCAGTCCAAAGCACCCATCTAGTTGGCACACATCTAGGGGGAGCCCGTCTATATTCTAGAGAGGAGGGATTTGCGTTTGCTTAATATTATTTCCCTTGTGCAAATCCCATGTTGTCATCAATCCACCAAAAAGAGGGTGATTGTAAGGGCATATTTATCCCTAAGGTGTTTTGGTGATTGATGACAATGCGTTTGCGGACTAATCGTGTGCCTTGAGTATCCCAGACATTTCATCGCTAGGCACAAGATGGTTGGGTGCCCCTCGAAGACTGTTGAAGACGGCGTCTTTTCTACGTTTCTTTTTGGTGGATTTGAGTCGTAGGAAAGCCGTACTATTCAGAGGGGGTCCGCGTCGGAAAGGTTTGGGTGGAATCATCACGTACACGTTTCTTCCTTGTCCCCTCCTTTCCCTTGTACCTTGGAGCTTCCTCCGTCCTTGTTTCTGGCTGCTGTGGTGGCTCGCGGTAGTACTGCTCCCAGGTGAGCGGTAGTACCGTAGGCACCAGCGGTAGTACCGTGTTGCGGTGCGGTAGTACCGCAGGTGCCCATGGTAGTACCGCTCCCCTGGAGCTGCACTACCGTGGCCCACCAGGCTAGTACCGCTCCCCCGCGGTAGTAGGGGCGGATGTAATTTTTTACATCCGCACCCACCACGGTAGTACCGCTTTCCTTCCGCGGTAGTATCGTGCTCAGCTGTCAGGCGGTAGTACCACCCCTCTGCGGTAGTACTGCGTCGGGTTTTTGCTTCTTTCGTTTTTCAGCGGAAGTAGGCACGGATGTTTCCTTATCCACACTCTTCCCAGGCTAGGGGGTTCCTGCCTTGTGGTAGTACCGCAAGGGGGAGCGGTAGTACCGCGCCCGCGGAAGTACCGCCCTCAGCACTTGTGCTACAGGTCCTCCCTAGCTGTTGCTGGTGCAGCGGTAGTGCCGCAGGCCTGCACGGTTGTACCGTGTGACCTTGCGGTAGTACCGCTTGGCAGCAAGCGGAAGTACCGCGTGGCCCCACAGTAGTACCGCTGGCCTGGCGCGGTAGTACCGCTGGCCGCGGGCTGGTAGCTGGGTAACGGTTGGATCTTTGTCCCTCACTATAAAAGGGGTCCCCTTCTTCCCCGTTGACTTATTCTTCGAACCCTAAGCTCCATTGTTGCTCTAAGCTCCATTTTTGCCCGAT
Organism: Triticum aestivum; assembly: GCF_018294505.1. Taxonomy (NCBI): domain Eukaryota; kingdom Viridiplantae; phylum Streptophyta; class Magnoliopsida; order Poales; family Poaceae; genus Triticum; species Triticum aestivum. The sequence continues at coordinate 673,666,925 of NC_057800.1, read as the reverse complement.
CTCACTCCCTAGCCAATCAAACTTGTTGATTTGCTCGGGAGTGGTTGAGAAGGCCTCGATCCACACTTCCACCAAGAGAAATTTGATTCCCCCACTAATCATTTGCGGATCCTGTTATTCTTGGGTGTTTGAGCATCCTAGACGGTTGAGGTCACCGCGGAGCCATAGTCCATTGTGGTGAAGCTTCGTGGTGTCGTTGGGAGCCTCCAATTGAGTTGTGGAGATTGCCCCAACCTTGTTTGTAAAGGTTTGGTCGCCGCCTCCAAGGGCACCAATAGTGGAATCATGGCATCTCGCATTGTGTGAGGGCGTGAGGAGAATACGGTGGCCCTAGTGGCTTCTTGGGGAGCATTGTGCCTCCACACCGCTCCAACGGAGACGTACTTCCCCTCAAAGGGAAGGAACTTCGGTAACACATCCTCGTCTCCACCGTCACCACTCTTGATTATCTCGTGCCTTTACTTGTGCAAGCTTATTTGTGTCATATCTCTTGCTTGCTTGTGTTCCTATCCTTGTTGCACCATATAGGTTGCTCACCTAGTTGCATATCTAGACAACCTACTTTGATGCAAAGTTTAAATTGTTAAAGAAAAGCTAAAAATTGTTAGTTGCCTATTCACCCCCCCCCCCCTCTCTAGTCAACCATATCGATCCTTTCACATACTATTTCAATATATGAGTGATCCCAATGATGAGTGATAACCATACATTGATATAGTATGACACATGAAAGAGAGATCCCGCCCAATCAAATGTTTATGAAAAAAAGTTTATATTTTTAATCATTCTCTCCCTCTCTATATATATCTTTTAAAATATAATTTACTTAAATTTTAAAAAGCATAAACCACGCATGAAAAACAATTCATGGAGGTTAAAAAACTGGTTCATGCATTTTTTTTACAATGTTCATACCATTTAAGAAAATTCTCACATATTTCAAAAATATGATCTTGCCATTTTTTTTATAATGATCATGAAAATAAAAAAATGTACATAATTTTTTGAAAAGTAGTAGTATCATTCAATAAATTGTTCACCATATATAATAGATGTTCGCAAGTTAAATATATGTTCCACTATATCACAAAAACATGTTCATAAAATGTAAACATTTGTTTGCACTGTATTGGAAAATGTGCCAAACATACGGAACAATATCTGACAATAAAAAGAAAAAGTTGCGACATATAAAATAAGGTTTGCATATTATTAAATAAATGCTCATTAATTTTTTGCAAAATATACACACTGTATTAAACAGTATTCAATGTGCATTTTTGTAATGTTCAACATTTATTTGGAAAATGTTTAGCTTCATCCAAAAAATGTTTATGAAATGTAAACATTTGTTTTCAATGTATTGGAAAATGTGCCAGACATACGAAACAATATCTGATATTAAAAAGAAAAAGTTGCAACACATAACATAAGGTTTGCATGTTATTAAATAAATGCTCATGATTTTTGTGCAAAATATTCACACTGTATTAAAAAAGTGTTTGTGCATTTTAATAATGTTCAACATTTATTTGGACAATGTTTAGCTTCATCTAAAAAATGTTCAACATGTATGTGAAAAATGGTCAAAGTGAATCGAAGTGGAAAAGGAAAACCAATACTGAAAAACATAGAAAAACAAAAAACTCGTAGAAAAAGGGCAAGAAAAAACAATACAAAAAAACATAGAGAGAGAGAAGAGAGAGAGAGGGAGAGAGAGAGAGAGAGAGAGAGAGAGAGAAACCTGCCTGAATGTTCAAAAACCAGATTGTGTAACCTTCCAACTATTGGGCCGCCGGCATACTAAAGCTAGAGCAGAGGCGAGACGGTGCAATATCTCGCAGTCAGCGAGATAGTACTGGCGGGCTAACACTGCCTTGTTGATCCTATTATTGGGGCACCAGCGCATATGCTTCATTGTACTATAGGCGTTTTTGTTTTGTTTGATCGACTTGTTGGTATACCACCAAAGTCCCATGTCTACTTTGACAAAAAGAAATTGATGTACAAATTGCTTGGTGGATATCCCCAAGCACCTCCAGGTGGAGATCTTGCTCCACGTGCCCGCATAGGAAGACCTCACCCGCGCCTTGTTTGGTGGATATCCCCGAGCACCTCCAGATGAAGATCTTGCTCCACCTGCCCATAGAGGAAGACCTTCACTGCCTGCATCACCTTCCTATGCCTCATCACCGACATGTCATTCATCCGCCGCCTCAACAACACATCATTCCTCGGCTTCCTCGACCTTGGTCGGTTCCACCTAGCCCTCCATGCCTACCGCCCACATGCTGGCCCTAAAAGCCGGCTCCACCTTCCCTTTCGTCCCATCACCCAACTACCGCCAGAGTGGCCGCTAAGCCGGCCATTGGTCCGTTTAGAACATCCGCCATGGACACCTTCGCCTTAGTTGCATCCCGCGATTCCTTGCCTCCCTCATCACCGTTGGGCCGTTCAAGACATCCATGATGACCGCATCCTCCTCCGCCACGCCCCAAACGATAATCATCGCCTACAATTCACATAGCTTGTCGTGTGTGACCCTTGCATCGGCGAAACATCCTGCTTCCCATAATACCTCAGGACCTACTCGCTTTGGTGGCAGATCTAGTAGTGGTGGAGAATCTCTATTGTGAGTCTTTCCTCCTTCCCCTTGATAACGACGAGGACGAGTATGTGGCGATGGCATTCAGAGTGATTTGGATGGTAACATTGCCTAAGTAGGGTGACCGCCTTCGTATTCTCCTAGAGTGCTAGGCGGCGGCAAACTGCGGGAGAGTTCACCATGATCTCACTCATCGACTATACCTTTTTTAGGCGCCATTATGCTTCTGGTTGTTTCTACTGGGAGCTCAACACTATGAACAAAGACTTTCTAATGCTTGACACTGGGAGCATGGAGTTCTCTATGTTGACCTCCCACTTGGAGAATGGACTATGAATATAGCCATTTTAGAGGCGGGAGAAGGCAATCTTGAGCTGTTTGGCACGGTCCCTCAAATGGGAGGTGATCTCTGTTATTACATTAGTGGAAAAAAGTGATAGCTCTAGCTAGTGGCAAATGGAATAGATAATCCCACTAGTTCTTGGGTGCCGAAATATTATCAAAGTTGTAACAGAGAGGTACTTGCTCCTATCGAATGTTCGAAGACGAGTGATGGGTGCGAGAAGAGGAATGTATTTAAAGAGATGTCAAGATGTTGCATCTTGAGAGGGTTTGTGTGAAACCTTTCTAGTTCACCAAGAATGGGATGCACATATATACCAACTTACCACCATTGTTGTCTGAGCTGACAATATGAAGTGGTAAACTTTCTATTGCATCCTAGCTATGCCCTTCCCTTCATATTTAGCACACAACTTGTTTAATCACTACTAGGGAAAATCCTAGTAGTAGCGCGGGTTAAACAACTAGTAGTAGCACGGGTGCCCGCACTACTACTACGGCGCTACAACTAACTTGTAGTAGTAGCGCGGGTGCATCCGCGCTACTACTACGTCTGTTAGTAGTAGCGTGGGTGCTACCCGCGCTACTATTATTAATTTCAAAACCAAAAAAAATTCTCAATCCCGTGCGTGTTGTCAATGGCAGCAATGGTTCGATCTAGCACCGGGAGGGGTCGCCGGAGGTCGAAAGGGAAGCAGCAGACCAGATCCAGGGACGGCTGCTGCAGAGGGCTCGGATCCATTGCTGAGCAAGGCGGCGGCGTGGGGCTCCTCTTCACAGCCAAGGTAGCGAGCTCCTGGCCGTCCTTGGCGACGACCAGCACGGGCAAGGACATGGGAGGGTGAGTCAAACCAAAGGGAGAGAGAGAAAAAGAAAAACAAGGGAGAGAGGAAGGAGATGGAGGTAGCAGCGGGGTTGGTCGCCGGCGGTGAGGTGCTCCGTCGTGGTGGCATGGAGGCAAGGAGGAGATGAGCGAGCTCCTGGACGCTAGCGACGCGAGGAGGTGAACTCGTTGGGCGCCATGGAGGAGGAGGTGTGCTTGGGCGGGAGCATCATGGGAGAGCCTATGGAGATAGGGGGGAGAGTGAGGGAGAGAGGAGGGATTTGGCCGAGGATATGGGGACTTCACCTACCTTGTACTTAGTAGTAGCGCGGGTTTATACCCCTCGCTACTACTATGGCATGTCCCGGGGGGCACGGTAGAGACCACTTAGTAGTAGCGAGGGTTATAAACCCGCGCTACTACTATCAACTTAGTAGTAGCGCGAGTTTATACCCCTCGCTACTACTATGGCATGTCCCGAGGGGGCACGGTGGAGACCACTTAGTAGTACCGAGGGTTATAAACCAGCGCTACTACTATCAACTTAGTAGTAGTGGGGGGTATAAACCCGCGCTATTACTAAGTAGCGGGGTATAAACCCGCGCTACTAGTAAGCGTCTACTTATAAGCTTTCCCCTGGTAGTGAATGCTTAACGGTTCATTATTGCAAATAGTCATTCTTGTTTGCAGATTCAATAGTGGTTATTTATCTTGTGCTTGTGGAAAGCTAATCAAGCACAAGAACATAATTGTGGTTGTTGTTTCGTTTGTCCCAATCGCCTTCCTCTAGAGATAATCTGACAAAAGACAAAGAATCTTTCACATAACTTATGCATCCATGTTATTTTAGGCCTCATGAAAATCATGAAAAAGGTGTAGGAAGGTGGCGCATGCAGCGGAGGCGCGGGTGAGGTCTTCCTGTGCGGGTAGGCAGAGCAAGATCTTCACCCGGAGGTGCTCGGGGATATCCACCAAACAATTTGTATGTCTGTTTCATTTCTCAAAATAGACCTGGGACTTTGGTGGGATACCAAGAACTCGATCAAACAAAAGAAAAACGTCTACAGGCCAGTCAAGATATGGGATGGTGGCCCAATAATAGAATCAACATGATGAAAAGCCAGTGTTAGCCGCTAGTACTATATCTCGCCGACTGCGAGATGTTGCACCGTCTCGCCTCTACGCTTGCTTTAGTGAGCCGACCCAATAGAGCAGTTTTTGGAAGGTTACATAGACTGGTTTTAAAACATTTTCGTGCGATTTTTTATTTTTCTAAGTTTTTCTGTATTGCCTTTTCTTTTTCCTTTTCCTTTTCCCTTTTTCTATGAGTTGTCCTTTTTCTATATTTTTCTGCATTGGTTTTCCTTTTTTCTATTAGTATTTTCTGTTTGTTTTCATCTATTTGTTTTAGTTTTTTTTTCTTTTTTTCCTATTTCTTTTTTGATTTTGTTATCTTTCAAATAAATATTGACATTATTTAGATCCACTTGAACATTTTTCACATACATGTTGAACATTTCTTACATGACTCTAAACATTTTAAAAAAATGTTAAAAATTACAAAAATGCGCATTGAACACTTTTTCTAATACAATGGGAGTATTTTGCAAAATAAAATCATGAGCATTTTTTTAATAACGTTCAAACATCATCTTATGTGTTGTTAATTTTTCTTTTTAATGTCAGATATTGTTTCGTATGTTTGGAACATTTTTCCAAAACTTTGCAGATAAATTTTACATTTAATAAACTTTTTTGTAATGTAATTGAACTTATATTTAACTTGAGAAGATTTAATAAATGTGGTGAACAATTTCTTGAATGATACTACTATTTTTCAAGATCGTCCGACCCATTTTTTAGATTTTCATGAACATTTAAAAAATGGCATGATCATATTTTTAAAATATGTGAAGATTTTTCTAGATGTTATGGACATTTTTTGAATGGTATGAACATTTTAAAGAATGCATGAAACATTTTTTGACACTACCCGAATTGTTTTTAAATGCATGGTTTAGGATTTTTAAAATTGAATAGAGTATCAAACTATAAAATTTCATGGATACACATTGGACTCGGTAGGATCTCTGTTTCGTATGTCATACTATTTCAATGTATGAGTGATCCCAATGATGAGTGATAACCATACATTGATATAGTATGACATAGGAGAGAGAGAGGGAGAGAGAGATCCCGCCCAATCAAACATTTATTCAAAAATGTATATTTTGAATCATTCTCTCCCACTCTCTCTCTCTCTCACTCACTCTCTCTCTCTCACAAAAGATACTTTACTTAAATTCTAGAAAGTATAAACCGCGCATTAAAAACAATTCGTTGAGGTTAAAAAACTGGTTCATGCATTTTTTACAATGTTCAAAGCATTCAAAATATGTTCATGACAATTAAAAAAATCCCAAAATTTGAAAAATATGATATTGACATTTTTTCTAATGGTCATGAAAATAAAAAAATTGTACACAAAATTTTGAAAAATAGTAGTGTCATTCAATAAATTGTTCATCATATATAATAGATGTTCGTTAGTTAAATATATGTTCCACTATATCACAAAAAAATGTTTATGAAATGTAAACATTTGTTTGCCAAACATACGAAACAATATCTGACATTAAAAAGAAAAAAGTTGCAACACATAAATAAGGTTTGCACGTTATTAAATAACGGCACGTGATTTTTTTTGCAAAATATTCACAATGTATTAAAAAGTGTTCAATGTGCATTTTCGTAATGTTCAACATTTATTTGGAAAATGTTTAGCTTCGTCTAAAAATGTTCAATATGTATGTGAAAAATGGTCAAAGTGAATCTAAGTAAAGTTGACATGTATTTGAAAAATAATTAAATAAACAATAGAACAAGCAGGAAAAAAACATAAACAAGCAGATGAAAACAAATAGAAAAAATTCATAGAAAAATGGAAAAGGAAAACCAATACTAACAAACATAGAAAAAGACAAAACTCGTAGAAAAAAGGACAAGAAAAAACAATACACAAAAACATAGAGAGAGAAAACATGCATGAAATGTATAAAAACCAGACTGCGTAACCTTCCAAAAACTACTCTATTGGGCCGGTGAGACACTAAAGCGAGCGCAGAGGCGAGACGGTGCAACATGTCACAGTCGGTGAGATATACTACTAGGGGCTAACAGTGCCTTTTCATCGTGTTGATCCTCTTATTGGGGCACCAGCCCATATGCTTGATTGGACTATAGGTGTTTTTGTTTTGTTTGATGGACTTCTTGGTGTCCCACCTAAGTGACATGTCTCTTTGACAAAAGAAATTGATGTAGAAATTGCTTGGTGGATATCCCCAAGCACATCCAGGTGGAGATCTTGCTCCGCCTGCCCGCACAAGAAGACCTCACCCGCGCCTTGTTTGGTGGATATCCCCGAGTACCTCTGGACGGAGATCTTGCTCAGCCTGCCCGCACAAGAAGACCTACGTCGCCTGCATCACCTTCCTACACCTCATCACCGACATGTCATTCCTCCGCGTCCACGACATGTCATTCCTCGGCTGGATCCACCTAGCCCTCTCATCGATCCCTCCGCGCCCGTCGCCCACGTGTTGGCCCTAAAAGCTGACTTCACCTTCTCTTTCGTCCCATCACCCCACCTTCGTCGGACCGGCCGCTGGGCATGTCGTTGGTCCATTCAGGACAGCTGCCACGGCCGCCTCCGCCTTAGTTACATCCCGCGGTTCCTTGCCTACCTCACAGCTGTTGGGCCGTTCAGGACATCCATGACGACCACGTCCCCCTCCGCCAAGCCCCAACGATAACCGCGGCCTACAATTCACAGAGCTTGCAGTGTGAGAGCCCTTGCATCAGTGTTACATCCTGCTTCCCTTAGTACCTCAAGACCTACCCGCTTTGATGGCGGATCCAGGAGTGGTGGATAATTTCTGTTGCGAGACTTTCCTCCTTCCCATCGATAACGACGAGGAAGAGGATGTGGTGATGGCATTCAGAGTGATCTGGATGGTAACATTGCCTAAGTAAGCCGACCGCCTTCATATTCTCTTAGAGCGCTAGGCGGTGGCAAACTGCGGGCGAGTCCACCATGGTCTCACTCATTGACTATACCTTTTTTAGGCGCCATTATGCTTATGGTCGTTTCTACTGGGAGCTCAACACCATGAACAAAGACTTTCTCATGCTTGACACCGGGAGCATGGACTTCTCCATGTTGACCTCCCACCTGGAGAATGGACTATGAATATAGCCATTTTGGAGGCGGGAGAAGGCAGGCTTGGGCTGTCTGACATGGTCCCTCAAATTGGAGGTGATCTTTGTTATTACATTAGGGGGAACAAAAGTGATAGCTTTAGCTAGTGGCAAATGGAATAGATAATCCCACTAGTTCCTAGGTGCCGGAATATTATCAAAGTTGTAACGGAGAGGTACTTGCTCCTATCGAATGTTGGGAGACGTGTAGTGGGTGCGAGAAGAAGAATGTATTTCAATGGATGTCAAGAAGTTGCAGCTTGAGAGGGTTTGTGTGAAACTTTTCTAGTTCACCAAGAATAGGACGCACATATATACCAACATACCACCAACGTTGTCTACGCCGACAATATGAATTGGTAAAATTTCTATTGCATCCTAGCTATGCCCTTCCCTTCATATTTAGCACACAACTTTTTTAATGCTTACTAGTTCGTTATTGCAATTAGTCATTCTTGTTTGAAGATTCACTAGTGGTTATTTATCCTGTTCTTGTAGAAAGCTAATCAAGCACAAGAACATAATTATCGTTGTTGTTTTGTTTGTCCCAATCGCCTTCTTCTGGAGATAATCTGACAAGAGACAAAGAATCATTCACATAGCTTATGCATCCAATGCCATTGTAGGCCTCATGAAAAGGTGTAGGAAGGTGACGCATGCGGCGGAGGCGCGGGCGAGGCCTTCCTGTGCAAGCAGGCGGAGCAAGATCTCCACCCCGAGGTGCTCGAGGATATCCAGCAAACAATTTTTACGTCTGTTTCTTTTCTCGAAATAGACCTGGGACTACGGTGGGATGCCAAGAACTCAATAAAAACACAAAAACGCGTACAATCCAATCAAGCATATGGGTTGGTGGCCCAATAATAGGATCAACTCGATGAAAAGGCACTGCTAGCCTCCAGAACTATATCTCACCGACTGCGAGTTGTTGCACCGTCTCACCATTGCGCTCGCTTTAGTGAGCCGACCCAATAGAGCAGTTTTGGGAAGGTTACATAGAGTGGTTTTAAAACATTTTCATGTAGTTTCTTTATTTTTCTATGTGTTTTCCGTATTAACTTTTTCCTTTTCCTTTTCCTTTTCCTTTTTTCTATTTGTTTTGATCTGTTTGTTTTAGGTTTTTTTTTCTTATTTTTCTTCTTGTTTTTTGTTTTTGTTATCTTTCAAATAATTGTTGACTTTATTTAGATCCACTTTGAACATTTTTCACATACATGTTGAACATTTCTTATATGGCTATAAACATTTTTCAAATAAATGTTGAAAATTACGAAAATGCGCATTGAACACTTCTGAAATACAGTGTGAGTATTTTCCAAAAGAAAATCATCAGCATTTTTTTAATAATGTTCCATTATGTTATGTGTTGCTACTTTTTCTTTTTAATGTCAAATATTGTTTCGTATGTTTGGAATATTTTTTGTAATGTAATTGAACTTATATTTAACTTGACAACATTTAATAAATGTGATGAACAATTTCTTCAATAATACTACTATTTTCAAAATTGTGTGAACCATTTTTATATTTTCATGAACATTTAAAATAATGTCATGATCATATTTTTAAAATATGTAAAGATTTTTGTAAATGGCATGGACAATTCTTTTAAAGGTATGAACATTTTAAATAATGCATGAACCATTTTTCACATTACATGAAATGTTTTCAAATGTACGGTTTATGATTTTTAAAATTGAAGTAGAGTATCGAAATATAAAATTTTATGGATACACATTGGATTCAGTGGGATCTCTCTTTCCTATGTCAAACTATTTCAATGTATGAGTGATCCCAATGATGAGTGATGACCATACATTGATATAGTATGACACCAGAAAGAGAGATCCCGCCAAATCAAACATTTATTCAAAAATGTTTATATTGAATCATTTTCTCCTCTCTCTCTCTCTCTCTCTCTCTCTCTCTCTCTCTATATATATATATATATATATATATATATATATATATATATATATATATATATATTTCAAAAGATACTTTATCTAAATTTTAAAAAGCATAAACTGCGCATTAAGAAGTAATTCATGGAGGTTAAAAAACTGGTTCATGCATTTTTTTACAATGTTCATACCATTCAAAATATGTTCATGACATTTAAAAATTCTCAAATATATTAAATATGATCTTGACATTTTTATAATGATCATGAAAATCAAAAAAAAATTGTACGCAAAATTTTGAAAAGTAGTAGTATCATTCAATAAATTGTTCATCATATATAATAGTAAATGTTTGGTAGTTAAATATATGTTCCATTATCTGAAAAAATGTTCATGAAATGTAAACATTTGTTTGCAATGTATTGGAAAATGTGCCAAACATACGAAACAATATCTGACATTAAAAAGAAAAGGTTGCAACACATAACATAATGTTTGCATGTTATTAAATAAATGCTCGTGATTTTTTTGCAAAATATTCACACTGTATTAGAAAGTGTTCAATGTGCATTTTTGTAATGTTCAACATTTATTTGGAAAATGTTTAGCTTCATCTAAAAAATGTACAACATGTATGTGAAAAATGTTCAAAGTGAATCTAAGTACAGTCGACATGTATTTCAAAAATAAATAAATAAATAACCAATAGAATAAGCAAAAAAAGATAAACAAGCAGATGAAAACCAATAGAAAAAATGGAAAAGGAAAACCAATACTGAAAAACATAGAAAACAAAAAACTTGTAGAAAAAGGACAAGAAAAAACAATATAAAAAACATAGAGAGAAAAAGACGTGCATGAAATGTTTAAAAACCAGCCTGTGTAACCTTCCGAAAACTATTCTATTGGGCCAGCGGCACACTAAAGCGAGCGCAGAGGCGAGACGGTGCAACATCTCACAGTAGGCGAGATATAGTACTGGCGAGCTAACACCACCCTTTTCATCAAGTTGATCCTGTTATTGGGGCACCAACCCATATATTTGATTGGGTTATAGGCATTTTTGTTTTGTTTGATTGACTTCTTGGTATCCTATCAAAGTCCCATGTCTATTTTGACAAAAGAAATTGATGTAGATATTGCTTGGTGCATATCCCTAAGCACCTCCAGGTGGAAGTCTTGCTCCGCCTGCCCGCACACGAAGACCTCACACACGCCTTGTTTGGTGGATATCCTGGAGCACCTCTAGACAGAGATCTTGCTCCGCTTGCCCGCACGGGAAGACCTTCACCGACTGTACCACCTTCCTACGCTACATCACCGACATGTCATTCCTTCGCTGCATCCATGACACGTCATTCCTTGCCTTCCTCGACCTCGGCCGGTTCCACCTAGCCCTCTCACGTCTCACCTGATCCCTTCTCACCGGCCACCCACGTGCTGGCCCTAAAAGCCGACTTCACCTAATCTTTCGTCCCATCACCCCACCGCCCCCGGACCGTCCGCTGGGGTGGCTGTTGGTTCGTTCAGGACATCTGCCACGGTCGCCTCCGCCTTAGTTGCATCCCATGGTTCCTTGCCTCCCTCACCGCTGTTGGGCCGTTCAGGACATCCGTGACGGCCGCATCCTCCTCCTCCACGCCCTAACTATAACCGTCGCCTACAATTCATAGAGCTCGATGTGTGTGACCCCTTGCATCCGCGTTACATCCTGCTTCCCGTAGTACCTCAAGACCTACTCGCTTTGGCGGCAGATCCAGGAGTGGTGGATAATCTCTGTTGCGAGCCTTTCCTCCTTCCCCTCGATATATAACAACGAGGACGATGATGTGGGATGGCATTCAGAGTGATCTGGATGGTAACATTTCCTAAGTAGGGTGGCCGCCTTTGTATTCTCTTAGAGCGCTAGGCGGTGGCAAATTGCGAGCGAGTTCACCATGATCTCACTCATCGACTATAAATTTTTTAGGCATCATTATGCTTATGGTTGCTTCTACTAGGAGCTCAACACCATGAACAAAGACTTTCTCATTCTTGACACTAGGAGCATGGAGTTCTCCATTGTTGACCTCCCACCTGGAGAATGGACTATGAATATAGCCATTTTGGAGGCGGGAGAAGGCAGGCTTGGGCTTTTTGGCATGGTCCCTTAGATTGGAGGTGATCTCTGTAATTACATTAGGGGAAACAAAAGTGATAGCTCTAGCTAGTGGCAAATGGAATAGATAATCCCACCAGTTCCTGGGTGTCGGGATATTATCAAAGCTGTACCGAAGAGGTACTTCCTCCTATTGAATGTTGGGAGATGTTCGATGGGTGCGAGAAGAGGAATGTATTTCAATAGATGTCAAGAAGTTACAACTTGACAGGGTTTGTGTCAAACCTTTCCAGTTCGCCAAGAATGGGACGCACATATATACCAACTTGCCACCACCGTTGTGTGCGCCGACAATATAAAGTGGTAAACTTTCTATTGCATCCTAGTTGTGTCCTTCCCTTCATATTTAGCACACAATTTGTCTAATGCTTAACGGTTCATTATTGGAATTAGTCATTCTTGTTTGAAGATTCACTAGCGGTTATTTATCTTGTGCTTGTGGGAAGCTAATCAAGCACAAGAGCATAATTGTGAATATTGTTTTGTTTGTGCCAATTGTCTTCTTCTGGAGATAATCTGACGAGAGACAAAGAATCTTTCACATAGCTTATGCATCCACTATTTTTTAGGCCTCGTGAAAATCATGGAAAGGTGTGGCAAGGTGACGCATGCATCGGAGGCGCAAGCGAGGTCTTCCTGTGCGGGCAGGCGGAGCAAGATCTCCACCCAGAGGTGCTCAGGGATATCCACCAAACAATTTTTATGTCTGTTTCTTTTGTCAAAATAGACCTGGGACTTTGGTGGGATACCAAGAACTCAATCAAACAAAACAAAAACGCCTACAGTCCAATCAAGGATATGGGTTGGTGGCCCAATAATCGGATCAACAAGATGAAAAGGAGTGTTAGCCTCCAGTACTATATCTCACCGACTGCGAGATGTTGCACCGTCTCGCCTCTGCGCTCGCTTTAGTGTGCCGACCCAATAGTGAAGGTTACATAGACTGGTTTTAAAAGTTTTTCATGCAGGTTTTTTAAATTTTTCTATGTTTTTCTGCATTGCTTTTTTCCTTTTTCTTTTTTCTATGAGTTTTCCCTTTTCTATATTTTTCTGTATTGGTTTCCTTTTTTCTGTGAGTATTTTCTAGTTGTTTTCATCAGTTTGTTTTAGTCCTTTTCTATTTTTCTATTTTTGTTATTTTTCAAATACATGTCGACTTTATTTAGGTCCACTTTGAGAACTTTTTACATAACACGTTGCACATTTCTTACATGATTCTGAACATTTTCCAAATAAATGTTGAAAATTACAAAAATGTGCATTGAACACTTTTTTTAATATAGTATGAGTATTCTGAAAAAAAGATCATGAACATCTTTGAATAACGTTCAAACATTATGTTACATGTTGCTACCTTTTCTTTTTAATGTTAAAAATTGTTTGTATCTTTGAAACATTTTTTCAAACTTTGCAAATAAATTTTACATTTCATAAACATTTTGTAATGTAATTGAACATATATTTAACTTGAGAACATTTCATGAATGTGATGAACAATTTCTTGAATGATACTACTCTTTTTAAAAATTGTACGAACCATTTTCTAGATTTTCGTGAACATTTAAAAATAATATCATGATCATATTTTTAAATATGTGAAGATCTTTCTAAATGTCATGGAGATTTTTTTGAATGATATGAACATTTTAAATAATGCATGAACCATTTTTTACACTACACGAATTGTTTTTAAATGCACCGTTTGCACTTTTTAATATTTAAGCAGAGTGTCAAAATATAAACTTTTATGGATACACGTTGGATTCGGTGGGATCTTTCTTTCCTGTGTCATACTATTTCAATGTATGGTTTGATTGCTATTTTGGTAATTAGCTATAGCTAAAAGGAACATAACTTTTCAAGCGGTGGTCGTTGGTCTCTTTTGTTGGGAGATATATGGTGTACAGTTGATCGTCTTGCACAATGATGAGTGATCACCTTAATTTTTGAAGTATTCTGTTTTTTTATTATATAAGTTAGCCATCTCTAGTCTATAATTGGTTGTTTCTTATTGTTATTATATATAAATCAGATTCTAGACTTGGCGGAACCTGTTTTTTGTAATATGTAGTGTAACTAAACCACTTGGTGTGGTGTGACATAATGCGATTAGGAGGCTTCTTACGAATGCCACTAGCCAATTACCTGCCCACATAATCTGATCTAATATACAATTATTAATTTGCTATAGCTCCTATAGGCCCTACGACTACCAAAAACAGAAGAAATCCAACAACTAGCTACTTCACTTAACCAAACTAGCTACTTGACAACCATTGGATATGTAAAGAGATGCATCACACACCATAAATTTCAATAGATGGCAATGCTTGCACAACCACGGTGGAGGCAAAGAGTAGATGTTAGCATGAGATGGAGTCGTTATCGCATCGGTGGAAGAGGGCGGATCAAAATGTTACACGTGCAAGAAATACTGACAACACATCACAAAGCAACCAAACACATCCTAATTCCTAGATCCCACGAAACATATCGAAGTCCCTCAGCTGGTCTATCACCATTTTCTCAGCGGGAAAATTAACGATAACCTTCCATAAGGTTTTGAAAAACACGTAAAAACTGAGTAGAAAGGTTTCAAAACCGAGATCCGGTTAAATGTGTCAGACCACTCACTTGGTCGGTGCATTATTCCTACATGATTGGTGATGTCTACTACACAATCTTATTCTTGTAGACGTTGTTGGGCCTCCAAGTGCAGAGGTTTGTAGGACTGTAGCAAATTTCCCCCAAATGGATGACCTAAGGTTTATCAATCCGTAGGAGGCGTAGGATGAAGATGGTCTCTCTCAAGCAACCCTGCAACCAAATAACAAAGAGTCTCTTGTGTCCCCAACACACCCAATACAATGGTAAATTGTATAGGTGCACTAGTTTGGTGAAGAGATGGTGATACAAGTGCAATATGGATGGTAAATAAAGGTATTTGTAATCTGAAATTATAAAAACAGCAAGGTAGCTAATGGTAAAAGTGAGCGTAAACGGTATAGCAATGCGTTGAAACAAGACCTAGGGTTCATACTTTCGCTAGTGCAAGTTCCCTCAACAATAATAACATAATTGGATCACATAACTATCCCTCAACATGCAACAAAGAGTCACTCCGAAGTCACTAATAGCGGAGAACAAACGAAGAGATTATGGTAGGATACGAAACCACCTCAAAGTTATTCTTTCTCATCAATCCGTTGGGCTATTCCTATAAGTGTCACAAACAGCCCTAGAGTTCATACTAGAATAACACCTTAAGACACAAATTAACCAAAACCCTAATGTCACCTAGATACTCCAATGTCACCTCAAGTATCCGTGGGCATGATTATACGATATGCATCACACAATCTCAGATTCATCTATTCAACCAACACATAGGACCTCAATGAGTGCCCCAAAGTTTCTACCGGAGAATCACGACAAAAACATGTGCCAACCCCTATGCGTAGGTTCATGGGCGGAACCGTAAGTTGATCACCAAAACATACATCAAGTGAATCACGTGGTATCCCATTGTCACCATAGATACGCGCGACAAGACATACATCAAGTGTTCTCAAATCTTTAAAGACTCAATCCGATAAGATAACTTCAAAGGGGAAACTCAATCCATTATAAATGAGTAGAGGGGGAAGAAAACATCATAGGATCCAACTATAATAGCAAAGCTCGCGATACATCAAGATCATACCACCTCAAGAACACGAGAGAGAGAGATCAAACACATAGCTACTGGTACATACCCTCAGCCCCGAGGGAGAACTACTCCCTCCTTGTCATGGAGAGCACCGGGATGATGAAGATGGCCACCGGAGAAGGATTGCCCCCTCCGGTGGGGTGCCGGAACGGGTCTAGATTGGCTTTCGGTGGCTACGGAGGCTTCTGGTGGCGGAACTCCCGACCTATTGTGCTCTCGGATGTTTTTAGGGTATATGGAGATATATAGGCGGAAGAAGTATGTCAGGGGAGCCACGAGGGGAGTGGAGGGCGCGCCCCCTACCTCGTGGCCTCCTCGAAGCTTCCCTTACGTGGACTCCAAGTCTCCCGGGTTGCTTTCCTTCCAAAAATAAGTTCCGTGAAGTTTCAGGTCAATTGGACTCCGTTTGATTTTCCTTTTCTGTGATACTCTAAAATAGGCTAAAAACAGAAACTGGTACTGGGCTCTAGGTTAATAGGTTAGTTCCAAAAATCATATAAAATAGCATATAAATGCATATAAAACATCCAAGGTTGATAATATAATAGCATGGAACAATCAAAAATTATAGATACGCTGGAGATGTATCAGCATCCCCAAGCTTAATTCCTGCTCGTCCTCGAGTAGGTAAATGATAAAAATAGAATTTTTGATGTGGAATGCTACCTAACATATTTATCCATGTAATTCTCTTTATTGTGGCAAGAATATTCAGACCCATAAGATTCAAGACAAAAATTTAATATTGACATAAAAATAATAATACTTCAAGCATACTAACAAAGCAATTATGTCTTCTCAAAATAACATGGCCAAAGAAAGCTATCCTTACAAAATCATATAGTCTGGCTATGCTCCATCTTCACCACACAAAATATTTAAATCATGCACAACCCCGATGACAAGCCAAGCAATTGTTTCATACTTTTGATGTTCTCAAACTTTTTCAATCTTCACGCAATACATGAGCGTGAGCCAAGGACATAGCACTATAGGTGGAATAGAGTGGTGGTTGTGGAGAAGACAAAAAGCGAGAAGATAGTCTCACATCAACTAGGCGTATCAACGGGCTATGGAGATGCCCATCAATAGATATCAATGTGAGTGAGTAGGGATTGACATGCAACGGATGCACTAGAGCTATAAGTATATGAAAGCTCAAAAAGAAACTAAATGAGTGTGCATCCAACTTGCTTACTTATGAAGACCTAGGGCATTTTGAGGAAGCCCATCATTGGAATATACAAGCCAAGTTCTATAATGTAAAATTCCCACTAGTATATGAAAGTAACAACATAGGAGACTCTCTATCATGAAGATCATGGTGCTACTTTGAAGCACAAGTGTGGTAAAAGGATAGTAGCAATGTCCCTTCTCTCTTTTTCTCTCATTTTTTTATTTGGGCCTTCTCTCTTTTTTATGGCCTCTTTCCTCTTCTTTTTTATTTGGGCTTCTTTGGCCTCTTTTATTTATTTATTTTCGTCCGGAGTCTCATCCCGACTTGTGGGGGAATCATAGTCTCCATCATCCTTTCCTCACTGGGACAATGCTCTAATAATGATGATCATCACACTTTTATTTTCTTACAACTCAAGAAATATAACTCGATACTTAGAAAAAGATATGACTCTATATGAATGCCTCCGGTGGTGTACCGGGATGTGCAATGACTCATGAGTGACATGTATGAAAGAATTATGAATGGTGGCTTTGCCACAAATACAATGTCAACTACATGATCATGCATAGCAATATGACAATGATGGAGCGTGTCATAATAACGGAATAGTGGAAAGTCGCATGGCAATATATCTCGGAATGGCTATGGAAATGCCATAATAGGTAGGTATGGTGGCTGTTTTGAGGAAGGTATATGGTGGGTTTATGGTACCGGCGAAAGTTGTGCGGTACTAGAGAGGCTAGCAATGATGGAAGGATGAGAGTGCGTATAATCCATGGACTCAACATTATTATTGCAAAAATCTATTAGTTACCGAAACAAAGTACTACGCGCATGCTCCTAGGGGGATAGATTGGTAGGAAAAGACCATCGCTCGTCCCCGACCGCCACTCATAAGGAAGACAATCAATAAATAAATCATGCCCCGACTTCATCACATAACGGTTCACCATACGTGCATGCTATGGGAATCACAAACTTTAACACAAGTATCTCTCAAATTCACAACTACTCAACTAGCATGACTCTAATATTACCATCCTCATATCTCAAAACAATCATCAAGTATCAAACTTCTCATAGTATTCAATGCACTTTATATGAAAGTTTTTATTATATCCCTCTTGGATGCCCATCATAATAGGACTAAATTCATGACCAAAGAAAATTACCATGCTGTTTAGGACTCTCAAAATAATATAAGTGAAGCATGAGAGTTCAATTATTCTATAAAATAAAACCACCGCCGTGCTCTAAAAAGATATAAGTGAAGATCAATGAGTAGTCGAATAATTATGCAACTATGTGAAGACTCTCTAACATTTAATAATTTCAGATCTTGGTATTTTTATTCAAACAGCAAGCAAAACTAAATAAAATAGAATGACGCTCCAAGCAAAACACATATCATGTGGCGGATAAAAATATAGCTCCAAGTAAAGTTACCGATGCACGAAGACGAAAGAGAGGATGTCTTCCGGGGCATCCTCAAGCTTAGGCTTTTGGTTGTCATTTAATATTACCTTGGGGTGCCTTGGGCATCCCCAAGTTTATGATCTTTCCACTCCTTATTCCATAGTCCATCGAATCTTTACCCAAAACTTGAAAACTTCACAACACAAAACTTAATAGAAAACTCTTAAGCTCCGTTAGTATAAGAAAGTAAATCACCACTTCAAGGTACTGTAATGAACTTATTATTTATTTATATTGGTGTTAAACCTACTGTATTCCAACTTCTCTATGGTTTATAAACTATTTTACTAGCCATAGATTCATCAAAATAAGTAAACAACACATGAAAAATAGAATCTGTCAAAAACAGAACAGTCTGTAGTAATCTGGATCAAGCGTATACTTCTGGAACTCATAAAATTCTCAAATAAATTTCTGGACCTGAGTAATTTGTCTATTAATCATCTTCAAAAATAATTAACTAAATAGCACTCTCCAAATAAAAATGGCAGCAATTCTCGTGAGCATTAAAGTTTATGTTTTTTTACAGCATGATCAACAAGATTTTCCCCAAGTCTTCTCAACGGTTCTACTTGGCACAAACACTAATTAAAACATAAAACTCAATCATAACATAGGCTAAATAAATTATTTATTAATAAACAGGAGCAAAAAGCAAGGAACAGAAATAAAGTTGGGTTGCCTCCCAACAAGAGCTATCGTTTAATGCCCCTAGCTAGGCATGATGATTTCAATGATGCTCACATAAATGATAAGAATTGAAACGTAAAGAGAGCATCATGAAGAATATGACTAGGAAAATTTAAGTCTAACATACTTCCTATGCATAGGGATTTTGTGAGCAAACAACTTGTGGGAACAAGAATCAACTTGCATAGGAAGGTAAAACAAGCATAACTTCAAAACTTCAAGCACATAGTGAGGAAACTTGATACTATTGCAATTCCTACAAGCATATATTCCTCCCTCATAATAATTTTCAGTAGCATCATGAATGAATTCAACAATATAACCAGCACCTAAAGCATTCTTTTCATGATCTACAAACATAGAAAATTTACTACTCTCCACATAACCAAAAAATTTCTCATTCGGAATAGTGGGAGTATCATAAGATACTCGAATACTATAAATTGTTTACACATTAAAAGAGTAATGTTCAGAAAATGGGTAACCATAATCATGACAAGTTTTATAAATATAATCACTACTGTTTATAGCATAAGTATCATCACAATAATCATCATAGGTAGGAGGCATGCTATCATCATTATAAATTTGCATATCAAAACTTGGGAGACTAAAGATATCATCTTCATTAAACATAGCTTCCCCAAGCTTAGGACAAACATTAATTTCAGCAAATATATTCTCAAAAACATCATCTTCATCAAACATAGCATCCCCAAGCTTGGGCCTTTTCATATCATAAGCATAATCACTCTCATAATTAATAGTATGGATAGCACCAATAGTATAGCAATTATCATATTCTTCCAAGCAAGTGCCAAAAAGATTTTCAAGATCATAAAAAGTATCATTATCTTCCACGATTATATTTTCATGAGGCATAATAGTAATAGGAGCAGCATTATTTGGGAGAGATATCTTCTTACCTCTTTTCCTTTTTCTTTTCTTCTTCTTCACCACATCATGTGTGGGTTCAATCCTCTTTTTGGAGCTCCTTATTAATGAGATTGGTTGAATAGGATGCTCCTCCTCGTTACCTGACTCATCATAAGAAATAATAGGAGGGTATTGGGAAACCTCTTCCCTTTCATTAGTATTCTCTTCATCTTTTATTTGTTTTGTTTTCTTTATGTAATTGGCAATGTAAGGGTTTTCAACACAATTCACCGCACAATACATATAAATTTTCCCTAGATCAAAATCAAGAAATCTATCAAGATTAAACTTTGGAATACCCTCAGTTATACGTTTCATTTCCTCATACCCCAAAAGAAGAATAAGCTCTTTATGATGCTCAAGGGTAATCAAATTATCACAATTTTTGGATACGATTCAGTCATGAAACAATTTGCATTGGAGATTTAAATGACCATGTTCATTGCAAAGTTCACAAGGGGCGCGAAAAATATTGAATTTTTCAGCACAATCATCAAGACTTTCTTGCAACAATTTAGTTTCTAAGTACTTATGCCTCTTGCAATATCTATCTTCCCTATTTGGTGTGTACTTACAAACCCAATGCACTCCACAAAAATTGACATGTTTATAGGAGACATTTTCATCATAACTAGTGCAATCATCATTAGTATTATGGATATTCAAAGAATTCGTACTAACAACATTGCAATCATGCTCATCATTCACATATTTAGTGCCAAACATTTTATAGATTTCTTCTTCTAGCACTTGAGCGCAATTATCCTTTTCATCATACTCACGAAAGATATTAAAAAGGTGAAGCGTATGAGACAAACTCAATTCCATTTTTTATAGTTTTCTTTTATAAACTAAACTAGTGATAAAACAAGAAACTAAAAGACTCGATTGCAAGATCTAAAGATATACCTTCAAGCGCTAACCTCCCCAGCAACGGCGCCAGAAAAGAGCTTGATGTATACTACACAACCTTCTCTTGTAGACGTTGTTGGGCCTCCAAGTGCAGAGGTTTGTAGGACAGTAGCAAATTTCCCTCAAGTAGATGACCTAAGGTTTATCAATCCGTAGGAGGCGTAGGATGAAGATGGTCTCTCCCAAGCAACCCTGCAACCAAATAACAAAGAGTCTCTTGTGTCCCCAACACACCCAATACAATGGTAAATTGTATAGGTGCACTAGTTCGGCGAAGAGATGGCGATACAAGTGCAATATGAATGGTAGATAAAGGTATTTGTAATCAGAAATTATAAAAACAGCAAGGTAATTAATGATAAAAGTAAGCGTAAACGGTATTGAAATGCGTTGAAACAAGGCCTAGGGTTCATACTTTCACTGGTGCAAGTTCCCTCAACAATAATAACACAATTGGATCACATAACTACCCCTCAACATGCAACAAAGAGTCACTCCGAAGTCACTAATAACGGAGAACAAACGAAGAGATTATGGTAGGGTACGAAACCACCTCAAAGTTATTCTTTCCAATTAATCCGTTGGACTATTCCTATAAGTGTCACAAACAGCCCTAGAGTTCGTACTAGAATAACACCTTAAGACACAAATCAACCAAAACCCTAATGTCACCTAGATACTCCAATGTCACCTCAAGTATCTGTGGGCATGATTATACGATATGCATCACACAATCTCAGATTCATCTATTCAACCAACACATAGGACCTCAAAGAGTGCCCCAAAGTTTCTACCGGAGAATCACGACGAAAACATGTGCCAACCCCTATGCATAGGTTCATGGGTGGAACCCGCAAGTTGATCACCAAAATATACATCAAGTGAATCACGTGGTATCCCATTGTCACCACAGATACGCACGGCAAGACATACATCAAGTGTTATCAAATATTTAAAGACTCAATCCGATAAGATAACTTCAAAGGGAAAACTCAATCCATTACAAGAGAGTAGAGGGGGGAAGAAAACATCATAGGATCCAACTATAATAGCAAAGCTCGCGATACACCAAGGTCGTACCACCTCAAGAACACGAGAGAGAGAGAGAGAGAGAGAGAGAGAGATCAAACACATAGCTACTGGTACATACCCTCAGCCCCGAGGGAGAACTACTCCCTCCTCGTCATGGAGAGCACCGGGATGATGAAGATGGCCACCGGAGAAGGATTGCCCCCTCCGGCAGGGTGCCGGAACGGGTCTAGATCGGCTTTCGGTGGCTACGGAGGCTTCTGGCGGCGGAACTCCCGATCTATTGTGCTCCCGGATGTTTTTAGGATATATGGAGATATATAGGCGGAAGAAGTACGTCAGGGGAGCCACGAGGGGCCTACGAGGGTGGAGAGCGCGCCCAGGGGGGTGAGCGCGCCCCTACCTCATGGCCTCCTCGAAGCTTCCCTTACGTGGACTCCAAGTCTCCCGAGTTGCTTTCCTTCCAAAAATAAGTTCCGTGAAGTTTCAGGTCAATTGGACTTCATTTGGTTTTCCTTTTCTGCGATACTCTAAAATAGGCAAAAAAATAGAAACTGGCACTGGGCTCTAGATTAATAAGTTAGTCCCAAAAATCATATAAAATAGCATATAAATGCATATAAAACATCCAAGGTTGATAATATAATAGTATGGAACAATCAAATATTGTAGATACGTTGGAGACGTATCAATTGGTCGACAGTTAGAAGGAGTGAGCGTGCAATGGGATTTGCCACCTCAAATGTCTGCACTAGCTCCTGAACATAAAAATTCATAGAGTATTGTCTTCAGGGCATTTTCGTTGCGTACTTAGTTGATTGAACAAAAAAGGCTAGACTCCAATCAAGCATACGGATGGGTTGCTAGCCCCTGTGAAGTATCACTATTGGCCCAAATGGATCAGGTTACATTAGAGAGCTTATAAGTGGCGCCTGTAGCGCCAGTTTTCTTGCTGGCGCCCACTACCGATTGATTTGGGGCCGGGCCCACCGATGACCACCTGCATTGACCATTGACTTTTCAAAACGCAAATTTAAAAGAACTCCATGAACTTCACAGGTTTGAAAAAGGTCAAAAAATTGAAAACAATTTGTGAATTAAAAACTTAATAATGATTTTCCAAAAAGTTCATGAAATTGTTTTTTCTTCATTCATTTTTGAAAGTCATCTATTTAAAATAAAAACAAAAGGAACACAAAGGTAAAAGGAAAAAATAGAAAGAGACGAGATGACGAAATGGAAAAACACAAAAAACCGACTGAAAATAAAACAAGACCAGATAAAAAAAATAGGGAAAAGAAGCTGCAGAAAATAGAATCGAATGTGGTGGGGAGACATAATATGGGTCGGCGGTGGTGGGGAGACATAATACGGGTCGGCGGCCCACTTAGTATCTAACGAGAAGGTAGTGAGCGCCCTCTAATGATTTTGCCTGTACTTGACAACTTCAGCACTAAATAGAAACCATTGGTTATATATGGGGCATTGCTATGTCTTGCTTATCGCGAGACCTAGCATGCGATTTTGTGAAGCGCCTCCCTAATGGGTGGCCCACTTCTCGGGAGGACACATGCCACTACCTCATTTTAGTTATGTTTTTCATGTTTTTTGTTTTTGCTTTTTGCTTTCGTTCATACTTCCAAATAGTGTAGCACATATGCACATGTGTTGCAACGGTAGAGAAAATTAACATGTCCATCGAAACATCCATCAATGTGACACGACAACATCTGAACTGTGCTAGCCGGCGGAAAAAACCGGTGCAGGCCGTACGGAAATCTCATACTGTGTGTACCCTATGCAATCTATCGACACATGTCGGTCTGAGGGATATCATCTAGCTTTGAACGGTGCCTTTTTGTACTTCTCAAGTTCTCTTTGATCAGGGCCGCCCTGGGGTATGGGCGACGGGGCGACGGGGCGACGGCCCAGGGCCCAGGCGAGGAAGGGGCCCATGACGGAGTATTTATATATACTATAGCCCAGCAAAATATATGTAAAAAATATAAAAGAATTAAAGAAAAAAAAGAGGCCCATCAGATAGCTAGCTACCGACCCTTGATCGATTAGCAAACACAAAGCGTCAGGTGCCGTGACACACGAACAGTTGCCAGGCACACGACTACTTGTTTTTTGTCGCCTGTGACGCCCATCGGCCTTCTCGCTCGGCGCCTTGCCGCCTCGGCCGCCGCTGCCCGCTGGAGCTGCGAGCGCCGTCGCCGCACGGCAGTCCAGCAGCCCGGCCATCCGGCATCCGGCAAGACGGCACCACGAGAATACCTATACAAGTATATACACCCGACTGCAAGTCTTAAAGTCTACAACGCGGCCGTCTCCAATCGCTGAAATTCTACAAGTGAGTACGTTTTAACGTTTCAATCCATGCTTCTCAATTCTTGTCCATCCCCCAAACCCTAATTTGACAATTTCAGACTTTTAGTACTTTATTTATTCTTTATTTAGTATGTACGTATTCAACTATACATCTATGATCCATCCTCCAGTTTCAGTATGCACAAAATTTTAAAATTTTCTAATCCAATCTATTAATTATTTGTCATTCTATGTACATGTCTAGGGTTTCATTTTGCGATCTTTTTAGTATTATTAGTGTTGATAGAGTCATTTCGAATTTGGTTACTATTGTTCTTGATGGAATCATCGAATTATTATAGTCAAATTTTAAAGTAAAGATGTGTGATTGAAAGTTACTCTTAATAAGTTATGTATATAACGCACACGTATAAATATATGGTCTTAGGACTCAGAACATAGGGGCCCATGTCGTCGAGTTCGCCTAGGGCCTCCCCAAACACAAGGCCGGCCCTGATGGTCGTATATGTGCATGTGTGGCTTTCTTGTCCTCTTTGATTGGTTGTATACGTTCATGTAGCATATCTTTGATGACATCTGAGGCTGCATTTTATCTGGTTAGTGTCTCTTTTAACATATATTTGGGGGTTTCCAGTTGTGTCTATTGGACTTACATATCCCACCAAATCTCTTATTGTCACATGTAACCGTTAGCTAAGTTATACCCGCAAAAAAAAAACCGTTAGCTAAGTTAGCTTCTTCGTTTCTCTAGGGTAAATAGGTCTCATACCTCACCCTATTTTTGTTGATGCCTTGGCTAGTAATTCATGCAACTCATGAAGGTATATACCAAGACAAGATTTGATGTAAAAAACCAAGGTGGGACTATTAGTTAGTAAAGGAATCCACTATTTCAGCACACACATAAGATAGCTAAACTAGGGCAGGGCTAGTCGTGAGGTTCATTACTCACAATAGCAAAAACAAAATAGTGGCCGATAAAAATCTAGCCTATGTGAGCTATTATCTGTCCTGATAAATAGATAATTCCAGGAGTAATAAATAGAAGCAAATTAAATAAAGTATTGATATAATTGGAATTGCGGAAGCAAATACCAATTTACTAAAAAAAGAAAAAATATCTAATCGAAATCGAAAGAACTTTTGTTTAAGATTAAATAAAAAGGTTCACAAATAAAAGTGCTAGTGCCACAACTAGTCCATGAATTTTTAAAGCTTTCATAAAAGCTAGACTAAGCAATAAAGTACCTCGTATTTTACCTTCTGCTTCTGGCTATCTCGCAATACCTTCTACAGCTTGTCCTGCAACAGTACCTTGACCAACTCTAGGTCCAATAGAAGCAAGCCCTACAGCCAATCCAGCAACAATAACAGAAGCAACAACAATTAGTGGGTTCATGGTGAGTACTTCCTCGTGTCAACAAAATGGTTAAGGATACAATCAACCAATAAATTCTTACTTCTAAGCTCTATTGGGGAGAAGTAAAGTAACTAAAGTACAAATTGAAATGATAATGTGAATTGTCCGGACTACATAGAAGGGAATTCCATATCCATATATCGGATTACATAATGAATCTAACCTATAGGAATATATAATATAATATCACACACACACACACACACACACACACACACACAAACGCACACACACACACACACATTTGTTTCTTCTATTTTGTTTGCATATTTTCTCATTTTGTATTGAACTGGATTCTAAAATCATTGCTTAAAGTGGAAACCCGCATAAAAGAGGACTCCACTTATAGACATTAAGGATATTATAGTATAGATCATAGCCTGACTCCACCATCCTTAATGCATCTGTACTTTGAAAATTCCATAATATAGTCTATTCTATTCTCTCTCCTACAACTCTAGGCTATATATTCATACGCATTTCTAACTATTTTTTTGCAACCAAGCAGATTATCTGGACCCATGCATGAATTGAGCTAAGCTGCAAAAAAAATACTATTTCCAAAACTAGTCAATTCAATGATGACCCTCCTATACCTATATAGGTCGCGGCTAATGTTGCAAAAATAAGAGCTGGAATACCGCTTGTAAATAATCCAAGAAAAATGACCGGTATAGGGATTACTAAGGGGACTAAAGAAACAAGAACAACAATGACTAATTCAAACGCCAATATATTCCCAAAAGTCAAAAGCTAAGCGATAATGGTTTTGTGAAATCTTCTATGATGTTAATTGGTAAAAGGATTGGAGTTGGTTTAATATATTTCTTAAAAAAGCTCAATCTTTTTTGCTAAGACCAGCATAAAAATATGCCGCTGGCATGAGTAAATCTAAAGCAACAGTAGTATTTATATCATTCGTGGGTGCAACTAATTCCCCATGGGGTAACTCTATCATTTTCCAAGGTAAAAGAGCACCCGACCAATTCGAAACAAAAATTAGGAAGTCTTGATATTCTTTCATGGAGTCCCTTCTTGAATCTTAGATTGAAAAAGAGAATGCCCCTTAGGGACCTTTCTTTGGATACCAAGATTTCTGACATCTTATCCTCGTATTTTAAAATTCTCAAATCGAATCAATTAAAAACCAATTCAAATTCATATATATGTTTGATTTGGGAGGCTACCAATTCTGGAATTTCTTCTCGAGACATCCCTGTCAGTCAACTTCTCTTCGGGATGGGTCGTTGGTCTTTGTGGGAGATAATGTGTCAGTCATGGTAGAAGTTGCTCCCTGAGTAGGCATGGGCACCTGCCTAGCTGAAGGAATTTTCTCATCTTGAGGTGTCGGGAGGAGTAAAGGAGATTGACTCTTCTCTGTCATTAGCCTTTTTTATTGACACTCGCTCTTTATATAGTCAATTTTTTGGAGTATCGGCACAGATCATTGGTATTGGATGTATCATTAGGTTGTGTCGAGTCAAATCAGCGGAGCTTATTGTACGAAGCTACTGGAGCCAAGTCATACATGTATGAATTGGGCGGCTCTATCACAGCCAACTCAAACAGCGTACGAACGAATCGCATGCGGGCGAGCCGAAGGACGACAGTACGTACATAAAGATAGGGGCTTTGATGCAAAACACGCATGACAGACCAAACCAAGAATATCATATATATCATAATAATTTTGAATATCAGCTATTGGATATGCTCCATCCAACAGTTGAGAGACGGCAAATCTAAACAATACCATCCATGGATAAAGTTTTATCTCACAAGATTCTGCCACGTGGGTTTTAATTGAATCCACACTGTCGTCTCATATTATGCTAGTAGTATTTTTTTCCCATGCCAGGAATCTGATTCTCCAATAATTTTTTTAGAACAATCTAGATTCTATAGACTTGGGCCCAATCTAATATGATTCGTATGGAAGGAAATAAAATATCGAGAATACATTTCACCCTGCTATTATATATTTCCCGGCGTGCAAAGCATGTATAATTTACTAGTCAGGTATAGAATAGAAACTAGCGGTTACATATGAGCCAACGCAATGTCTCGCTTAGCGTGAGACCTAGCATGCTCTCGCGTCAGGCGCCTCCCTAATGGACCGGTGTAGTGCGCACGAAGCCACATGACCCCTTTTTCACGTTTGTTTCTGTTTTTGCTTTATATTTCATTTTTTATACTTCCAAATATTCAAAATATATTTATTATAAAACAATTTAAATCAAATATTTGAAAGATATGTAGACCAAAAAATGAATGCAAAAAATTTAAAATGTGTATGAAATAAGTTGATCATTTATTTGAAGAAATATCAATCAAACAATTGTAAAATGTTAAATGTGCATAAAAAATATTTATCATGTATAAAAAAATATAAAAGAAAAAACAATGTGTATGAAAAAAATGGTAAGCATGTATAAAATATTTAAACGTGTATAAAAACTATTCCCGCCGTATACAAAAAGAATGTACAGCGTACATAAATAAAAGGAGACATTGAAAATCATGTATTTAAAAAGGTAATTATGTATTTGAAAGACGTTTAACATGCATATAAAGATGTTCTTGATGTATATAAAAATGTATATTGTGTGTGAAAAAATGTTTATTTGCCATTAAAATGATGGTCACCGTGTATTGAAAAATGGTGACCATGTATTTCAAAAATGTTAATAAAATATTTGTGAAATGTCAAACGTGTATTAAAAATATATTGGATACATACCAAAAACGTACAATGTGTATGGTCGAAGCAGGCATAAAAAAATAGTTTTCAAAAAATATTAATCATGCATATAAAATATGTTTATTATTTATACAAAAAATGTTGAATGTACTGAAAATTTTGACAAATATTGAACAAAAAGTAAACCAATGATATTCGACAAAGAAACAAAAAACGATGAAACCCAGTAAAAACTAAAAATACAAGGAAAACAGAAAAATAAAAGGCAGAGAAAACCAACGCAAAACAGTGAAAACCAAGAAAAAACAGAGAAAAACGATGGAAACCAAGAAATAAACAAAGGAAAACAAAAAAAATGAAGAAATGAGAAAAGGAAATTAAAATAGCCCACAAAGAAATAAAGAAAAATGAAGGGAAAAAACCAGTGCGTGAAAGAAACGAAGAAACCTGATGAAAGAAAAAAGAAGAAAAACCAAAAAATGAAGAAATTTGGTGAAGAAACAAAACAAACGGAAAAGAAACGGAAAAATCCTAGTGCAAGAGTCCATCGAAACCAGTGAACTCAATCGAAATGTAGCAAACGGAAAATAAAACGAAAATTGGTTGGCCCGGTGATACATAGGTAAGGGGAAATCCTTCAGCGAGACGGAAGTTGTAGTCATGTTGAGCAGAGATATATATGCATTGTCCGCACGCGGCGCAAAAGAAAGCTTCACTTTGTTGGGTCGTAGGCTGGCCCATATGCTTGGTAGTTCCATTTCAGTTACTGGCTATCGGTTGGTTCTTGCCCACTGAATGAAATAGATAGAATTCCATGGGAGCCGGACGTACGGCCCCCCGACCCCCGACATGTGGGTCCGGATTTATATGTCAGTGTGTGTGCAGTATGTCAGAGGAGCCACGTCATTCATGTGTGTCAGAAGCTGAACCCGCAGAGATGTTTTCTAAGAAAATAAAATGTCACTGAGCCAGAAGCAGAAGGCAGTCGCGTCGACATCCCTGGGCCGAGAAGCACCGAAGCTGTGAAGCAGGCTCGGAATTCCATGTTTGTGATAAGCCCCGGGACTGTGGTCAGGCTTGGGCTGCGCGGCGGAAAGCGACCTGACGGCTTCGTTCCGTCGCTGCACTCGCCGTCCCGTACAAGGCATGGCATGCATGCCGCCGTGCGAGGCGTGCTCCCTTGGAATAATGGAGAGGAACCTCTGACGCAGCCGGAGTAGAGCGTAGGCGGCGCCTGTAGGCCGGATCGGGCGGAGCGCCGCCGTCCATGACGCGAGGAGCAGGACAAGGACGATCGACCAGAGCACTAGCAGCAGGCTGTACTGGCGCGCTGCCCTGAGCCACCGATACGTCGTTGCCGGCGTACGTTGCCTACGTGGGCCGACCGAACGGTAATGCCGCGATGCAAACGGCGCCCTGCCGTGCCGACTGCCACTTAATCCGCAGCCGGGACCGCGCAAAGCACCACTCGTAGTCGTTCTTCAGAGACCACGGCGCACATAACATCACCACACGTCACCGTGCCGAAGGGCCTTTTTTGTGAAACTCGTGTGCGCGCGTACGTCTACAATGCCGTTCCGTTTACTCCGAAATCGAACGCCGGTGGCGCACGATCTTTCCGCCACCGTGATACTACTATCCGTTGGAGATCGAGAAGGGCGGTGGCAGGGTGTGCTTTACTTTGCTTGGCTTTGCTTTGCCTCGGCAGGCATGTTGTGGCAGCTCAAGTTCAGGATACCGAGGCTGCCGGAACGGGGACAGACGACAACGACCACTGGGAAAACGTAAAGAGAAACTTCTGAACATGAACGTCGTAAAAGAGAAAGCCGGTGGCCGAGATTCGATCTCGATCGAAGCCAAAGGGCACATTCGCAGCCGGCCCGCTCCATGCATGCCACATAGAGGAGTACGTACGTGCTACACAGAGCGGTGCCCGGCACGGCCGACTGTGCTCGTCCGCTCATGTGACCGAGGCGACGCAGGAAGCAGCCAGCGCGGAATCCGAGGATGGCCTGCGTATCTCGGCCGGGCGATCCGGCCAAGGTTTCATGGGCGCCACCATGTGCTCGAATCCATTCCCCTCGCTTTTCTTTCTCCCGCTTTCGCCGGTGCGCGTCGGCGTCCGGCGTCGGTCGGATTCGATTCCTGCCGGACGGCGCGCGCACTACCGCGTCCGAGGGCTATCCATCTATCCATCTATCCGGCCGCCACCATCCACCGTCTCGTCCGTGCTCAATGATGACAAGACGACGGCGGCGACGACGCTTCCTCCCTCGTTCCCGGTGGAACCGCCGTGATCCCGTTCGGAGTAACTGGTCCCGATCGAGAGGACGGGACGGGGACACCGCGGCGCGCGGCACGTCCGTCCGTACGCGCATTATTGGCAGGCACCGGCGAGAGCAGGTTAATCATCAGGTGACAGCTAACTGTAAACCGACGCCTTGTGCGTTAGGTCGGGCAAAGCTTGGAGCATTTGATACAGATCGGCTCTTCCTCCGGGGATAGCTCGCTGTAGGCACCGTATGATTAGCTGCGGCTTACTTTACTATGCCGCACGTACGTACAGAGTACTACGTAAACAGATAGTAATATACTGTCATAGATCCCGCGAGATTTTTACGGGCTTTTAAATTTGGGGGACCGGGGGGGCGAGGGTCAATAATTTATACTGCCGGTGCAAGATCATGGACCATGTGCAAAGGCCCTCCTGGTGGCATCTTTCAGGTAATAAAACTAGTTTACATTTGAAATTCAGAATCAGAGAAGGGGGCAAGAGAGGTGCATTGTAGCCTCGACGAGGAGATTGGTAGACAAGTTGACAATGGCTACCATCGAGGTTCGAGGAGAGCGTGCTTGTCTAGCCTTGGTTCTCTTTTCTTTTTTTTACTTTTGTATGTATAGGGTTCGTGGCGGCGCTCAGCTTGAGCTCATGCCCATCACACTACGCCGCACTTGGGGATCGGTGTAATTTAATACAGAGGTGTTGTCTTAGGCTGGTCATAGTGGGGAGTAACTTAGACTAGTAACATACATATGTTACTAGTCTATGTTACTACTTACCTTCATAGTGGGTAGTGTCATAGGTGTGGTAACATAGTTGCCTTCATTTATTACTTTGTAGACTCATTATGCATTGGAAACCGCTATGTGATGGTAACATATTATGTTATTCTATTTGCCTCTCTCCTCATTAACTACTTGCCACATCATCATTTTTGCTTATATGGCATCTATGTTACTACCTATGTTACTCCCACTATGACCAGCCTTATAGGCCACTGAGCAAATTTTCAGCCCAAAACGAATCGACGAGCCGATACGTGTATTTTTTAAAACAAAAACGATAATCCACCAGGGCCTTATCGTTTCTCCCGTACTAGATTATCCTCCACCGGTAGGCCCCAACAATGGCGGGGGACGAAATAAAATTACGGTGAACTGAGTTTCTTTTACCTTCTTGTCCCCTGACCCCGCATCGTCTGAGCCGGGCGACACAGGGAAACCCCTAGCCGCCGCCAGCCAGACCCTCTTCTTCCACCCACCCGCGCATCGTAGTCGTAGGAGGACCAGTTGCCGAAGCCGCGCCAGGCCCTGGGATGGTGACGGCGGGGCCTTTTTTTTTCTCCTTCACCCCTCCGCACGTCTCTTTTTGAGATCCGATCCTTGATCTGCGCTGCCTTTCATATCCTGGCTCGTGCGGGGCTCTGGCCACAATACATCCCCGTTGCCTCTCATTCTGCTCAACCATCCATCCCACTCCTCCGGAGCTCGTTCGTTTGGCGGCGGCCGATGCCTCCTTCGGCGTCGGGCCTGGCTTCCCTCCTGCAGTCGCAGTTCCGGCCTATGCACGACTTCCTCTTCTCCGATTCATGCTCTAACGGCTTGGGATTGCTCGGAATTTGGCAGGGCATAATCCATGCATCCTATGATGGCAGCATCGACACCCGTGTGTGTCGTTTCCTTCTTGAAGGCGCTGTCATGGCCGTTATTTGTGTCCCTCTTCGAGCATCAGCGGAAACCCTAGGCCCGGTTCCCGGATCGGATGACGACGGCGTCTGGGCGTTGCTCTCCTCTATGAAGGTGTTGTCTTGTTTTGTACGCGGCGTCCTTGATGTTGGATTTGGAGATGTTAGTCGTTTAGCTGTTGGTTGGGCTGCTCTTCGGTTGGCGAGTTTAGCTGCCATTTTCTTTGTTTGGGTCAAGCATCTCACATCTCTCTTCTTCAGGCACCATGCTCACATCTCTTGCGTCCGTCATATGTTGTATCACCTCATGTACTCAATCTAATTTCTTTTATCAATGAAATGATACGGAAGCTTTCCCTATTCGCGAAAAAAAGTCTCTAGCATAACCATATTTTTTATTATAGAAAATCAAAATAATCAATACGCACTAAGAATGCATACTAATATCCTTAAGCGATTCTAACCAGAATAACCAACCTAAAACATATGATAATGGATCTTTGGTGCAGCCTAGAAGACCCAGGCAATCTTAATTTGAGGGAGATTTTTATGCCTTTTTTTTTAATTTGTGGCGAGAGTCAATAATTTATCCTGGCAATGCAAGATCATGGACCATGTGGAGAAGCCCTCCTGGTGGCATCTTTCAGACTGAAAACCGATTAAAAATTTCTTCCGCAAAAGAAAACTAGTTAAAACCTTGATTTCAGAATAGAAAACGATTTTAGTTCAGACAAGAAGAATAATGTATCAGTAGGTGCATTGTACTACTAGCAACTAGGGCAGCTATGCGTTTGAGCCTCGGCGAGGACATTGGCACGCAAGTTGACCATCGCTACCATCGAGCCATCGAGGGCAGTATATGCCGATGCATTTCCTTTTTTTTATAAGCACCCGCGGCGGCGCTCGGCTTGCTCGTGCCGATCTCATTACCGTTTCTCCCATGCTCGACCATCTCGCCAGGTCAACATGGACACACGCAAAACTAGCCTAGGGCACGGCGGTTATGTTATTGCAGTCGATTGTTTCCACCGCCAGCCCGTCAGAAACTAAACTGGAAGGGAGTTTGACATTCGTCGCCAGGCCAACTCGTTTCCCCGGCGCACTCCTCGAGAGAGACACTTGGGATGGTTTCAATCGTTCTTGAATTTTTCACTAGAGTAGCGTGCACCCTGGGTGGCGTCCGGCGTCCGCGGGGCACGCATTGCCCAGGCCACGCATTGAAGCACGCCGTGAGCTGCCTGCACTGTGCTGCACGCACGTTAACTGATCCGGCACGGACGTCGCCATGACGCGCCTGCGGTGCACGGACGGCTCGCACTGTGGGCTTCATCACGGCCCGATTAATTTTCACCGGCGCAGCGTACGTGACTGACTGCCACCTCCGTGCGCCGGGTGGTTTATTGCTCCACTGCCGCCGCAGCGGCGCTCCACGGCACGGGCACGGGCACGAAGCAGTTGTTTAACTGCGCAGTGACTTTCACCGTGCAGGCTCGATCGGTAATTCCTGGGCGGGGCGGGGGCGCGTCACCAGACAAAGATCGCAGAGCGCATATGCGGGCCTGCGGCACGCGAGGCGAGACGTGGAAATCAGCTCCCCACTTGATGTGATTGATGATAAATACGCGTGTCAAGTCGCTTCGTACGCCTCCCTTTCTCGTTCCGCCCCCATCCCCATTCCCATCTCCTCGCTTCGCAAGCTGCGCCGAGTCCCTCCCACCCATGCTGTCCTGCACCTACTAGCTGAGCTCGCTCGTGCTCCCCGTCCGAGCCCAGGCCGCGTTCGTGGGGGGCTGGATTGCTCGGCGAGCGGGCGATGGACGTCGTCGTCGGGCTGCCGTCGTCTCCGCCCGAGTCCGGGCGCTCCTCGCCGTCTCCGACCGCGTCGCCCGAGTTCGAGTTCTGGATGGTGGGCAAGAACCCGGGGACATTCCCCTCCCCCGCCCTGCTCACCGCCGACGAGCTCTTCTCCGACGGCATTGTGCTCCCTCTCCACACCCTCCAGGCCCCTCCTCCTTGCCCCGACGCCGGCCAAGACGACGGCGAGGAAGACGCTGAGGAAGATGCCGACCCCAACGTCGACGTCAACGACTCCTCGGAGCCGCCGGAGGAGGAAGGGGAGCCTGCCGCGCAGCCGCTTGCGGAGGCCTGCGCCGTCCCGACGCTGGACCTCCCCGCGGTCACTTTCAAGTGGAAGGACATCTTCAAGGCCACCGGCGAGTCCAAGGAGCGCGCCAAGAAGGCGGAGCGCCGCGTCAGCGGCAACGCCGAGCTCATCAACATCAACATATGGCCCTTCTCCCGGAGCCGCTCCGCTGGCCACTCTACCTCCGGCGCCGGCGCCGGCGCTAGCAGCAAGGCCAAGGCGAGCACTCCCAGCACCGGCAACGCCAGTGCCGCTGCTGCCAGCGCACCGGTGGCGGCTACCGCGACGGCGGCGGGGCGCAAGGTGAGCAGCGCGCCGTGCTCCCGGAGCAACTCCCGCGGCGAGGCCTCCGGGTCGGGGGTGCCGGCCGTCGCCATCGCGGCGGCAGCGGAAAAGGCCGCTGCGCAAGCGCCCGCCACGTCCATGCTGAGGCGGTGGGTTCCCGGCGGTCAGGGCAGAGCAGGCTTGAGCGCGAACGGCATCCGCCTGGGAAGAGCCAGCCCAGTCTGGCAGCTGAGGCGCAACAAGCTACAGCAGCAGCAGCAAGCCGCCGCGGAGCAGAAGCAGAGCAGCAACGCCACCGCCAGCGGCAAGAACAAGGCCGTCCCGGAAGACGACGCGGCGACGAGCCAAGTCCAAGCGGACGCCGGCGAAGCAGCAGACAAGGCGACGGCGTCCGCTGCTGCAGACGCAGCGCCGGCGACCGTGAGCGCGCCAGCCGCCGCGTGCCGGAACAACGCGGCCTGCGCGGAGGTGGCCGGCGAGGAGTGCGTGCCGCCGCAGGGGCTGTTCGGCCTCGGCACCTTCTTCTCCAAGAAGGTGTACTGATCCCGACGAGCCACACCGCGCCACTCGCTGAATGTACATAGGACTCGAGCCGGTACAGGCTCGTCTCTCTCGTCGATCCCTTGCACGACCCCCTCCTCCGCCACCCGTTCGTTCGCTAGCTTAAGCATTCTTTTTCTCCTGCTTATCTCTGCACTGTACCACGCATCGCCATGAATGATAGCTCAGCTCAAGCTGCCGTCCCCTCCATCATGAACCGTCCAACTCAATGTCCATGTACCACTAGCCAGTAGTAAAACCGTAACACGCAAAAAAACACATCGATGTGGCGTGTAACACAGACTCCCGGGTCCCTTGCACGGCGAGACATTGGTTTATGGGGGTTGGTTGAGTGGGAGATGCCAAATGATTTGGGGGCAAAAGGCTGGAAAAGTCAGGGAGGCCTCTGCGGCGCCTGTCCCGCCGTCCATGCACGCACCGGAGCCGGATCGACGATGGATGGATGGATGGATGGATCGGGGCGGATGGGCATGCACTGCTCTGGGCTGCATGCCGCCACGGGCTACGCAACAAGGCGTACGCCGTTGGACGCCTCTGCACATGCGCCTGCTGGCTTGCTAAATCTGCTGGGATCTTGTGTGGTAGCGGCCTGTATTATCGATGGCGATGCATCACACCACACCCCAGTCGACGGTTCAGGACTCCTCCATCAGCCCCGTGCCCACGCTGTGCTTGTTCTAGGCCGCGCATGACTCGTGGCCATGGCCATGCATGCAGACATGCGCTGCTGTCTGCACCATGATAGCAAGAAACAATTTGCTCATGGGACCAATCTCGATAGATGGATGGATGGACAGAACCAGCAAAACGGTGGTAAAACTGGTCTGCTAGCGTGGTGCCGAGCGGTGTAAAATTAAGTAGCCTGTGCAGATGGCGGCGTTAAAGAAAGAGCCGATCTCTCCTCCTTAACTGTACAGCTACCGAAGCTAGCTAGTGGTGGCGAGCCGGTACTGCGGTGAGGTTCATTGCTCCTGCGAGGGAAGTAGCCTCTTGCAGAAGGCAGAGGGACTAGCAAGTGGCGGCGGTGGTGGTGCTGGCGTAGTACTACTACTCCTCCAGATCAACCTTGCTTCGAGTTAAAGATCGGTGATGGTTGAGCCTTGAGAGAGGTTAAAGCGCGCAGCATCTGGTGCTGCTGGTGTGGTGCTAATCGTAATCTAATCTCTCGACTCAGAGTGAGACAGGCAGGCAGTGCTGATTAGTTGGTTGAGAAGAAAAGAAAAACGGCGAGGCAGTGGTACGGCTGCGTCGGCCTGCCTGCCGGCAAGTGGGCCGGCAGCGGCTGACCCCGGCTGCCCGGATGGCGAGTTAACTTACTGCTTGATTGGCTCCACGCAGAGAAGTCCAGTGAGCCAGTCCGGCCTTCGAGGTGCAACGCAACGCAACGTTGGTTCGTGCCTGCCTCTGCACTGGCCGGGCGCATCTGGCGATCTTTTCCTTTGTGCTGCGGCTTTGCCTGATTTTTCCATGGGGGGAGGGTACGGCCGGGGCCGGGGGCGGAGGAATCAAATCGGCTTTGACGTATCATACGGCCTGCGATCTGGGGAGGGGCGCCCATCCCGAGCGGAGCCGGCCGGCCGGCCCGCCCGCCCCGACACGGCGAGTGGAGCGGCACCCGCCGGGTGCCGCATTGATCGGCTGGTGGACGGGCGGGGTGGTGGCGGTGCCGTGGACGTGGGGGCGGGTGGCCGCGCGCGGCAGCGCAGAGCGGGGGGCACATGCCGTTGTCGAGGTCGGGCTTTGGCTGGGGGGAATGGGATCGATGGGGCCGTGGTGATTCTGTGTGTTCTCATCGGACGGTTGTGTTTTGTGGCGCCCACGGATTGGACGCCCTGGATCCTCGTCGGGCAGAGTTGGAAAACAAACGGCCAGTTTGGTCGATGGATCATGGACGAAGAAGGTAGACTGGCTAATTGCGTCCCAGGATGAAAACTTATGGCAGGCACGAAAACGATATTTTAAAGTTTCGGAAAAATCTAAAAAAAAAATATAGGATGTTAAGAGGATGATGTTTTTTTTGCGGGTAAATAACTTGTACTCCCTCCGTTTCTTTTTAGTCTGTATATAAGGTTTGATCAAAGTGAAGCTTTGTAGAGTTTGACTAACTTTATATTAAAAAAATATAAACATTCACAATATGAAATCAATATTATCAGATGCACCATGAAACATATGTTCCTACTATATAGTTTTAGTATTGTAGATGTTTATATTTTTTTTATATAAATTTGGTCAAACTTTGTGCAGTTTGACTTTGACCAAATCTTATATGCGGAGTAAAAAAGAAACGAAGGGAGTATTACTCGACTCATAGAATTACAATCATCAGCAGCTAGCTGGACAGTTTTCCCAGGACCAGAACCCAACCAAGTCATGGTTCTACCTTTGGTACGAGCAAAACTAGGCAGACTGTCACTAATCCTATTTTGGGATCGAGATATATGAGTAATACATGATTCACGAAGACTCAAAAGATATCTAATTTCAGTAACTATGGAAGAATACACCGATCTATCAACTTCTTTAGACTGAACAAGCTTAACTGCCACAATGGAATCCATCTCTATGGATATCGGACAATTGCTTCTCTGCAAGGAAAAGGAGAGACCCTCCATGCATGCACACAACTCCGCTTCAAGAGCATCTCTGCACGAAAACATTACTCAACAGGCTGAGAAAATGATAATACCATTGATGCCCCTGAGCACCATACCTGCACCGGCAGATCGCTCGTCCGAGAATGAGCCATCACTGTTTAGTGTAACCCAACCCGAGCTAGGAGGCTGCCAAGTTTCAGGGGGGCGCAACAGCACCTTATCACATGTGATAATCTGTTTTCCTTTCTCCGGGTCAGAAGCTAAGTCCACCTTCAGGCACAAGATCGAATTCAAATAGGACACAAGAAAACGCTTCGAAGCTTCCATGGTCGGCATTGGTTTATGATGAACAACCTCATTGCGGATATGCCAAGAACGCCACAACGTAAAGAGAACCATGGAACGCTCCACGTCTGGAAGTGGCTCAAGAACGTTTAGCAACCACTCGCGCCCATTGTTCTGGATTAAAGAGAGGGTCGGCAGCCGCCATACTTCTGACATAGTATCCCATAATAAGCGTGACTGAGGATGTTAAGAGGATGATGTTCTATTGCCATGCAAAATTTAAAGTTTAAACATATTACAAGATGTGACCTATAAAAAGACAAAATCAACATTGAATAGTGCCGAATATTAACATCACTACTCGTTCTGAATTTGTCCTTTTCATTTCTCACATTCCGTAATGTGTTTTTACTTAAAATTTCACATACAATAGAACATCATCCTCTTAACATCCCATAATTTTTTTTCTTCTTTTTTGAAACTTCCAAATTTGGTTTCCATGAAGTTTCTTTTGAATTTTTGTTTCCGTATGATATTCTCCCCTTGACTACATTTGTTGTTTCTTGATCCGCACGAAACTTAAAATACTTCGAGGTTGGATATGATGTCGAGATCGCCACCGAGCATGAACCAATGCTGGATAAACCCGTTGTACGATAGGTCCGGATATGATGTCGAGATCGACACCACGCATGAACCAATGCCCTCTTCTCCGTCTATCCAGCCAAGCCGTACCACCAACGAATATCTTCGCACCAGACCCCGCTGGGCACCGTCAACTTCACCAAAGTCGTCCTCGCACACCGCCTGATGACAGCCGCCACTGGAGAACACATCTCCTTCGTCGTCCCACAACAACCCTTCATCACTTCCACAAACAGGCCACCCGATCCGGACCTCTCCGCCACAATCGGTGCCGCGTGGGCTTTGCCCGACGACGCACCCTGACGCGCCCCAACGTAAACGAGAGGGGCAGATGACGGATGGCAACTGAGGTTCGTTGATGGCCTGCCTCGTCGCTTCACAAAGTTGTTGTGAGCCTCTTACCTTTCAAGGGGTAATAGTAATGCTAAACATTGGATTGCATAAAATGAGCGGCTCACATTAGTTGGGGCCATCTTAAACTTTCTATAAGAAAAAAGAACGAAAAAGTCAGTTCATGTAGGATTCTTTCTTTCCTTTGCAAAGATATTCATATATATCACAGAAGTTTCAGAAGTACAAACCATCTCAAACATAATGATAAATACATCGATGTCTCTAGTCTACCGAATGACCACTACCGCCGCCAGAATGAGCCACCGACGCACCGCCGTCGTCGCTCCCCTATCGGACTTGGCTTGACCTTGAGGATGACGGGCGAGAACTCTTTGTGCACGTGCCCCTAAGGACCAGCACTCTGTAGTCGCGGTCGTCAGTTCGTCACAATTGAGCCCTTGAATTGAATAGACCTGACACAACTAACAACAATTCTCACAATCACGCAC
The DNA here is from genome assembly GCF_018294505.1 of Triticum aestivum. Classification (NCBI taxonomy): domain Eukaryota; kingdom Viridiplantae; phylum Streptophyta; class Magnoliopsida; order Poales; family Poaceae; genus Triticum; species Triticum aestivum. The sequence continues at coordinate 673,627,126 of NC_057800.1, read as the reverse complement.
ACATGGCAAGAAACCCTAATCTGACCGTCCGAAAAAGACGGCGGAAATCTACGACGAAGCTCCATCAACTATCTTCAAATGGACAAAGTTGAAGAGGGCCGAAACCCAGGAGACAAACTCAAAGAATAAGCATCATCATCTGCATGGGTGCCACACCCGCGAGCGCTAAGAATCTCAACATAAACTACTACCTGAAGCGAAGGGACCGGGATTTCCCCCCCACTATCGGCCACTGGAGGGGCAGGCGGAAGAAAGACGAATCCACGGCTGGCGGCAATGCCTAAAGGGAGAGCCGAGGGGAAGGAGAGAAAACTGAGCTTGTGTCACACACATGTCGTCATATAAAATTGTTGGATCGAGTAGGATTCTTTGCATCCATAAACGTGGCGTGATTGTCTATAAATTGGTGTTGTGCTGCATAGGGCATAGCTCGTCTCTCTGCATAAATACTGGTGGTGTAGTTGAGCTGGCAGCATGGCACAGACTTTGTCCGAGCCTACCCGCTCATGCAACGAGCGGTGACGTCGTCACACGCATCGCACGCACGGCGGCAAACGTGTGCCACCACGCCCACGATCATGTCGCCCCGATCCCAGTAAGGCTGGTCACAATGGACAAAAACAGCTAGCAACTTATACACTTTTCTAGACTATGTTACTACCTCCATAGTGGGTAGAAACATCTACTATATAGTATCATGCAACGATGTATTTATTAGGTTATAGACTCATTGTTTTTTGGAGTGTGTGATGTTCCGGTAACTTAGCTAGTTACCACAAGCACCTCTCTTCATTAAATATGTGCCACATAAACAAAATTGTATTGAAATGTGTGATGTTACTCTTAAATTCCTTCCCATTGTGACCAGACTAACACGGACAGGCAGAGACATGCATGGGGCGCCCGGCCGCGCGCCAAATCAAGAGAGAGGTGCTCCACAACTTTACCCAGCTGATCGGTGAGGTGAAGATAGAAGGGGGAAAGATCGGGGGTGGATCTGGGAGGCGATCCGTACAATGGCCAGCCGGCGCACCGGTCGGCACCTCCATGTGCGCGGCGCTGGGTGCTGCTCCTGCTCGCTTTGCCCTGTCCAATCAGACACCCACTCCATCCAATTCATACCTGCCACTGCAAATTTGTTATGAGCAGTGTACCGTACGTGCTCCAACTACTGCAAAGTCTCGCCCGACACGGACCAAAACTGCAAAAACCTAGCTTCACGTGTGCGTTTTTCGCTGACTGACTGAGATCCAATCCTTCTCGGCCAAGCCGGGTGCCCCAGCCGTCAGACTGCCTGTTTCTGCCGGGTCGGGAAGAGAGATCAGCATGACTGCACAAAGAACCTCATCTACTGGAGTAGGAGTATGTCCGAACACTGTAAAAAAACTCAGAGATGGCCCGAGTCATGGGTGCGCACATCAGTTTTTTGTATCCATACTTGGCGATGTGACGCGACACTTGGCCAGAGTGGTGCGATACGCCCCATAGCGGGCTGTGTTCTGACGGAGGTGTGGATCGACTGCTGTAGTTGACAAGACTGTCCCTCCTGCAGTGCAACGGCCGGCTGGATCTACAGCGGAGCGGTCACATCGATCGTCCATTTCCTCGCAAGTGGCATGCAAAGGTCCATCCAGCGGACGGAGGTGAAAGGTGGAGACGCAGATACGACCCGACCCGTGCATGCAGTAGGCACGGTAACAATAGAGGACAAAATTTCTATTCTGACATCTACAGCAAACTTAAGCACGGATTGACCCTCCTTCTGAAATATTTTCGATTCTGTCCTTTTTTGTCACGCCAACATCCATGGCGTATAGGTTGCATGGAAAACGCCGCGGTGTCTGGCGTTTGGCCCTGACCCACACTTGTCTGTTTGGCGCTGACATGGCAAAGACGAAACGCCATTGATCTTGGCGTCTGGTCGAAACACCGAAGCCGTTGGCGTTTGGTCCTTTGTATTTCTCAGCCCGCACACATGCATACAACAATTAATCGGTTTCTTCATTCTTTGTCCTCGTCCGATGCACCACGCCAGTACAACGTCGATTGGAACTTTAAAACTCAAAAGAACATGTCTATAAATTCTTGCACTCCATCTCCTCACTCTATAATTCTGTGCTCAGTCCTTTCCACTTCTCTCCTTTGTCATTCTACTCCAGTACTCCTATGTGCGCCTTGTTGATGCCGCGGGCTGAAGTGGCAGTGGCGCCGCTCGCCTGGGTGTGCCCGTCGCCAATAGAGCCCGGAGCACTAATGGCAACCCTGGGCGCGCGCGAACACAAAGTAAAAAGGAGTACCCTACAAAACGTAGCTTAGCTTTTTGATAGTTTTCTCTTTTATTAAGGCATCTTCAAGGTAGACTCGCAAACTCCCGCAAACGTTTGGACCGCGCTATCCAGACCGCGCAAGCAATCCAAAATGGTCCTGTATCGGTTCGCAGGGCAGTCTAACCGTGATTTATCCCGCAAACCATAGACAAACGTGGGGCCTTTGCGTGATTCCGGACCGCTCCCAAGCTCATTTCTGACCGCCTGGCTCACCAAAAAAACCACCCGCCCCTCTTATGCTTTTCTTCTAAGCACGCGCCGCTAACCACGCCGCATTCATGCCGTCGCAGAGCATACAACAGCCGACACTGATGCGGAGATGTGATCGGAGGGAGGGAGGATGGCGTTGACCGACGCGACCTCTCGGCAGCCGCCGCTTCAATGCGAACGCAAGTTCTCGAGGAACCAACTGGCTGATGTGCCGCATTGAAGCGGACCGCCCCTTCGCTTGGCCCTCGCCACAGCTATTGAACCAGATCGAACGCCGCGTGAAGGAGGAGCTGGCCACGCCCCCGCACCACCGTGGCGTCTAGATCAGACACCACGTAAAGGACGAGCCTGTGTCCCCGTCACACAGCCGGTACGGCCGCATTGACGCGACGTTCTCGCCGCCGCGCCGCCACCACCTCACCGTCAAGGAGGAGGTGCCGCCCGCGATCAAGAAGGCGCGGGGCCGCCTCCTCCACTACCGCAGCGGTCCCTCGGTCTCAAGGGCCGTCATGTCTAAGGCGAAGTGCGCAGCTCGACAACAGGAGAGGTATGACCAGCACAATGCCAGTCGCCGCTCCGCGTTCGCCAAGGGCGACGTGGCCGCCGAACTGGGTCCGCAACGACCCAAACCTCGCCACCGCGTGCGCGCTCAACCGCTCTGTGACCACCGCGGAGACTGCCGTCAGGCGTCGCCGCTGCCTTGACGGCGAGTTCGCCAAGATCGACGAGGAGTGATCGCTTAGCGACTGCTCTGCCAACGCCGGTCGCGACAAGGCCGCCGCTAGGGCTTCGAATGCCACGTCGGTAGTGGTCACAACGACACTCCGCACAACGCAGCAGGAGGCGGAGCGGCTCCCCTGCGAGCGGCAGGTAGTCGCGGCCCTCCGGTGTCGTACCTCCGCTGGAGGGACCACGACGATGACGACGACGATGGCGCCGACGGAGGCGGCTGTGTGGCAGGGCGTGGCGGCCACGAGTACGAGGTGGTCGTCAGGCATAGGGTTTATGTTCTTTTTCTAGTTTTTTAGTTAAACGGTCGAAATATCGACCTTTTTATGTAAATTATATCCGAACTTGAATGAAATCTGTCCGATTTGATCGAATTTCTTGAGGTTGGTTTGAATTGTTGGCTGGATGTACACGGCTGGGTTGGATGTCGTCCTCTCGTATCCGTGTCCGCGGACTGATCCTCGCGCCTTTTCATGGACGAATGCGGAAAAAAATTGCTGATTACTGTTAAACATGTTCTTAGGTGTTACTCCCTTCGTTCATAAATATTTGTCTTTCTAGATATTTCAAATGGACTACCATCGTATATAGACATATTTTAGAATGTGGATTTACTTATTTTGCTTTGTATGTAGTCACTTATTGAAATCTCTAAAAAGACAAATATTTAAAAACGGATGGAGTATAAGAGAGAAGGGAAAGAAAGCACCCGCGTTGCACATACAGGGCCAAGGCATGCATGCATTGCATGCACACCAGGAACAGATGAACAACCAAGCGAGGAAGCATTCGTGTACATGCATGCGTATAGATGGTGACGCCAAGATCAGTGACGTTTCGTCTTTGCCATGTCAGCGCCAACCGGACGAGTGTGGGTCAGGGCCAAACATGCAACCCAGACGTCATGAATGTTGATGTGACAAAAAAAGGTCAGATTTGAAAATATTTCAGAAACAGGGTCAATTTGTGCTTAAGTTTGCCGTATAGCTTAGAACAGAAATTTTGTCCAACAATAGACGAGCATGGAGCGCCGAGGGTGGTGGTACGCGTGACGTGAGGCGACGCACGGTGGATCCCCGTACCTGGGGTCTGGGGCCGGCGGGGCAGCGGCCATTGGTCACGCACGCGCGCACGTACGCTGCTGCACTGGCGACGGCGCAGCGCGAGCGCGATGTGCCGGCCGATGCGGGGACAGCGGCGGGTCCGCGCCTCCCCACGCCGGCCACGCCCCGTGACCCGCACTGTCAGCGGCTTCGATGGCTCCGCCCAGCTTCAGCCAGCGATCGACGCTCGGAGGAGATCTGGACTTGATGGATGGATCCTGACGCGCGGCTACGGGAGCTCTGGTGATCGGTCTGCGGCGGCAGGCGGCAGCGGCGACGGCAGCTCCTCTGTGGTTCGGCGAGGGTGACGAGAGAGCGTGCGTGCGTGCGTGCAAGGGGTTGTGGGGAGATGGGCCCAAGGCCAACCGAATGTCGGGATCCCGACTGTCTATTACAACAAATTGTGCCCGACTTTGATGATGGAGGGATGAAAACGGTGGCGCGCCTTCGGCACGCTTCAGTGCGTGTAGTCGTCGTTAGGTGGTCTACAGATCTAAATTTAATTTTTATTTTTGATGTTCGTTGTACTGCCATGATTGAATATGAATAGATTGAAAATTTTTACAAAAAAAAAATCTCCCTTAAATTTGGTACTGGTTTGACGGTGTTGGATGTCCAAACCGCTCCGCGAACATTTAATGTCCCTCGTGGGATGACCAAAAGTGTTTGAAACACACGGTTCGACGATTTGCTGAAGAGCGTTAGAGTTGCCCTTAGAGCTCCGAATCACGTAACGATTTTATACACGGTGTATCATTTCTTAGGGAAGGTGTCTCGTTTATTTTTGTGAAAGAGGATTTTCACGGTGTAGTTTTGTGGCACTCTTGGGAACTTTATTTTTTTAGAAGACCTTGGGATCTCGTTTTCTGCGTGACTTAGTTCTCCGCTTGTTTTTAATGTGTTTCTTCCTTATTTAGTCTTTTTATATTTTTATTGTTTTCTTTATTTTCATTTTATGTATGCATTTTTTTTCCATTTTTCCATCTGTTCTCTTTTCTTCTTCCTTTTTGCACTTTTGTTTGTTTGTTTTTTATGTATTATATGTGGTACAGAAAGCGAATATTTTTTAAGTAATAAATATACATTTATTTTTGAATATGTGACATTTTGGTTTTTAAAAAGTGCATGAACATTTGTTTTCACAAGCAGAATTTTTTGTTGATCAACATGGACATATTTCTTTTCCAAAAATGAACATCACATCAGCAAATAATGATTACCCTATTTTCCAAATACAGAAATAATATTTTATACCTGGTATATAAATCAGTTATAAAATAAATAAATGGACACTTCTTTAAAATACACCGATACTTTTCCATATGTTTGAATCTTCTATTTTCCGCAACACTTGAATATCTCCATTTTATAAAACTGGCAACATCAAATCAGTGGAAAAAATATTTATAAAGATTTACATGGGAAATACTGTACCTTTATATGGCCCATTTAAATTTCGTTGCACGCGAGCTGGAAGTCAGAGCTCGCAATAACTGAGCTATAGGGGCGCGCCTGATATCTTTGGACCCTGCCTGCGGACTGCAGTCGCGCTAGGATAGTAGATGCCGAATCTGCTTAATTTTCAGTTTGTATTCACTGCTCGTTCGACGCTCCATATAGGCTTTGAAGTTGCAAGTTTCAGACAGAACAATTCCCAAAAAAGTTGCAAGTTTCGGACAGAACAGAGAGGGAGCACATAGGAAGTTACACCAAAACTGGGCCGCAATTTTTTTCTTATAGAGAAACAAGGGAAACGTTATTAATCAGCCGGCTGATCATAACCTGCGCATCCGCCGGGCGCTGCACCGTCGGGTCGCTTTGTGGCGATTTCACTCGGGCCGTGCTGGAAGTGTTCACAAGGAAGCGTGCAGGCCCTGCGGTCCACTGGTTGATACTTTCAACATTCAGATGAGTACGTGTGCGTTTTGACATACAACCTTCGACGTCATATTGCATTGCTGCCTAACTAGTACTTGTAGCTACTTCCTTCATTTTGTCGCCACTTCGCTCACACAACATGTGTCTCACGTGACATGCTGGCTTCTGACAATTTTCTTTTGCAATTTCTGCTACATCACCAATGTTGAACAAGTTTCTTCCGTAACATTCGCTATGTTGCAAAAAAAATGAGGACGAAAAAGAAAATCTGCAACAAAGCCTTTGATGCAAAAATAAAAATCTACAACAAAATCGCAGTTGTAAGAAAGTTTGTAAAAAGATGAAGATGGAAAAATAAATTCTGCAACAAAGCCTCTGTTGCAAAAAATCTGCAACAAAATTTCAGTTGCAAAAATAATTATACAAAAAGACCTCTGTTGCAGAAATTTTCTGCAACAATACCTATGTTGCAATAATGAAGGGCGCCTATGCACCAGATCTGATGGCCCGCGAGCCGGCCGATCTTTTAAAAAGACCAGCCGGCCGGCCACGTAGCGGTCTCCTTTTTCAATGGGAAAAGATTCCCTTCAACCGACTGATTTTTCCAATGCACCCGTGACCTCCCATGGACGACACGTGTCCCAGTCATCACATATACCGCTTCGTCCTTGATGCCTTATCTTCTCTTCCGAGCACTCCCATCCACATCTTCTCTCCTTCTCTAACTCATTCAGTGTCCTCCACCACGCACGCATAGGATGGAGAGCACCCATGAACGTAGATGCAAGCAGCAGCTAGTGACTTCAACAGCAAGCACTCATGGGAGCATGCGAGGTAGCCGGCCGATGTGACCGGCGACAAGGTTTGGCAACGCTCAGGATGGGAGCTCGGGGATGGATGGCCTTGCGGTTGGTGCCAGCGATGGCGGGGATGAGCAGCACCGCTCCTTCCTGCGGGCGCACGCCGACAGCGGCACGATGGTGGGGATGAGCGGCTCCGCTTCCCCTCGTCGTCGTCCCGCGGGAGCTCGTTGCGAACGATGCATTTTTCTGCAACATCCAATAAGTTGCGAGAAAAATTTCTGCAACATTGGTCATGTTGCAAAAAATTATTCCGTCACACGATATAAAGGTGAAGACAAAGAAAATAAATGCAACATCACCTCAGTTGCAAAGTTTTTCTGCAACAATACCGCTGTTGCAAAAAAAGTGAAAATGAAATGGGAAAAAATCTGCAGCACAACCTACGTTGCGAAAAAAAATCCCGCAACACAACCTATGTTGAAAAAAAAATCCACAACACAATCTCTCTTACAAAAAAAATTCTACAATTTTTTTTGCAACATCACCACAGTTGCAAAGTTTTCTGCAACAATACCATTGTTGCAAAAGTTACATCACATCTCCGCACAAAGTCTCTATTTCAGCAACAACCAACTTGATGCAATTTTGTGATGCTCGTGTGGGGAGATCTAACAGCGTGGGAGGTGGGCTTGTTTCTGCAACACCGCGCTTGTTGCAAAAGGGAGGTGGGGAACGTGGGTTGTACATTGGACGGCCAGCAGCGCGTCCATCCAACGGCCAGCCAGGCGGCGGATGTTTCCAATTCATCCACCGGCGGACGCCTAGCAGCCCTCGAGAAACAATGGGTCGCAAGTGAAATCATGAACTTAGTCATACAAACGACCCGGTACACACACAAAGGTAAATGAGGAAAGTATCGTTTTCCCCCTCAAATCCTGTCTGATGGACCGATTTCCCCCCAAAGTCTAAAACCGGATCAATCAGCCCCTAAACTCTCCAAAACTGGATCAATTCTCCCCCATGGTGGTTTTGCACCAGATTTAGGTGGTTCTGACTAGTCTCCTTGCTGACTGGACAATGCTGACTTGGCAGATGCAACTTTCCCCAATTTTTAATTGCAATCCGCTCCCTCGTCGCGTAGCACTCTATCGTCGTCCCCCTCGCCGCGAAGTACTCTGTCGCCGTCCCCTTTGTCGCCCCCTCGCCGCCCCATCGCCGTCCCCTCGCCGTCCGCTCGCTGCAGTCCATGGCGTCTGCTAGCTCGTCAAGCAGTCATCGGTCGCCGCGGTCCATGGCCTTCTCAGGGCAGTCGCCGGTGCCATATCGGGAGCCACCGATGGCGTACTCGCCTGAGAAGGTGTGCCACTGCAAAGTCAAGGCTCCGAGGTGGATTTCGTGGAGCATTGCCAACCCCGGTCGTCGATACTACAACTGCAGCCAATCTCTGGTAACTAGATCTGTGCCCACCGTTTTTGTTTGTTGTTTCGTTGAGCAGCGAAGTTATAGTCTTTGCGTGATTCTTTTGACAAAATTGCACAATTTTTTGAATAGGGATATGACTGTGGGTACTTCAAGTGGCATGATGATCCCTTGGATAAGTTTGTCAGTACGCTACTAGGTGACCTGCGAGATGTTGTGAATCGGCTGAAGACAGAGGTTAGGAAGCTCAAGACCGAGAAATCATAGCTGGAGCATGCTCTCATGGATGCCAAGTGCAGCATTGGTGATGCTGATGTCTATGTGCTGGATTTAAAAGCGCAGCATGCTCAACAAATGGATGTTCTTGCCAAGGAATTTTAGAGAAGCAAAAATATGTACAAATTTGCCATCTTTTTCTGCATTGTGTGTGTTGTTATCATGGCTTTGAAGATGTGATGTAGTATCTTAGTGAACCACCTATGTAAGCTCGAGTGAACAAATGTATTTGAGTTTAAAATTTCAAAAGTCTGAACTTGTGTCTGAAGTTAACTGAACTTTTGGTTGTCTGAATTTTTCTGAAGCGTTGTCTGAAGTTAACTGAACCCACCGCTTTGACAGCCACCCATTTAAGGCCAGCGCTCGCCCATACAGCACTAGCCCACCCACTCTCATCCACTCGCCATTCCCCACTCTCATCCACTCCCTTCGCCTCTCGCCCACCCACTCTCATCGCTTCTCAACGCCGGCGATGGCGCCCAAGAAGAAGACTGCAAGAGATGTTCGCCGTGCTCAAGACCGATGGGAGGAAACTGTGAGCAGGTTCTGCAAGGGGGATTCAGAGGAAAGGGCCGATGTGGAGGAGATCTACAACAGATTTCTGAGCTTGCATATGTGCGTGGACCATGCTAGGGGCCTCATCGTTGTGGCAACTGATGTTGAGAAGAAGACAATGTTCCCCGACGGCCGTCCCATTCCAGCTATCTCTGTTTTCCTTTGGGCTATGAATGAGGCGGAGAAGTCACTAGATCCGCGTCAGCGTGCCAGGTGGTACGAGTACCGCTCCCGCCGTCGCCCCCTCCACCTCCAGTTGAAGGTCTCGTCGGCGTCGTGGTCGCTGTACCAGCTGCAGTGAAGCAGGTTATTGTGCACTCTGACAGCGACGGAGAGTGCAGTGAAGATGTGGAGGAGGACAGCAAGCAGGAGCAGGATGTGGAGGACAGCGAGCAGGAGCAGGTGGTGCTGGATGTGGAGGACAGCGAGCAGGAGCAGGTGGTGGTGGATGTGGAGGATGACAGCGAGGGGGAGGTGGCGCCTGCCGACGACGACGTGTACGCGGTGGCGCCGGTGATCCTGCAGCTCGGCGACAGGAGCATGCCAATCGAGGCGGAGACTTACATCCGCGTCGGCATTCGCCACTCCGACCGCATCAAGAAGATGAAGGACATGTAGAAGTGAAGACAGAGAAGTTAAGTTTCTAGTTCAGTGTCTAGTTCATTATGCACTGAGAAATGCAGTTAAGTTTGTAGTCAGGACTGGAGAAATGCAGTTAAGTTTCTATGTTAAGTTTGTATGTTAGGTACTGGAGAAATGCAGTTAAGTTTCTATGTTAAGTTTGTATGTTAGGTACTGGAGAAATGCAGTTATGTATGCACTGTCAGAGTTTCTAGTTAAGTACTGAACAAATGCAGTGATCAAATGTACTGAAGATGTTCAAGCATAAATGTTTTCAACTCTGTTGTCCTCTTTGTTTTAATCCAAAAAATTATAGTAGCAGAAATTGTGCCTCAAATTAACAGAAGCAAAAATTTAGGACAAGTGTGGCACAAATTTAGCACAGTATCACAAATTTTGTAATCAAATGGATGGCCCTTTCTTAGCATTTAGAGCCTCCTTGTATGCGGCAAGGTTGAACACACAATGTTGTGGAACTCTAGGTTGAGAGCTTGGTTGTGAGCTCTGTTGAGAGCTTGGCTGTGAGCTTTGTTGAGATGTAGGTTCATTGATCCTCAGGGTTCCTGGTTTTCTTCTAACTTCCAACTTCTTTGGCCTAGGTTGCACAACCATTGCCTTGCCTTTTATATCAGCAGCCTGCAAACAAGTTTTCATTAGTATAAACAAAAAAGCAACCAAGTTTTCATTAGTAGAAACAAAAAGCAACCAATTTTTCATTAGTACTAACAAGTGTCATCTTAACCTGCTTTTCAAGCACAACTTTCTGAGTCTGAAGAGCATCAAAAGCCTCTTTGTCTTGCTTCTTTTGTTTTGCAGCTTCTCTGACCAAATGAGCATTTCCATGATGTTTAGCTGCATCATTGTTCTTACAACTTGATCTATTATGTCCTTGCCTTTTGCAAGAACTACAAGTGATCTTGCCACCTACTTTGCTCATCTTAGTACCCTTAGGTTTTTCTCCTTTCTCTCTCCTTCTTTCTGTTTTAGGCCTTCCAGGCAAGCTAATGTGACTAGGTGGCTGTGGCTTTGGATTTGTTGAAATAGGCCAACTCTCCTCTCCCTCCAAAGGTTGTAAGCAATGATCATATATCTTGTTGTACACTTCTATGGAGTAGCAAGGAGCAATATAATCATCAATTTTCTGTCCTGTTTTATAGATAGCACTAATGGCATGGCAGCAGGGTAAACCTGACAGCTGCCAATATCTACATGAGCAAGTCCAGAGCTGCAAGTTAACAGTAAATTTGAATTTCTCATGCTCTTGCACTTCAAATCCATCTTTCCCATTCCACAGCACATGGCAGAAACCTGATCTCCTTATGTTTTGCTTTAGTTTTTTGAAAATGTTGGGACATATAGTTCCTTTCCAGTTAACTGACTTCCCTCTATTTTCTTGTACCCTCACCATAATTTTGCACCTGATCCACTCAAGCATTGAGACAATAGCAAGGTACCTAGCTAACAGGATGTAGTTGTTGAAAGATTCACACATGTTGTTATCAACTGAATCACAATTAGACCCCAGCTTCATGTAGGCCCTACTCCAATGTACTGGATTAGTGTTTATCATATCTTTTGCACCCTCAACAGTAAATTGTGCTAGCCTGGCCCTGTTGTAGTTGAAAATCACTTTGTTTGGTGATTTTGCACATCTCCAAAACCTTTTCTGAAGATCATGGTCTGGGTGTTTTTTCTTCCAATTAGCATATATGTGTCTTGCACACATTCTATGCTCAGCTTTAGGAAAAATATCCCCCATTGCCCCTATAAGTCCCTTTTGTTGATCTGACATAAATACATATCCATCTCCTTGATTGCTTATTTTCAAGTCCTGGTTTATTTTGGCAAGAAACCAGAACCATAACTCATAATTTTCTTTCTCCACAACAGCCCAAGCAATAGGATACATCTGGTTATTTGCATCTCTTCCTATAGCACACAACATCTGTCCATAGCAAGCACCTTTGAAAAAACAACCATCAAGGCCAATAACTTTTCTACAACCTGCCAAGAAACCTTTCTTCAAGGTATCAAAACACATGTAAAACCTTTGAAATACATATGACCCATCCTTTTCATTATGGTCCAACTTCACTGCAACTGTGCTTCCAGGATTAGTTCTTAGCAGCTCTAACTGATAATTAAATAATTTTGAGTACTCTCCTTCAGTGGAATGCAATAGTTTCTGCATGACCATTCTCTTTGCCTTCTTGCACTGTGCAACTGTCACATCAGCAAATAAGTCCTCAAGTACAGTTTTCCTCAAATCTTCTAACTTCCAACTTGGATTTGCTCTTATAAGCCTGCCATATTTTGTAGCAATAACAGTTGATGTGACCAGTTTGTTATCTCTTCTTGGAATGCAATGGTGCTCATCTACAAAGGTAGACACCTGTAGCCACTTATTTCTAGTAGTTTTAGAAGCATAGATCATCCAGTTGCAGCCAGGCCAAGTACACTTTGCACCTACTTTATGATTTTCATCCTTTGTGAAAGCAATATGCACATGTTTCTTAATGCCATATTTTATTAGAGCTTTCTTCATCTGATGTCTTCCTCTAAAAACCATTCCTATCTCAAATGTAGGAATTTCTGATTTGCTGTCATATTTTCTCCATTCACTTTTCCTTCTCACTAGCTGTGTGGCCCCCTCACCATCACTTTCCTCATCAAAAGAGCAGTCATCATCTGATGACACAACATCATCTTCTAGGCCATCCAACTTCTCATCACCAGACAATCCTTCAATCACATTATTATCTTTGATGACAGGCCCCACAGCATCCCCTAATTTCTTTGTTCTCTTCTGCCTCCTAATTTCCCTTGCTAATTTCCTTAATTTCTCTGCCTCTGATTCTTCAGCAGAACTGTGCTCTGACAAAGGCTGGTAGTCAATGTCACTTTCATCATCACCTTCTTCTCCTTCTTTTACATTTTCATGTAATACTTCATTAGCACTTGTTCCAATTTCAACATGATCTGTAGATGTATACTCAAATTCAGAAGTAGTTGCTGGGTTCTGTCTTTGAGTAAATTGTGGCATTGTTCCTCTCTGTGGTGTACCTGCTGCTGCTTTGGTCTTTGCAGATTTTGCTTTATTTCCTACTGGAGCTGAAGAAGATGCACCTGGACATGAAGAAGATGCACCTGGACATGAAGAAGATGCACATTGGGCTGCACCTGGAGTTGGAGGAGGAGCACATGCACCTTGAGCTGCACCTGAAGATGTAGTTGCTGAAACTGGAGCTGCAAGAGGTACTTTTCTTCTTTTAGCTATAACTCTACTTGCTCTACTTTTCTTAATCTTCATTGGACTCTCAAATGTAGTAAGAAAGTCATTAGCCTCACTTATTATCCTCAAATTTTCTTCCTCAGCAGCTGTCCTTTTCACACCTACAACAACTTCTGGCTCTGCTCTTTGTTCTGCTAAAGCTGAAGGAAATATGCCCTAGAGGCAATAATAAAGTTATTATTTATTTCCTTATATCATGATAAATGTTTATTATTCATGCTAGAATTGTATTAACCGGAAACATAATACATGTGTGAATACATAGACAAACAGAGTGTCACTAGTATGCCTCTACTTGACTAGCTCGTTAATCAAAGATGGTTATGTTTCCTAACCATGAACAAAGAGTTGTTATTTGATTAACGGGATCACATCATTAGGTGAATGATCTGATTGACATGACCCATTCCATTAGCTTAGCACCCGATCGTTTAATATGTTGCTATTGCTTTCTTCATGACTTATACATGTTCCTATGACTATGAGATTATGCAACTCCCGTTTGCCGGAGGAACACTTTGTGTGCTACCAAACGTCACAACGTAAATGGGTGATTATAAAGGTGCTCTACAGGTGTCTCCAAAGGTACATGTTGGGTTGGCGTATTTCGAGATTAGGATTTGTCACTCCGATTGTCGGAGAGGTATCTCTGGGCCCTCTCGGTAATGCACATCACATAAGCCTTGCAAGCATTGCAACTAATGAGTTAGTTGCGAAATGATGTATTACGAAACGAGTAAAGAGACTTGCCGGTAACGAGATTGAACTAGGTATTGAGATACCGACGATCGAATCTCGGGCAAGTAACATACCGATGACAAAGGGAACAACGTATGTTGTTATGCGGTCTGACCGATAAAGATCTTCGTAGAATATGTAGGAACCAATATGAGCATCCAGGTTCCGCTATTGGTTATTGACCGGAGACGTGTCTCGGTCATGTCTACATTGTTCTCGAACCGTAGGGTCCGCACGCTTAACGTTACGATGACAGTTTCATTATGAGTTTATGTATTTTGATGTACCGAAGGTTGTTCGGAGTCCCGGATGTGATCATGGACATGACGAGGAGTCTCGAAATGGTCGAGACATAAAGATCGATATATTGGAAGCCTATATTTGGATATCGGAATTGTTCTGGGTGAAATCGGGATTTTACCGGAGTACCGGGGGGGGTTACCGGAACCCCCCGGGGGGTTATTGGGCCTACATGGGCCTTAAGGGAGAAGAGGAAAGGAGGCAAGAGGTGGCCGCGCGCCCCTCCCCTTCCTAGTCCGAATAGGACAAGGGAAGGGGGCGGCGCCCCCCCCCTTTCCTTTCCCTCTTCCTCCTCTTTCCCCTTCTCCTTATCCAACTAGGAAAGAAGGGAGTCCTACTCCCGGTGGGAGTAGGACTCCCCCTTGGCATGCCCTCCTTGGCCGGCCGCCCCCTCCCCTTGGCTCCTTTATATACGGGGGCAGGGGGGCACCCTAGGACACATAAGTTGATCTTCGTGATCGTTCCTTAGCCGTGTGCGGTGCCCCCCTCCACGATATTACACCTCGGTCATATTGTAGCAGTGCTTAGGCGAAGCCCTGCGACGGTTGAACATCAAGATCGTCACCACGCCGTCGTGCTGACGGAACTCTTCCCCGAAGCTTTGCTGGATCGGAGCCCGGGGAGCGTCATCGAGCTGAACGTGTGCCAAGTACTCGGAGGTGCCGGAGTAACGGTGCTTGGATCGGTTGAACCGGGAAGACGTACGACTACTTCCTCTACGTTGCGTCAACGCTTCCGCTTCGGTCTACGAGGGTACGTAGACAAGACTCTCCCCTCTCGTTGCTATGCATCACCATGATCTTGCGTGTGCGTAGGAATTTTTTTGAAATTACTACGTTACCCAACAGTGGCATCCGAGCCTAGGTTTTATATGTTGATGTTATATGCATGAGTAGAACACAAGTGAGTTGTGGGCGATATAAGTCATACTGCTTACCAGCATGTCATACTTTGGTTCGGCGGTATTGTTGAACAAAGCGGCCCGGACCAACATTACGCGTACGCTTACGCGAGACCGGTTCTCCCGACGTGCTTTGCACATAGGTGGCTTGCGAGTGACAGTTTCTCCAACTTTAGTTGAACCGAGTGTGGCTACGCCCGGTCCTTGCGAAGGTTAAAACAACAACAACTTGACAAACTATCGTTGTGGTTTTGATGCGTAGGTAAGATTGGTTCTTGCTTAAGCCCGTAGCAGCCACGTAAAACTTGCAACAACAAAGTAGAGGACGTCTAACTTGTTTTTGCAGGGCATGTTGTGATGTGATATGGTCAAGACATGATGCTAAATTTTATTGTATGAGATGATCATGTTTTGTAACCGAGTTATCGGCAACTAGCAGGAGCCATATGGTTGTCGCTTTATTGTATGCAATGCAATCGCGCTGTAATGCTTTACTTTATCACTAAGCGGTAGCGATAGTCGTGGAAGCATAAGATTGGCGAGACGACAACGATGCTACGATGGAGATCAAGGTGTCGCGCCGGTGACGATGGTGATCACGACGGTGCTTCGAAGATGGAGATCACAAGCACAAGATGATGATGGCCATATCATATCACTTATATTGATTGCATGTGATGTTTATCTTTTATGCATCTTATCTTGCTTTGACTGACGGTAGCATTATAAGATGATCTCTCACTAATTATCAAGAAGTGTTCTCCCTGAGTATGCACCATTGCGAAAGTTCTTCGTGCTGAGACACCACGTGATGATCGGGTGTGATAGGCTCTACGTTCAAATACAACGGGTGCAAAACAGTTGCACACGCGGAATACTCAGGTTATACTTGACGAGCCAAGCATATACAGATATGGCCTCGGAACACGGAGACCGAAAGGTCGAGCGTGAATCATATAGTAGATATGATCAACATAGTGATGTTCACCAATGAAACTACTCCATCTCACGTGATGATCGGACATGGTTTAGTTGATTTGGATCACGTAATCACTTAGAGGATTAGAGGGATGTCTATCTAAGTGGGAGTTCTTTAAGTAAATTAATTGAACCTAAATTTATCATGAAACTTAGTACCTGATAGTATCTTGCTTGTTTATGCTTGATTGTAGATAGATGGCTCGTGCTGTTGTTCCGTTGAATTTTAATGCGTTCCTTGAGAAAGCAAAGTTGAAAGATGATGGTAGCAATTACACGGACTGGGTCCGTAACTTGAGGATTATCCTCATTGCTGCACAGAAGAATTACGTCCTGGAAGCACCGCTGGGTGCCAGGCCTGCTGCTGGAGCAACACCAGATGTTATGAACGTCTGGCAGAGCAAAGCTGATGACTACTCGATAGTTCAGTGTGCCATGCTTTACGGCTTAGAATCGGGACTTCAACGATGTTTTGAACGTCATGGAGCATATGAGATGTTCCAGGAGTTGAAGTTAATATTTCAAGCAAATGCCCGGATTGAGAGATATGAAGTCTCCAATAAGTTCTATAGCTGCAAGATGGAGGAGAACAGTTCTGTCAGTGAGCATATACTCAAAATGTCTGGGTATAATAATCACTTGATTCAATTGGGAGTTAATCTTCCAGATGATTGCGTCATTGACAGAATTCTCCAATCACTGCCACCAAGCTACAAGAGCTTCGTGATGAACTATAATATGCAAGGGATGAATAAGACTATTCCCGAGCTCTTCGCAATGCTGAAAGCTGCGGAGGTAGAAATCAAGAAGGAGCATCAAGTGTTGATGGTCAACAAGACCACTAGTTTCAAGAAAAAGGGCAAAGGGAAGAAGAAGGGGAACTTCAAAAAGAACAGCAAGCAAGTTGCTACTCAAGAGAAGAAACCCAAACCTGGACCTAAGCCTGAAACTGAGTGCTTCTACTGCAAGCAGACTGGTCACTGGAAGCGGAACTGCCCCAAGTATTTGGCGGATAAGAAGGATGGCAAGGTGAACAAAGGTATATGTGATATACATGTTATTGATGTGTACCTTACTAATGCTCGCAGTAGCACCTGGGTATTTGATACTGGTTCTGTTGCTAATATTTGCAACTCGAAACAGGGACTACGGATTAAGCGAAGATTGGCTAAGGACGAGGTGACGATGCGCGTGGGAAACGGTTCCAAAGTCGATGTGATCGCAGTCGGCACGCTACCTCTACATCTACCTTCGGGATTAATATTAGACCTAAATAATTGTTATTTGGTGCCAGCGTTAAGCATGAACATTATATCTGGATCTTGTTTGATGCGAGACGGTTATTCATTTAAATATGAGAATAATGGTTGTTCTATTTATATGAGTAATATCTTTTATGGTCATGCACCCTTAAAGAGTGGTCTATTTTTATTGAATCTCGATAGTAGTGACACACATATTCATAGTGTTGAAGCCAAAAGATGCAGAGTTGATAATGATAGTGCAACTTATTTGTGGCACTGCCGTTTGGGTCATATCGGTATAAAGCGCATGAAGAAACTCCATACTGATGGGCTTTTGGAACCACTTGATTATGAATCACTTGGTACTTGCGAACCGTGCCTTATGGGTAAGATGACAAAAACACCGTTCTCTGGTACTATGGAGAGAGCAACAGATTTGTTGGAAATCATACATACAGATGTATGTGGTCCGATGAACGTTGAGGCTCGTGGCGGATATCGTTATTTTCTCACCTTCACAGATGACTTAAGCAGATATGGGTATATCTACTTAATGAAACACAAGTCTGAAACATTTGAAAAGTTCAAAGAATTTCAGAGTGAAGTTGAAAATCATCGTAACAAGAAAATAAAATTCCTACGATCTGATCGTGGAGGAGAATATTTGAGTTACGAGTTTGGTGTACATTTGAAAAATTGTGGAATAGTTTCGCAACTCACGCCACCCGGAACACCACAGCGTAATGGTGTGTCCGAACGTCGTAATCGTACTTTACTAGATATGGTGCGATCTATGATGTCTCTTACTGATTTACCGCTATCGTTTTGGGGATACGCTCTAGAGACAACCGCATTCACGTTAAATAGGGCACCATCAAAATCCGTTGAGACGACGCCTTATGAACTGTGGTTTGGCAAGAAACCAAAGTTGTCATTTCTGAAAGTTTGGGGCTGCGATGCTTATGTGAAAAAGCTTCAACCTGATAAGCTCGAACCCAAATCGGAGAAATGTGTCTTCATAGGATATCCAAAGGAAACTATTGGAAACACCTTCTATCACAGATCCGAAGGCAAGACTTTTGTTGCTAAATTCAGAAACTTTCTGGAGAAGGAGTTTCTCTCGAAAGAAGTGAGTGGGAGGAAAGTAGAACTTGACGAGGTAACTATACCTACTCCCTTATTGGAAAGTAGTACATCACAAAAACCTGTTTCTGTGACACCTACACCAGTTAGTGAGGAAGCTAATGATGATGATCATGAAACTTCAGAACAAGATACTACTGAACCTCGTAGATCAACCAGAGTGAGATCCGCGCCAGAGTGGTACGGTAATCCTGTTCTGGAAGTCATGCTACTAGATCATGATGAACCTACGAACTATGAAGAAGTGATGGTGAGCCCAGATTCCGTAAAATGGCTTGAAGCCATGAAATCTGAGATGGGATCCATGTATGAGAACAAAGTATGGACTTTGGTTGACTTGCCCGATGATCGCAAGCAATTGAGAATAAATGGATCTTCAAGAAGAAGACTGACGCTGACGGTAATATTACTGTCTACAAAGCTCGACTTGTCGCAAAAGGTTTTCGGCAAGTTCAAGGGATTGACTACGATGAGACCTTCTCACCCGTAGCGATGCTTAAGTCTGTCCGAATCATGTTAGCAATTGCCGCATTTTTTGATTATGAAATTTGGCAGATGGATGTCAAAACTGCATTCCTGAATGGATTTCTGGAAGAAGAGTTGTATATGATGCAACCAGAAGGTTTTGTCGATCCAAAGGGAGCTAACAAAGTGTGCAAGCTCCAGCGATCCATTTATGGACTGGTGCAAGCCTCTTGGAGTTGGAATAAACGCTTTGATAGTGTGATCAAAGCATTTGGTTTTATACAGACTTTTGGAGAAGCCTGTATTTACAAGAAAGTGAGTGGGAGCTCTGTAGCATTTCTGATATTATATGTGGATGACATATTACTAATTGGAAATGATATAGAATTTCTGGATAGCATAAAGGGATACTTGAATAAGAGTTTTTCAATGAAAGACCTCGGTGAAGCTGCTTACATATTAGGCATTAAGATCTATAGAGATAGATCAAGACGCTTAATTGGACTTTCACAAAGCACATACCTTGACAAAGTTTTGAAGAAGTTCAAAATGGATCAAGCAAAGAAAGGGTTCTTGCCTGTGTTACAAGGTGTGAAGTTGAGTAAGACTCAATGCCCGACCACTGCAGAAGATAGAGAGAAAATGAAAGATGTTCCCTATGCTTCAGCCATAGGCTCTATCATGTATGCAATGCTGTGTACCAGACCTGATGTGTGCCTTGCTATAAGTCTAGCAGGGAGGTACCAAAGTGATCCAGGAGTGGATCACTGGACAGCGGTCAAGAACATCCTGAAATACCTGAAAAGGACTAAGGATATGTTTCTCATATATGGAGGTGACAAAGAGCTCATCGTAAAAGGTTACGTTGATGCAAGCTTTGACACTGATCCGGACGATTCTAAATCGCAAACCGGATACGTGTTTACATTAAACGGTGGAGCTGTCAGTTGGTGCAGTTCTAAACAAAGCGTTGTAGCGGGATCTACATGTGAAGCGGAGTACATAGCTGCTTCGGAAGCAGCAAATGAAGGAGTCTGGATGAAGGAGTTCATATCCGATCTAGGTGTCATACCTAGTGCATCGGGTCCAATGAAAATCTTTTGTGACAATACTGGTGCAATTGCCTTGGCAAAGGAATCCAGATTTCACAAGAGAACCAAGCACATCAAGAGACGCTTCAATTCCATCCGGGATCTAGTCCAGGTGGGAGACATAGAGATTTGCAAGATACATACGGATCTGAATGTTGCAGACCCATTGACTAAGCCTCTTCCACGAGCAAAACATGATCAGCACCAAGGCTCCATGGGTGTTAGAATCATTACTGTGTAATCTAGATTATTGACTCTAGTGCAAGTGGGAGACTGAAGGAAATATGCCCTAGAGGCAATAATAAAGTTATTATTTATTTCCTTATATCATGATAAATGTTTATTATTCATGCTAGAATTGTATTAACCGGAAACATAATACATGTGTGAATACATAGACAAACAGAGTGTCACTAGTATGCCTCTACTTGACTAGCTCGTTAATCAAAGATGGTTATGTTTCCTAACCATGAACAAAGAGTTGTTATTTGATTAACGGGATCACATCATTAGGTGAATGATCTGATTGACATGACCCATTCCATTAGCTTAGCACCCGATCGTTTAGTATGTTGCTATTGCTTTCTTCATGACTTATACATGTTCCTATGACTATGAGATTATGCAACTCCCGTTTGCCGGAGGAACACTTTGTGTGCTACCAAACGTCACAACGTAAATGGGTGATTATAAAGGTGCTCTACAGGTGTCTCCAAAGGTACATGTTGGGTTGGCGTATTTCGAGATTAGGATTTGTCACTCCGATTGTCGGAGAGGTATCTCTGGGCCCTCTCGGTAATGCACATCACATAAGCCTTGCAAGCATTGCAACTAATGAGTTAGTTGCGAAATGATGTATTACGGAACGAGTAAAGAGACTTGCCGGTAACGAGATTGAACTAGGTATTGAGATACCGACGATCGAATCTCGGGCAAGTAACATACCGATGACAAAGGGAACAACGTATGTTGTTATGCGGTCTGACCGATAAAGATCTTCGTAGAATATGTAGGAACCAATATGAGCATCCAGGTTCCGCTATTGGTTATTGACCGGAGACGTGTCTCGGTCATGTCTACATTGTTCTCGAACCGTAGGGTCTGCACGCTTAACGTTACGATGACAGTTTCATTATGAGTTTATGTATTTTGATGTACCGAAGGTTGTTCGGAGTCCCGGATGTGATCATGGACATGACGAGGAGTCTCAAAATGGTCGAGACATAAAGATCGATATATTGGAAGCCTATATTTGGATATCGGAATCGTTCCGGGTGAAATCGGGATTTTACCGGAGTACCGGGGGGGTTACCGGAACCCCCAGGGGGTTATTGGGCCTACATGGGCCTTAAGGGAGAAGAAGAAAGGAGGCAAGAGGTGGCCGCGCGCCCCTCCCCTTCCTAGTCCGAATAGGACAAGGGAAGGGGGGCGGCGCGCCCCCTCTTTCCTTTCCCTTTTCCTCCTCTTTCCCCTTCTCCTTATCCAACTAGGAAAGAAGGGAGTCCTACTCCCGGTGGGAGTAGGACTCCCCCTTGGTGCGCCCTCCTTGGCCGGCCGCCCCCTCCCCTTGGCTCCTTTATATACGGGGGCAGGGGGCACCCTAGGACACACAAGTTGATCTTCGTGATCGTTCCTTAGCCATGTGCGATGCCCCCTCCACGATATTACACCTCGGTCATATTGTAGCGGTGCTTAGGCGAAGCCCTACGACGGTTGAACATCAAGATCGTCACCACGCCGTCGTGCTGACGGAACTCTTCCCCGAAGCTTTGCTGGATCGGAGCCCGGGGAGCGTCATCGAGCTGAACGTGTGCCAAGAACTCGGAGGTGCCGGAGTAACGGTGCTTGGATCGGTTGAACCGGGAAGACGTACGACTACTTCCTCTACGTTGCGTCAACGCTTCCGCTTCGGTCTACGAGGGTACGTAGACAACACTCTCCCCTCTCGTTGCTATGCATCACTATGATCTTGCGTGTGCCTAGGAATTTTTTTGAAATTACTACGTTACCCAACAAAAGCTGCTACATTTGATAAAAACATCTCATCGACCATGTCTGTCTCCACAACATCCACATTTACCAATGCAAATCTGCTACCTTTATGCTTGGAATATGTTTCTGAAACTACCACAGGCACATCATCTACCACAGGCACATCATCTACTCTGTTTTGTAACTGCTTTACTGCTTGTTCACACAACTGCACTTCCTCCACATAGATCTCTGCACATGACCCAATAGGTGTTGCATTCCCCATCTTCTCCACACTTGAATCATCAAAAATAAATTGCAAACCCTCACTCAGTTTTTTCCCTGGAACAAGCCAGTGCATCTTGTAACTATAATCCCCCCTACAATGTCCTCTTTGTACATGATATATGTCCTGAGCATAAGACAACAAAAGCTCAAACTTTAGGCTTTTCCTATCGAACGGAAAAGTAATCATCAGACCTCCGTTGTATACAAGCAATCCATCCACTGTCTCAAATTTGCCAAAATAATGTAGTGACACATAACTTATTTCTTCTTCATCTGCTGCCTCATCGAGAAGACCTGCCCAAAAAAACAATCTTTACCTCATTACATAGCTCATGACCTACCCATAAAAACAATCTTCCTATGATCTATCCTACACCTCCACGATCTGCCTGCCATGGCAGCAAAATTGGGTGCAGTAGATGACTTCTAAGCGCAGCTCTGATTTCTCCTAAACTAAGATCATGCAGTAGATGACTTCGACGGGAAAGAAAGGGGGGCGGTTGACTCACCATCGGGCGGCGTGGAGGCCGGCGGCATGGCGGACGCCATTGCGGCGTGGGCGGACGCCGCCGGCGTGCTTGACGCCGTCGCGGCAAGGTTGGGCGTCGTCGTCCAGGCACAGGGAGGTTGGTCGATGCACAGGGACCGAAGTCACCTGAATTGGGGGCTGATTGGTCGACCGGCTCCCCCAATCGATGAAAACACCTGAAATCTGCCAAGTCAGCACTGTCCAGTCAGCAAGGAGACTAGTCAAAACCATCTAAATCTGGTGCAAAACCACCATGGAGGAGAATTGATCCGGTTTTAAAAAGTTTAGGGGCTGATTGATCAGGTTTTAGACTTTGGGGCGAAATCGGTCCATTAGACAGGATTTAAGGGGGAAAACGATACTTTCCTCAAGGTGAATTGGCCGGAAGAGACCGGCCCAACGAAATTCCCGATGCGAACCTCTTGTCCCTATCGTGACGAACGAGAAAGGAGGAGACGAGAAGCAGCGAAACTTCGTCCAAGTTTCGATTTTTTCGAAGTTTCCAAGGCCGCGCGGCCTCGCCGTTCCCCCCCGGACCCCTACTTCACCATGGACGCGGCGGTGCCTCCGCCCCTCCCACCGCGCCACTCCCACCTTCGGGACCACCGGCAAGCACAGCCTCCCCGACCCCCGACATGGCTCCACCGTCCGCGGCCGGCGCGGCCGGCGCGGCGGCGAGATGGCTGGTGTCGCCGCTGCTGCAGTGCCTGGGCGATCGGGCCAGGTCCTTCGCCGACGACCTCGCGCGGTACCTCCCGGGAGGATCCGGGGACGCGCCCGCCGACCTCGCGCGCCTCTCCGGCGAGCTCCTCCGCCTCCAGGTGAACGCCGCCGACGTCGAGCGCGCCCGGCGCCGCCCCTCCGACCCCGCCCTCGTCGCCTGGCTCCACCGCCTCAGGGACGCGGCCCACGACGCCGACGACCTCCTCGACGACATCCACTACGGCCGCCTCGCCGACTCCCTCGCCGCCCCACGCCATAAGCTCCGCCGCATCCTCGACTTCTCCCTCTCCATCTGCCGCCGCCTGTTCCGCTCCGACGAGCCCCTCAATCGGCTCCCCTCCGTCCTCGAGAATCTCACCGACGCCTCCGCGGCCTACACAGAGATGGCCCACCGCGGCCTGAAGCTGGACGCGCCCGCCTCTTCGTGGCTTGGCAACGAATCGGCTACCTCTCCGCGGCTTGGTAACTTTAGCTCCGCCCTCCCAGTCGACAGCACCTTCTTTGGCCGCGGCCGCGAGCTCGCTGATCTGCTGGAAAGGTTAGTCGGATGCAATGGCCCTGCTCAACTCGGGAACCAGGGTGTCCCGGTTGTTGCCATTGTTGGCGATGGCGGCATCGGCAAGACGACGCTGGCGCAGATGGCCTTCAATGATGTGAGCATCCAGGCTCACTTCGATCTCCGGATGTGGGTGTGCGTCTCAAGCTGTATGCATGTGATGGAGCTTACTAGGGAGATATTGCAGCTGGCCAAAGAGGGGAAGGACTATCGTGGTGTACTCAATTTTAATTATCTGCAGGAGTCGCTGGTTTCTGCCGTTGCAGGGAAGAGGTTCTTGCTCATCCTTGATGATGTTTGGAATGACAACGGGAGTGAGCTTTGGCAGAACGTAGACCAGGGGAAAGCTTTACTATCACCTCTGCAGAATGGTCAGCAAGGTAGCAGAATAGTCGTGACTACACGCACGAAGATGGTGGCTGACATGCTAGGTGTAAGGATCCCAATGATGTTGGTTGGATTGGGTGCCGAAGAGCATTGGTTGTTGCTCAAGAAGCACGCGTTGGTTTGTGAGGAGAGTTCTGGATATTCTCAGTTGAAGGAGATTGGGAGAAAGATTGCTTTGAAGCTAAGAGGATCTCCTCTCGCAGCTAAAGTTATTGGCGGGACGCTTAGTGGTACTCGAAGGGCAAGGGATTGGAACAGTATCTTGGAGACAGATATTCATGGTGACATTGTCGCCACACTTTTGTCAAGCTAT
The DNA here is from genome assembly GCF_018294505.1 of Triticum aestivum. Lineage (NCBI taxonomy): Eukaryota > Viridiplantae > Streptophyta > Magnoliopsida > Poales > Poaceae > Triticum > Triticum aestivum. The sequence goes on along the minus strand of NC_057800.1, from coordinate 673,602,286 downwards.
TACCATCTGCCACCACACTTGCAGTGTTGCTTTGCATATTGCAGTATATTTCCGAAGAACTGGAAGTTTGAGCCAAAGAAACTTGTTAGGATGTGGATATCACAGGGTTTCATTCAGATGGAAAATGGCAGAAGCATGGAGGATTGTGGTAAAGAGTATTTCAAACAACTTTTGTTGAGGTCATTCTTTCAGACTGTCAAGCAAGGAAACAAAAGGCTCTATCTCATGCATGACTTGATTCATGACTTGGCACAAATGGTTTCTGATGGTGATTGTGGGAGGGTCGAAGGTGACATGTCCAAAAACATACTGCCAACCATCAGACACTTGTCAGTTTCAAGTAACTGTTTAGGAAAGATAAAAAATCAAAACTATCTGAAGAGATTAAGGACACTGATTGTGTTTAGAGATCCTTTGATGCCCCCGAGTCCTATCCCAGATGGTTTTCTCGCTGAGATAAAGAATGTGCGCACGTTAGATTTTACCGGATGTGATATATCCAAGTTACCCGAAGCAATTGACGTACTAACTCATCTACGCTACATAGCACTTCCTGATACTATCAAGACCATACCTGAATCTGTGAGCAGATTACTGCATCTTCAGACTTTTGATATTCCAAAGAAGTGCCAGCTTGATGGATTTCCTGAGGGTATGCACCAGTTGACCAGCTTGCGACATCTTGGCATCGAGTCAAAATACATCTCAACAATAAGAGGTATTGGTAGTCTGGTTAACCTTCAAGGTTCTGTTGAGTTCCATGTTAAAAAGGAAAAGGGGCGAACCTTAGAAGAATTGAAGGATATGAGGGATCTTCATGGGCTTCTTAGCATCAAGAATCTGGAAAATGTTCAATGCAAAGAGGAAGCTTGCGAAGCTCAATTGGCAAATAAGCAACATGTGAACATTTTAAAATTTGAATGGAGTGTTGCCAATTTAGATTTTGGTCCCAACATAGATGCTGAAGTATTGAACTGCTTACAACCTCATCCCAATCTGGAAGAACTTCACATTGCAAGGTACAAAGGGGCATCATCGCCGAGGTGGTTGCAGCTGAAAACGTTGTCCCACCTGAAATGCCTGTATCTAGCTAATTGCAGAAGGTGGGAGTGGCTTCCTCCTCTGGGGCAGCTTCCATCTCTGAGGGTGTTGCACCTGAAGGAAATGAATTCTGTTGCTGAAATTGGCCCTTCGTTCTATGGTGGCTTGATGGCATTTCAATCTCTAAAGGATCTTGAATTTGATGACATGCCGAATTTAGTTCGCTGGACAGGAGAAACTGGTAACTCATTTCTCCCTTCCCTGCAAAAGTTGAAGATTTCAAACTGTCCAAAGTTGGATGAAGTGCCCTTGCTTCCTTATACAATAAAAAGAGTGACGGTAGAACGAAGTAAAGTTTCACATCTCAAGTTGTCCCCTCATTGTTCATCTAGATCAAGCAAATTCATGTTGGAAATTTCTTCCACGAGTATTCTGAGTGAAGGGTTCTTATTACATCAGCAACACCTTGAAGCTACCGAGGTTCTAAACATTAGGGGTTGTTGGGGATCAGTGGCTGCCGAAAAATTTAAGTTACTAACATCACTAAGAAAACTACGGTTATGGCAGTGCGACATGGATGATGCAAGGCTTAATTTGTGTTTGCAACACTTAACTGTTCTCGCTTCCTTAGAGATAATTGACTGCAAGAATATCAAATCATTTGTCTTGCCAGTTGGTTCAAGGTATTTTACAACACTTCAACACTTGTGCTTTGAGAATTGCCTGAACCTTTCCTCCTTGGCTACCTTGGAAAGCTCCATTTTCCTGAAAAGTTTGATCATTGAGAGGTGTCCAATGGTCACAGCAGTGTCCCTACCTTCTGAGATGAAGAGAATGACATCTCTTAATAAACTGAGTATATCACACTGCCAAGGGTTTCAGTCATTGCCGAGCAGTATCCCGCCATCCCTGGAATTTCTTCATTTGGTTGGGTGTGACTCGAGGTTGACTGAAGGGTTACTTGAGAGGCAAGGTCCAGAGTGGGAGAAGATTGCCTTTATCTCCCAAATCACAGTATACTAATTGTATGGTTTGTGTTAGTTTGTTGCACGGTATGTTCTCTTACAATACAATGATGTATTGCTTGATCTTTTTGCAGTGTTTTATGATTTTAGTCTTTAAACTAGTCATGAACATATTTATTCTATATGCTAGAGTTAACTAATCAGAGGTCCTTGAGGATCACTCTGATAACCCTTGATATCTTTATGGTTAGGAGCTTTAAGTGGTGGCCACTGTAAAAAATAAATATATTTAGTGTTCCACACACTAGCGTATCGTCCTGTGTTTACTTCGAATCTTTACTGTCTAGTGCACATCTTTGTTATTCTATTCTTTTATTTTGCACTAATTTAGTTGCCGACTAGGATTACTGTCTTGGGGTAGTTTGCTTGTAATTAGGGTCCACTAGCTGGTAGGATTGTTGTTTTACCTCCGTGAGGATTTATTGTCTTGCAACAGATTAGTACATATTGACAGCAAGTCGCTGATGAAATTACTTAACTGGTAAGACTCAGGCAATAACAAGAGCTAGTAACTTTTGGCATCGCAGTGTTGTGCCTTCAACAAAAGCTAGGTAGCACCAATTATAGTATGCCCCAGTTTATCCCCGTCTTTGGTCTTCGATAGCTGCTGTGTTAGTTTGATGACCAAAAACTAAGAAAAGTCACTGCTTCTGCAGAAGTCCCTCTTGGTTCCATTTTTCATTCAACTACATCCCATCTCTAGCTTCCATTACATTGGTAGCAGAATAGTATGATACTAGCTGCATTGAGGGGGAAATTTGAATTTGTCATTTTTTTATTCCATTTGGCAATGCAATTGGTTAAAATGTTACTTAAGTATTTCATACCTTGGTTCATGGTTTATCACCATCATCAATTTTTATTTTTAGGATTTGGATTCTGGACCATGGTGTTCCTCATAGTTCATCTTCTGCTCACCTCTGCTAGGTTTCTGCCGATGGTGTTGTGTGTTATGGAGCCAATATCTGGATTTCATACATGAAGCTAGCACTCTACGTACACTTGAAAGCATACCTACAAATAGAATTGGAATGTCTTGATGAGATTCTTGGGAACTCCAAAGCTTTGTGAAGAAGCAACCACTATCTACTGGCCAATGCAAATGCGGTTGATCATTCGAAGGCATGGCCTACTTATGTACCGCAAGCTAAATCCGCTGGAACTTATGGAGTAGAAGCTCTTGTGGTCATAGTTTAAAAACCTAATTTGACTGCATTGCTTGCCAGCATATGGAGTCTCCATCTGTCACTTCACTTACCCATGAAGTTGCTTTGCTTTGCTTTGGCATTTCAGTTAATCTCTAAGATGTATGACTCTCGGAAGGTATAATCCCAGAAAGGTGAAGATCAAGTGTTAATGCAAGTGTTTCAAGAGAGAGCATACCACAGGTTTTGTGAGACACTAACTAGTTACTGCAATGTAAATGCTGCCATATGAACAGGATAAATGGATTAGTGCTCCCTGTAAATTGTGTAGTTGTTTCCGATAGTAAACATCAACACCATACATATAAATGGTTGAAATTGAAATAATGTGTATGTTGTACATAAATTGCTGGCATACTACAAGTTGTACTGAAATCCTTGTTTCCTCATTATCGTGTGCCATATAGTAGGAGTTGCCATTCTTTACTTGACATGAGACGTTTTTGTAATGTGGGCCTTCACCAAAATATTTGTCCATTTCAGGACCATAAGGTGTGATTCAACTCCATTGGGGGAGTGAAATAGGGGAATCACGGGGAAAGAATCAGGGGTATCTTTTTGTTTTGTGGGAAAGAATTAGGGGTATCTGGTTGCCATATAAATCAAATTTGTACTTAATTGTACTTTTTCCGTTCCAAACTACTCCCTCCATTCCAAATTACTTGTCGTGGTTTTAATTCAAATTTTTTACTGTTAGTTTTATATGAATATGGTGTGTAAAGGAGTCGGGAAATATTATGAAACCTATGCACGACAAACCTAATGAGTACAATTTCAACATAACCAACTAAAATTGTGTTACTAATTATTACTTTTCAAAGATAGAGAAGTTTGACTGCACATCTAAAGCATCATCCATTTTGGAATGGAGCTTGTAGCAACTAAAAGTGTGTGTGAATACGCCGTTCTGTCTGTGTTAACAAGGATGATCATTGTACCCGACGTACAGAACTAGACAGATATGATGCGTTGAGCATCAGAACTTTGGTTTTACCTCTCCTTATTGTCCCATTCAGATTAGGAAATTTCCTTGAAGCTGACAGAAACTTGCCCTACACTCCTTCATAGAATCATTCCTTCAAAATCAGAATATGCTGTCCAGATAAGCCCATTGTGGTTTGGAGTTATTCTTTGTTTCCTAGCGGCCTAAGAGAAACTTAACTCCATCTTTAAAACAATAATCTACCATTAACAGAGGGCATTGCGCATCTGTGCAGACAATAAACCACAGAACACAGACCATCTGGGGATTCTAAGTACAGGTGGAGCTAACATGTGCATGAATGTTGTTAATTAATGCACTAAAGGAAATAAATGACAGCAGCGCTCATGGATCTGGCAACTGTACCTCGACCTGCAAGTGAGAAGGTACACCTGGCAGTGGGGGATGATGTTACGCAGTGTCGGCTTACTCTCCGATGGGCTTTGCACTTCATCCCACCACATATGTTGTTAGTTCTTGTCCACATCCACAGGCCAACTACCCCAAGTAAGAATTCTCTTTTTTGTCTGCTTCTAGTTTGTCTGATGTTATGTAACCCCTTGATTCTAATGAATCACAAGTTGTCATGCTGCTTGGAGAAAATTTACAGATATTTTTCACCTCTTAACATTTTGTAGCTGTTTGTTTCAGCTGTATTGGGAGCTTCAGTGGCAGCAAGCAAGTTGACAGAAGATCATGTTAGCGCGCACAGGATAAGTGAGAAAAACGTGATTGAGAAGAACTTAAAGGAGTGCTTGCAAATGTGTAAGGTGAATGCTGAAACTGAAATGATTAGTCCGTGGCTGTGTTCTTTCATATACAATGCATTTTTTTTAAGGAAAGAGCAGGGCACTGATATTGCGCATTTCTTCTAGGTCCAAGCAGAGATACTCATAATTGACAAAGATGATGTGATCGCTGGACTTGGGGAGGCAGTCAAAGACCAGAAGGTTACTACACTCGTTATGGGTGTCAAAAGAAGGTATATTACTACTTACATATGTTTCCTGGGTGCTGGTAGCAGCCTGGCGCAGTATTATATCGCCCCAACTTTCTAATGTATTTCATGTGACCTCTGGGTTTTGATATAGAAAACATGGCTGGAAGAGCAAGACAGCAGATGCTTTGGAAAAACAAGCCGACTGTTTGTGCAATATTCTGTATCTTCATGAGGGAGTTCTCGTTGCCAGCAGGTACTGAACAAATCCTTAATCAACCTTGCATGTTCTTTTGGGGTTTATATTTTAGACCATGAAGAGGAACTGCATGTCAATGCATTAAGATAGTAAACGAGTCGGAACAACCAAGAATGGCCAAGCACTCAAAGGAACGATACGACTAAAGAAATAGAAACTGTACCGAAATAAAATAAAAACTGTACAAGGCTAAGCCAAAACTCGCAACAGACCCTTTGCTCCCACCATGTACCAGAGCTTGTATTCATCCTTGTCTCTGTCGATGAGCTGCTCTACCAACATGGGCTCATTGTTGAAAACCCTGTTGTTACAGTCCTTCCAGATGAACCAAGGCACCAAAATAGTCGTCGTGTCGAAGCCCCTCCTGCTCATTTTGGTGAAGGCCTGACGTGCAATGCAGAAGACCAAGCCAGGTCAAAACACCGTGGTAGATGATACTGCTAGGTGGGAGGTTAGAACACAGTTGAACTGTTAGGCATCTATGAAAATCGACAAAACAAACTCACCCCCTTCCCTTTTGGTACCACTTCAAGCTTTTATAAATTTCCCTTGCCGGCATATATCCTGCCTATTAATAGAAAAAAAAACTAAGTGCAGTTCCAGTAATCAATCACAAAATGATAAGTTTTTTTAATACATAAAAGGAGACACAAGCATTCATTTGAAGTCCATTGTTTTATCACGTGGCATTTTTTTCCAGCATATCCCCTTTTCTCGGTTTTAAGGGAACATGATTGACTGTACTTTTTTTTCCTGCCAGAGTAAACGATTTTATTACAGTTCCCTAATAAAACATAAAATTTATTGTTACCCTGACATGACAATCTTGCTAGCTTCTATGATCTGTTCATCAACATTTATCTTAGCCTCTCGTTTATTTACAGGCATCAGCACACAGATAGGAAAATTGGCATGCCTTCTTTGGTAGGTTGCCACTTCTCAGGCAGTAATAGTAACACCACGAAATCCTCTTCTTTCTTCAACTCTCGAAGCACCGCCGACACCTTTGACACGGAGCATCTTGATGATCCTTCCTTAGTGATGAATTCAACCTATATATACCATGATTGTAGGTTCAACACTATAATTGGTCTCAAGTCATTTGACACTTTTAAGGAGCTAGTAAAGCAGCAAATTTTAGCTGAGCACTCAAGGGACTTGTACCAGGCATTCAACATCAAATACTGTGATATCTTCACTGGGTGCCAGTTAATTGGTGGCTTTGACTCACTCATTGGAGTAGATCCCCAACATTTAGGGGAGGAACATTGGAAATCCATCAAGAGCTGGCCTGCAGTGTTGGAGTATATTGTCAGTGTTCTCAAGACATTGCAGATGCAGCTCCTCATGCAGAATCATCGTGCACGCAACGGATTTACACATGATGACCTTTCAGAAGCAGTGAAAAAACCTATTAAGCGTCTGTTCACTGTTGCTTCAATTGTATCTGACCATGAGGTGCGGAAGTCACCAGAGAAGCTATTCTGTGTACTGAACATGCACACAGCACTCATAGATGCTGCCCCCACTCTCAGGAAAGTCTTCTCTACAAAATCCATCAGAGATGTTCTTCAAGAACTGGAGGACTCTGTAAGGGGAATACTTAAAGAACTTAAAGGCTTAATTCATACATACAACTCACCAAAAGTAGTGCAGGATGGAGATATCCTGCCGATATGTGGGTACCTCATGAGATACATCATGCTCCTAGTGAAGCATAAAGGTTCACTTGATAGGATTCTATCTCATGATTACACTGACAGTCTGTTGAAAGTTGAGGGAATGAGTTTGACAAGTGGTCTAGTGTCTGGGCTCATTACTGATCTAGAATCAGTAATTGATAAACATTCAAAGCAATGTGCTGCTTCTAAAGGACTCCAGTTCATATTCTTGATGAACAACATACATTTCATACTTCAAGAAGTCAAGCAATCAGACGTACAGCTGACTGTAAAAGCCAAGTGGTTTGAGAAACGCCGATCCTTGATCAAGGGGTACATAAAGAGTTACCTATCTGCATCATGGGGACCTGTTACGTCCACCTTGGAGGTTGCAAAAAGCATGCCTCCCACTAAAAAGGCAAGGATAAACTTGCTCAACTTCTGGTACACGGCTCCGCCAATGACTCCCTTGCAGAGTTTTGCTTCGTCTTTCAATGAAGCTTGCAGTAGCCAGATTTGCTTGAAGGTACCTAGTCCAACTCTTCGAGATGAGCTTCGTGTAAAGATCCTTGAGTTTGTTAGTCGAGCGTACCATGGACACTTGGCAAGTCAGAGACAGTCTGCAGAACAAAATGCGAGGGAATTTGAATCGGAGTGGAAAACCAAAATTAGTGAATTGTTTGAAGGATGAAGTAGCAGTTTAATTTCTGTCTGTGAGCGGAAGTGGATGAAGACCACAGTGCAAGTAGAGGCTTTGTATATTGTACCTATGTTGCTGCCCCTTGTGTTTGTCCCTGTATAATTAAAGACATATTTTTGCTATGGAGGTGCTATTTATATCTTTAACGTACATACTTAAGAACTTATATCTGTGTGACACGAATAAGGTTTCAGTCTTGGGACTTCGGGATGTCAAAATAGAAATGCCGTCTCCCCTATATATTTGCTTCACACTTCCATCCAATCATCCACTAGTAAATGCATCGAGGCATGGTATCTTCATTCGTCTTTACTTTGTTACTGTATTAATCATACGATGAACACAACTTTGCTGCCTCATGTGCTATGTTGGCTCTTCTTGTACTTTCTTGCTTGGAGCTATTTCCTAAAGACATCCTTTCCTGTTATCTTTATGAAATATATGTCATTCCCTCCTGAATAAGAATGTGACAGCGAAAACGATGGAGATGAACAAGCAGACAAGGCCAGCTACCAATAACCGCTACAACAATTTGTTTGCGGACCATATTTCTTTCAGGTGAATTTGCTGCCATATTCTTCTGGAAGGAGCGGGGAGTGTGTGCCGCTCCAGGCAACAAAACACAAAGAAACGTTCTCGGTACTTTCTGAGTGGGGGCATTCCAAGATCGAGACCAAGGATAGGGGAGCCGGTGCTTCTTCGAGAAGACAAAGACAGACAAGGTACTAGCTTCCTGGCAACATGTAACACATTGTTTTTACAGCACGCGACATAGTTTTAACAGTCAACCCGACATAGTTTTTACAGTCAACCCGATTTTTCCTAGGTATGTCGTTCTCTTCTATCAGCTTTTACTAAGCAAATTTTTACATGTTGATACTATGAGATGCTAGAATTCGTTTGCAACAAGACACGCCAATTAACCAACCAATAATCTTCCGATATACTTATAAATCTAGTGTCCTCTCTTCCTTTTTTAAGTATATATTGGTTGTGTGATTGCATCTGAAGACTCGAGGCAGATGATACCTCCACCAGTCTCTCCCCAGGTACAGAATCATTCCATCTGTAGAAGGAATCATCTGGGAGCGTTATCTTCGATAAAAACTAGGAAGGGCCAGGTGATGGTTATCGTCCAAGATGATGCATGCGGCAACCACATTAATTCCAGCCTGCAGATGGGAATGTGTTCCGGCGACAGGTGATGTCAGGCAATGCACATTTGATGATGCACTACATTGTTTGAGAACTGCCAATCACGTTATCTTCGATTGGTAACACTGAACCTGGCTTGGCTTTTACAGTCAGATACCAGGTTCAGTGTTACCTTCGATTGGTGCTTTCAAGGAGCTAGCGGCCGACCAATCACAAGAACCGAACAAGGCACTGACTTTGTACTAAATGTATTGAGATATTGACTAGGTGTTGGATCATACTCCTAGGTGGTATTGACACGGCTGCTGGTGTAGACTACAGTTCTTTTGAGATGGAAGTCCGTCTGTCCAAAGCTGGCCTGCAGCATCGGAGACTCGGAGTGTATCGTCACAGATCTCGAAGCGACAATTTTGCAACACAGTGAGGATCATGTCACCGAGGTTCTCAGTACGGCGCAGATGCAATTGCCTGAGCAGACAAGCCATGCTTGCAGTGTGTTTCAGAGGCAGCAAAAGGAAACCTCAGAAACTGCTCAGTATCAACCGGGAAGCTCTTCTGCATACTGAACATGTACAGTGTAATTTGCAGCGCCACCACTGCTCTCTCACGGGATCGAGGGAGCGGTCTCAGCACGGAAGGATTCTGCAAAGGAAAAGGAATGCCGCACGAACTCAAAGTCCAGATTTGCCCGAACACCTCTCCTTTTTTTTTTTTTGCGAAATAGCCGAACACCTCTCCTGACTCACTGGTCACACTTTGAACATCTTTTGTATGTTTTACATTGTATAATTTTTATTATATGTCACAAACATTTTTTTGAAACACGCGAACATTTTTTGAAATGTAATGCATATTTTGTTGAATGGTACGCATTTTTTTTAATTATGTGAACATTTATAACATTTTAAAAAATGTACTTGACCCCAATAACCGTTAGAGCTCGGCGGTTAGGCCTGCCAGCTCGAGCTGGAACTTTTCCATGTCGTCCTTGGGCAGGCAGATGGGCACCACGGTGCCCTCCTTCCCATTGCCGTTCTTCGACCCCAAGAAGTAATTGGCAATGCCGGGGACCGGCCCTTCGCCTCCCCATTGCGGGTTTTTACGTTCGCGTTCCGTATGCAACGCGAATCCAAGCCTGTCATCATGCATGTTGTCCAATCAATTAGGCCCAACGTTATGTTAGCCATGCACCAGCCACGGGCTAGTAGATTCGTTTCTCTAGCTAGGTTCTGTGCATTCTCTATGCACTTTTCCCTTTAGTGGCAGGCCAGCCTCATAATTATATATGGCGTGAATAATTAACGTTGCTAGTTACTTCTTTTTGCAGGATAATGCCACTAGTTATTGTGGGATTATTACATGTTAACCCACAACTTTACTAAAAAATTCACGCGCGTGCAATTTTTATGAAGGCTCCGTCGGACTTTATGAAGGATGTGCCTGAACTTTGCCATAAAAATCAGAAGGACTTTTGAAACAACCAATAAAAATGAAAAGTTCTTTGAGTTTTGGCGACAAAGTTTCAAAAATAAGGTTAAAACATTTCTCTACCTCTTTTTCAAAAATTGTGAGCTATGCCAGAGTTTTCCAAAAGTTCTTCTATTTGTCATGGCAAAGTTCAGATACCAGTTTAACAAAGTTAGGTTCTATTTTTTTTATTGGATAAAGTTTGGTTCTATTTAAAACTATTTAAAGAACATTCGTTGAGAACAATTTCAATAACATGATATCTTAATTTTGTGATGCTTAAATTACTTCCAACAACATAAACTAAAGAGATAATCGTAGGAATTAATTCCACAGCCAGAGGGGTAAAGTGAATCTAGCAATAACGTCACCTACTACTGGACAAGACTAGACCGGGACATAGCGAGGCTCTTCTTCGTTTTCTCACACGCATCATGGATAAATTTGGCCGGTAAAGATACACGCTGTGAACGGAACGCGAATGTAAATGCCTTTTCCCACAACTTCCCCCACCCGAAGTCCACGCCCTTGAACCCAGCGTGGCTCACGTCCATGACACGATGTACGTCTGCGACAGCGCGAACAGCGGCCGCCCGGTGAGCACCATCAGGTTCGCCACCGACAACAGGTAGTCGTACGTCACCGCCGCCTTGGCCTTCTTCACCAGCTCGAGCGCGTGCCTGAGCCCCCCGCCGCAGAGCTCCCCGGTGGTGGTCGCCGCGGCCGAGTACGCGAACGCCCGTAGAAGCCTTCCGGGGGAGGGGTGCTGGCGTGACCGCGAAAGACCGAAAGTTGATGATGAAAGACAAGCGCACCTCCTCGTCGGCCGCGTAACCGACAGTGGCATGATGCCCAGTGGCACGATGCCCAAATATGCAGCCTCCACACTTGAGCCTCGCCACCTGCATGTAACGATATTAACAGATCGAGACTTCGTTGTGTCTCAGTCGATGCTATATTCTTTTGATCTCGCATCGAGATTCGTACAAATCAATTTTTTTTCAGTTTTTTTCTTTTATATACTATGTCATTTCTTTTATATACTACTATGTCATTTGATTGAGATTTGGTTAAATCTCAGTCGAGTGGGATCTAGCCACAACCGAAAATAAATTGTAGCTAGCTACGACTTTATATAGCTTCTGACACGTGCCACTGCCCGTTGACGCTAGTAGTTCAGACTTTAGACGATCACATATTTTTTCTAGAGAAAAACGATCACAGATTCACGGTGCGCACCTGAAAATAGAGCAAGGGGCGGGCTCTACGCCTGCCTTGGAGATGCCCTCCAAGACGAACTGCTGGAAGCAAGGGAATGGGGGGCTTTGGAGGTCGCTGAAGTCGTCCGCCGTGAGGTCGGCGTCTGCCTCCGCGAACAAGGCGCCCTGTTCGCCGCAGTCCACGACGAGCTTCCTCCCGGCCTCCACGCGCAGACGGCCATCGAGCGGGTAGCCGGGTACTAGTGGACAACGGCCCTGGCCAGCGCCTCCCGCACGACCCTGGCGGGATCCTGCCCCTGCCTGGACAGGTTGCCGCGGTACAGGTGGATGCCCGAGCTGTAGAACCGCATGCCCTCCGCGTCGTCGATGTCCGACAGCGGCTTCACCTCCCGCGGCGTCGGCGCCGATGGCACCACCAGCACCGGCTCGCCTCGACGCACCGCGAATGCCGGCAGTGACAACGCCATGAACGATCGATACCAAATCCAAGACGTGAAGAAAAATAAAATGCAAGTTGTAGAAACGTACGCTATGGGGTGCATGCAGTGGAATGTACGTGCAAAGTTTGGGTACATTTTATAAGGCCGGAATGAACCTGGGGTTGGTGCCAAATGCCAAATACGGAAGGGCAGCATGTGTATGGAGAGCCAGTGGTGGCTAGCAAGGTCAGTATAGCTCAAATGTATTTTCCACGCAGCAGCACTACTCCTGATCCCCCTTTTCGAAAAAAAAGCACTACTCCTGATCATGATCATGTGCCCTGAACTCCTGATCATGTCCCAATGGTCAAAGTATCCAAGAAAACGGCGCCATGTGGTGCCGTTTGTTTTCTTTCTCTATACGTTGCGTTTATTAGCCGGTGCATGCCGAGTCGTAGAAATGACACGCACAATTATTAGCCGGTGCCCAGCCTGGCAGCCTGCCACAATTTTGTTACGAGTATCTTTTTCTTGAGATGTTTGTTGCGATTACTTGAGATGCGAGATGGTTAGTTTTTTTTTCGCCGGTCGACTACGAGGCGCATGTGACAATCTTGAGATGTGATGTTGGCTCAGTATCTTGGAGATGTTCAGAGATAGGATACAGGAGTAAGCGTAGGTGCGTGTATGTAGACTTTTACCATTGTCTTGTGTTGAAAAAATGACAGGGACCTCCGCGAACGCAAGAACGCCCTCCTGACCGCCATCCAAGCCCTGGACACCTGCGCTGACACTTTCGGGATTTCCCCGGATGAGTGGATGCTGAGATATGATCTCGAGGATCAGCTCTTGATCATATACACGGATGAAGAAGCATACTGGAGGCTTCGCGGTACTCAGAAATGGGTGCTCCGTGGAGACGCCAATACGGCTTACTTCTAGGCGATCGCGAATGGGCGGCGACGACGGAACTCCATTCATTGCTTATGGGATGGGGATTCCTAGATTGTCTGTCCATCGGACATCCGTGCCCACGTAGACGGTTTTTACAAAGCCCTATTCTCCCCCACCCTTCGTGGTGGGGCCGCACTGGCCCTCGACACTTGGTCGGGTAACCAGTTAGTGTACGATGAGGCAAATGCCGCCTTGGTGGCGCCTTTTTCGGAGGACGAGGTCCTCACGACCATAAAGGGTATGAACCCCTCCTCGGCCCCGGGACCGGATGGACTGCCTGTGACTTTTTTCAAAATGTTATGGCAGACTATCAAACCGGAAGTCATGGCCCTCTTCGACGAATTCTTCTCGGGGACCATGGACCTTGGGCACCTAAACTATGGGGTCATCACTCTCATCCCCAAAGTTCCGGGTGCTTCTGACATCCGCCAGTTCCGACCTATCACTGTGATCAATGTGATATTCCGGATCTTGGCCAAAGGGTACGCCAATAGGGTGACCCTCTTAGCTGACACTCACTGCCGGAGCTTCGGCAAGGCCGAATGGGCCGTGGCCCGCCCAACATTTTGACATTTGTACACTAATTCATTTACTCCTAGGCCTTGAAACATCAGCCCACAGGCTACTTAATTCTATTTGTCTGATCACCCCGCCCAACAATTTGCCTCAAGCTCCGCCACTGCTGACACTATCACTCACCCCAACCAATCTGCCTTCATTCAAGGGCGGTTTATTCTGGATGGAGTTTTGGTGTTCCATGAGGTCCTTCATGAAGTCCGGTCCAAACACCATCGAGCGGTCTTCCTGAAGCTCGACTTACATAAATCCTATGATACAGTTCACTGGCCCTTCCTTCGGGAAGTATTTCTCCGCAAGGGTTTCGATGACTGGTGGGTGACCAGAGTTATGCAACTCGTCTCCTGCGGTCGGACCGCGGTTAACATTAATGGTGAGGTCGGGCCTTTCTTCCCCACTCTCTGTGGGGTTCGCCAGGGCGACCCATTCTCCCCGTTTATGTTTAACATGGTGGCCGATGCCCTTGCGGTCATGCTGGATAAGGCCAAATCTGCTGGCCATATCCACGGCATTGTCCCCCACCTGGTAGGAGGGGGAGGGGTCTCCCTCCTACAATATGCAGACGACACCATAATAATGGTTGAAGGCTCCGCGACCGACATAGCCAACCTAAATTTTCTCCTCCTATGCTTCAAACAAATGTCCGGGCTCACTATCAACTTCGATAAGAGCGAAGTGATGATCCTTGGCTATCCTCCGGAGGAGGCCCAGGCCATAGCTGATCGGCTAAACTGCCGCCTGCGTACTTTTCCCACGACTTATTTGGGGATACCCATTAGTGACTCGCGACTCACCGTGGCTGACCTCCGCCCGACAGTGACCCGGATGCAGCACCGGGTCGAGCCCTGGAAGGGGAGGTGGCTCTCGAAGGCGGCCCGGGTAATCCTCATCAACTCCTCGCTTGCCAGCCTCCTATGGTCCTCATGAACTTCTACAGCCTACATGAGGTGCTCCACCAGGAGATCGCCAAGTACCAGTCTAGGTTTTTCTGGGCAGGCGAGGGTGACAAGCAGAAATACCATATGGTAAGTTGGCTCGACATTTGCAAACTCAAGGACCAGGGTGGTCTGGGGATCTTGTCCTCTCGGCGCATGAACATTGGTCCCCTGACTCGTTGGCTCTGGCGTATCGCCAGTGGGGAGGGAGGCCTCTGGCTTACTATCATTCGAAACAAGTACCTTCGGGGCCAACCCCTAACTTTCTGTCAGCATTCTGGTGGCTCCCAGTTCTGGCAGGCTGTGATTCAGCTATTACCTGTGCTCCGCATCGGCACGTCCATCTCGGTTGGCTCTGAGTCCTCGATCCTATTCTGGTTCGACCGCTAGTTAGGGGACTCCCCCCTGGCCACTCGATTCCCGGACCTATTCGCCATAGCGGTCGACCCTCGGGTCTCTGTCGAGACTGCCCTTATTGACTTAGGGCGTCTCGCTTTCCGGCGCCCCTTCGGCCCCCTTGAGGTTGCCGCTTGGGACTCCCTCCTCTAGGAGATCGCTCTTATTTCGATGGACGTCGAGGGTGCCCCTGACTCCATCTCTTGGCGTCTGGAGCCATCCGACCATTTCTCCACTAAGTCCTTATACGCGACCATCGCACCCTCGTCGGCCCCTGAGCCCTTTAGCCTGATCTGGGACATTCGCCTCCCCCTGAAGATCAGGATCTTCCTGTGGCAGTGGATCCGGGGACGCCTTCCCTCTAGGGTAGAGGTCCTCAAGCGTAATGGACCAGGAGATGGGATGTGTCCCTTGTGCGGCACAGTGGAGGATACTAACCACATCTTCTCCTGCTCCACAGCCCAATTCCTGTGGTCATGCTTTCGCGAGACGGTCGATGGGCACTGGTGCAACACCAACTTCCCCGACTTTCTTGCGGAGATCCACGCCTCCCCCTCGCTACCACCATATTAGATGGTTGTGCGTTGGGGTCCTTGCCTGGACGCTTTGGACCATCCACAACAAGCTTGTTATTCAGAAAGTGCCTCTTCGACGTGCGACTGATGCGATCTTCAAAATGTGTGGTTACTTGCAGCTCTGGCGTCCGCTTAGCCGCCCCCAGGACGGGGATGCCATCAACACCCTCCTCGCCGACCTTTGCTCGATGGCCTTCCGCATGGCGCCACCGCTACCGCCCCCTCCGTCGGAGCCCGATTAGACCTGCTGCGTGGGTTGTTGTGTGTGAGTGTGTTGCTTTGTTTTCAGGGTTTGTTGAGCTGTGCCCTCAGCATTAACCCTATTTGCTACCATGTATGTTTGTGAGACTTGTGTGTATGTGTGTGTGTGAACCTTGTTGGATGTTTGGCTCGGGCGATTTGCTTTATAATATGAAGCGGGGCGAAAGCCTTTTTCGGTATAAAAATGACAGGGATGAGGCACATTTTGCGAATGGATGCATGCTAAGTTATTGGATTTTGATCAATTCAATCCATTATCAAAGCAGTACCAAAAACACTAGAAGTAAAAAAGTTACATCTTACATGTAGACTATCTAGCGACTATAAGCAGTGGAGTAAGCCGAAGATGCGTCATCGTCTTTCCCTCCCTCACGAAAGTCAAACAAATCTTGTTGTAGTAGAAAACCAGAAAGTCATCGTGTTAAAGCCTCATAGGACCAGTGCACCGGAACAACAACCGCCGCCAACAAAGAGAAGCATACATCGAAAGGATCCAACTTGTAGACAGATGAACGGAATGAAGACCGGATCCAATCGAATCCACTGAAGACAAACACATAATGAATCTCACAAGAACGATTGGAGACACACCTGCATACGCCCTCCAACGATACTGGACGCACCACCGGGATAAGGACTAGATAGAAAACCTTATTCCATCTTTCAAGAGACGTCGCCACTGATGTCTACTACGCAACCTTCTTTTTGTAGACGTTGTTGGGCCTGCAAGTGCACAGGTTTGTAGGACAGTAGCAAATTTCCCTCAAGTGGATGACCTAAGGTTTATCAATCCATAGGAGGCGTAGGATGAAGATGGTCTCTCTCAAGCAACCCTGCAACCAAATGACAAAGAGTCTCTTGTGTCCCCAACACACCCAATATAATGGTAAATTATATATGTGCACTAGTTCGGCGAAGAGATGGTGATACAAGTGGTATATGAATAGTAGATAAAGGTATTTGTAATCTAAAATAATAAAAACAGCAAGGTAGCAAATGATAAAAGTGAGCGTAAACGGTATTGCAATGATGGTAAACAAGGCCTAGGGTTCATACTTTCGCTAGTGTAAGTTCCCTCAACAATACTAACATAATTGGATCACATAACTATCCCTCAACATGCAACAAAGAGTCACTCCAAAGTCACTAATAGCGAAGAACAAACGAAGAGATTATGGTAGGATACAAAACCACCTCAAAGTTATTCTTTCCAATCAATCCATTGGGCTATTCCTATAGATGTCACAAACAACCCTAGAGTTCGTACTAGAGTAACACCTTAAGACACAAATCAACCAAAACCCTAATGTCACCTAGATACTCCAATGTCACCTCAAGTATTCGTGGGTATGATTATACGATATGCATCACACAATTTCAGATTCATCTATTCAACCAACACAAAGGACCTCGAGAGTGCCCCAAAGTTCTACCGGAGAATCACGACGAAACGTGTGCCAACCCCTATACATAGCTTCATGGGCGGAACCCGCAAGTTGGTCACCAAAACATACATCAAGTGGCACGCGGTATCCCATTGTCACCACAGATATCCACGGCAAGACATACATTAAGTGTTCTCAAATCTTTAAAGACTCAATCCAATAAGATTACTTTAAAGGGGAAACTCAATTCATTACAAGAGAGAAGAGGGGGGAAGAAACATCATAGGATCCAAATATAATAGCAAAGCTCGCGATACATCAAGATCATATAATCTCAAGAACACGAGAGAGAGAGAGAGAGAGATCAAACACATAGCTACTGGTACATACCCTCAGCCCCGAGGGAGAACTACTCCCTCCTCGTCATGGAGAGCACCGGGATGATGAAGATGGCCACCGGAGAGAGATTGCCCCCTCCGGCAGGGTGCCGAAACGGGTCTAGATTGGTTTTTGGTGGCTACGGAGCCTTCTGGCGGCGGAACTCCCGATCTATTGTGCGTTCTGGAAGTTTTAGGTCACGTAGGTATATATGGATGCAGGAGGTACGTCAGGGGAGCCACGAGGGCCTCACGAGACAGGGGGGCGCGCCCTAGGGGGGTGGGCGCCCCCCACCCTCGTGGGCAGCTCCCGTATCTTCTGACGTGGGGTCCATGTCCATTAGGTGTGTTTCCTTCCAAAAATAACTTCTTCAGTTGATTTCGTTCCGTTTCGACTCCGTCTGATATTCTTTTTCTTCAAAATACTGAAATAGGCATAAAACAGCAAATTTGGGCTGGGCCTACGGTTAATAGGTTAGTCCAAAAAATAATATAAAAATGGATAATAAAGTCCAATATTGTCCAAAACAGTAGAGAATATAGTATGGAGCAATCAAAAATTATAGATACGTTGGAGACGTATCAGCCACCTTGCATCCTGAGCAAGACATAAACCCTAACAAAATTAAAGAAAACACCTAAAAACATAGCCCTGTCGCCAGCAAGGGTTGAGATCCACCGGATATCCATGACCCTAAGTCAAAGGAGATGAGGCAGGCCGCGGGCGCCGACACCAACAAAAGGTGTGGGAAACCATATGCATTTGTGTGCCTTTGCGTTCGCGTGCAAAGGGATGCCTCATCTCTTCTCTAGGTTATCAGATTTACTGTACCACACATCAACACTGACTGCAAGTCACGCCTGGATGCATGGATCGGTCCTACTCCGCTCGCCGCCGATGGTATACATCACTTATTGCGATGCGAAAAGTAGCCCTCACCTCCAGGGACAATGAAAGTAGGCCGGCTCAATAAGTGGTAGCCACCGGTTCTGAAAAGCAAGGATGGATTCATTGAACTTTCCGTCCAATTTTGGCTAGTTTTGAGAAGGTTCTATCTGTTTCTTTTCTTTTGCATTTTCAAGATACATGCTAGCTTCTCTTAATACAATTGAACATTTTTCATATGTAGATAAAACAATTTCTAGATACAACATTTTAAAAATACATGTTAAACATTAGTAAAATATGCATTGAAAATTTTCAAACACATTTTTATCATTTTAAAAAAGTAAAAAATGTGTTCAAACATTTTTTATAAATGTCACAACCATTATATGGGACTTTTAAAAAAATTGCACAAATAAATTTTTACATTTCACGAACATTTTTTACGAATTACCTGAACGGATTTTTTTAAAAACTATTTTTAAACGTGTGACCAATTTGATATGTTAAGAAATTTTTTTGGAAGGTACAAATATTTATTAAAAATTGCGCAAACAATTTTTTAACATAGCATGAATATTTTCCAAGTGCACGATGAATGTTTTAAAAAATTGAAGTAAATGTTCTCACATATCAGAAGTATTCCAATTATATTTGTTAGAACTTTTCAGAAAAAAGAAGAAAAGGAGAAAAACGGACGATGGTAAATGGGCTAGCCCAGGCAGACGGCTCGCTCTCGTCACACACTGAGCCTGGCCCATTTACCAGGGTTGTGCAGGCGACGCCATCCTTTGGGGTCTTTATAAGCGACCTTTAGGCTTTAGGCGGGCAGTTCCCATGTGACGCATTAGGCTTTAAAATGTCCGACCTTCGCACGGAAAAAAAAGGAAACTACCAATCAGTTGGGGCCTGCCCATTTAAACTCGATTCGGTTCTGAGAACATTCTTAAAAGTTCCAATCCTAGTTTTTACTGGTTTTGGGAACCTTCTAGGAGGTTCCTAAACTAGGTTTTTCCTGTGTGTTTTCTTTTATTATTTTCATTACTTTTTACATTTTTTCTGTTTATTTTCAAAATTTTAGTTTTTATTTTTCTTTAAATTTCATTTTTTCCAAAAATGTTTGAAAATTTCAAATATTGTCTGGAATTTCGAAAATATTCTCACTTTCAAAAAATATTAAAAAATTTCAAATATGTTAGTGCCTTCAAATTGTATTGAATTTTTTTAAAATTTATGTTTTCTAAAACAGAAATTCAAAAAATGTCTATGATTTTAATTTTTTTACATATTCAAAAATGTCCGTCATTGTAAATTTTGTTCGGAGTTCAAAAAATTACTTCCACTTTCTAATTTTTTCATGTTTCCAAAAAGTATTCTTGTTTTCAAATTTTGTTTAGAGTTTTCAACAAATATCCTGTTTTCAAAAAAAAATCCATGGATTTTAAAAATATTTGAGATTTTCAAAAAATATCCGCGTCTTCATAAAATGCTTGATATACCGCCCACAAATTTGAAAAATGTTCGCATTTAAACAAACACTCCTTTTTCAAAAAAGCTTTTGTGTTTTGAAATTTTAGAAAATGTTTTTGATCATGCACATTTGTTTAGTTCTTAATGTCTTTGTGTTGTCTATTAGACACAAGCGCTAATTAGCTCTAGTGGTTAGCAACCCTCTTCACTATCAAGAGGGTTGTTGTTCGATTCGTCGCGAGGGTAATTCGGTTTTTGGGGAATTTTTAACTGTCCGAAACATTTGCTACAACATCATTCAGTGCCCTTGGCGAGGTACATAAGAAGTTGAGGTTTGGCAACCTATTGGAAAAAAGTTTGTAAGCTTCAAAATTGCCTTGATTGTGGAGCGTCAGAGGAAAAAGTTGTCCCACATCTGTGTGAGGTGCTTCAGCAAGAGGAAGTTTGGTTAAAACATCGCTCTTGAGTGTAATGGTTTCATGAGGGCAACCAAAACACACGCTATTTCCAAGCTGAAGTTGCTCATCCAAAAAGAATCAATCACATCACCTTAGTGGAAAAGACGGATGGCCAGATTTGTGTGGAACCAATGGAGGTGAAGGACAAAATCAGTAGCTTCTATAAAATGTTGCACCAATCACGAAGGTACCGACCTATGATTGAGCTTGCGAAGGTACTGATACGTCTCCGTCGTATCTACTTTTCCTAATGCTTTTGCTTTTGCTTTGGACTCTAATTTGCATGATTTGAATGAAATTAATCCAGATTGACGCTGTTTTCAGCAGAACTATCACGGTGTTGTTTTTGTGCAGAAATAAAAGTTCTCGGATTGGAACGGAACTTTACGAGGATTTTTTATTCAATAAATAAGGATTTCTGGAGCCAAGAACCACATGAGGGGGGCACCTGGGTGGCCACAACCCACCAGGGCGCGCCCCCCTCCAGGCGCGCCCAGATGGGTTGTCCCCACCTGGTGGCCCCGCAGACTCCAATCCGGATACTATAAAATCACATATTTGGAGAAAAAAAAATTCAGCGAGAAAGAATTATTGTGTTTCACGAGACGGAGCCGCCGCCACCTCTTGTTCTTCATCAGGAGGCCAGATCTGGAGTCCGTTTGGGGCTCCGGAGAGGGGGATTTTCGATCTTCGTCATCATCAACCCTTTTCCATCGCCAATTCCATGATGCTCCCCACCGGGAGTGGGTAATTCCTTTGTAAGCTCGCGGGTCAGTGAGGAGTTGGATGAGATTCATCATATAATTGAGTTAGTTTTGTTAGGGCCTGATCCCTAGTATCCATTATGTTTTGAGATTGATGTTGCTATGACTTTGCCATGCTTAATGCTTTTCACTTTGGGCCCGAGTGCCATGATTTCAGATCTAAACCGTTTATGTTATCACCATTATATCTATGTTCTAGATCCGATCTTGCAAGTTATAGTCACCTACTACGTGTTATGATCCGGAAACCCCGGAGTGACAATAGTCGGGACACTTCCCGGTGATGACCGTAGTTTGAGGAGTTCATGCATTTACCGTGTGTTAATGCTTTGTTCCAGTTCTCTATTAAAAGGAGGCCTTAATATCCGTTAGTTTCCAATAGGACCCGCTACCACGGGAGGGTAGGACAAAAGATGTCATGCAAGTTCTTTCCATTTGCATGTATGACTATTTACGGAATACATGCCTACATTATATTTATGAACTGGAGCTAGTGCCGTATCGCCGACTGTTATATAATAAATATCATCCAACGAATTCACCGATCCAATGCCTACGAATTTCTCTTATATTGTTCTTGCTAAGTTACTACTACTACTGTTACTATTGCACTTGCTACAAAATCATTGCTATCACTATTGCCGTTACTATTGCTGTTGCTACTACTATCAAAGCCATCATACTACTTTGGTACTGATCACTTTGCTGCAGATAATTCATCTCCAGGTGTGGTTGAATTGACAACTCAACTTCTAATACTTGCAAATATTCTTTGGCTCCCCTTGTGTTGAATCAATAAATTTGGGTTGAATACTCTACCCTTGAAAACTATTACGACCCCCCATACTTGTGCGTTATCAAGACCTTTTTTTGGCGCCGTTGCCGGGGAGCATAGCTATATTTGTTGATTCACTTGGGATTATTATCAAATTATCACTATGAAGAATCTGAAGGATGCTAAGACTAAGATTTTTTTCCTCTAAGACGAGGGGAGGTAAGGAACTGCCATCCAGCTTCGCTTTAGATTCACCTTCTGTTATAAGTAGACTTGCAACACCACCACATGCTATCAATTCTGATATGTCACAAGTTATTGATGATGCCACTTCTGCTATGAATGCTACTCATAATGATGCTAGTACCTTGCTTGATGATAATGTGCCACTAGGTGAATTTCTTGATGAACAAATTGCTAGAACTAAATCTTTTGTGAATGCTGAAACTGATGAAATAGTTGAAACTGATAAAGAGCCTGAAACTGAAAATCTTGAAACACCTACTAAATCTAGTTCTCCTAGATATGAATTGCCTAAGATACCAGAAGGTTATGTTATGGATGAGGAGACAACTAGAGACATTCTTGCTTGTAAGGATAGAGATGATTTGGAAAAATTATTATGCAATTTTAAAGAAAAGACTTTGAATGCCAAAATGAAATGTGATCCTTAGTTTGCTACTTCACCTATGTTTGTTGATGATAAGGATTATGAATTCTCTGTCGACCCAGAGTTAATTACTTTGGTTGAATCTGATCCTTTCCATGGTTATGAAACTGAAACTGTTGTGCCGCATCTTACTAAGTTGACTGATCTAGCCACCCTTTTTCTCATGATGAGAAAATTCGCTACTATTATATTCTCAAATTATTTCCATTCTCGTTAAAGGGTGAGGCTAAGACTTGCTATAATACTCTTTCTCCTGGTTGTGTGCGTAGTCCCCAGGATATGATTTATTACTTCTCTGAAAAATATTTTCCTGCTCATAAGAAACAAGCTGTCTTACAGGAAATATTTAACTTTGTGCAAATTAAAGAAGAGAGTCTCCCACAAGCTTGGGGGAGGCTTCTCTAATTGCTTAATGCTTTGCCTGATCATCCTCTTAAGAAAAATGAAATACTTGATATCTTCTATAATCGACTAACCGATGCTTCTAGGGATTTCCTAGATAGTTGTGCTGTTTGTGTTTTCAGGGAAGGAACTATTGGACGGGCTGAAGAATTATTGAATAACATATTGAAAAATTATGATGATTGGGCTCTTCCCGAACTACCGCTTAAATCTACTCCAAAGAAGAGGGGTATCTTATATCTCAGTCCTGAAGATATGCAAGAGGCAAAGAAATCTATGAAGGAAAAAGGTATTAAAGTTGAAGATGTCAAAAATTTACCCCCTATTAAAGAAATACATGGGCTTGATACACCACCACCACCTAAGGTGGTAGAGGTAAATTATTTAATGAAGTTCAATGACAATGACAATCCTTATAATATGCATCCTAGCCAATGCCTTTATGAGTTTGAAAATTACATTAGAAAGCAAGATCCTTCAATGCAATGTTATGAAACAATTGAAATACAATTTTGATATGATTGCTCTCTTCAGTGACTTGTTATTTAGAATCTCAAATGATTTTAGAGGTGTGGGAAAACATGCTTCTATGGTTCAAACTCAATTAGAACAAGTTGCTAAATCTCAAAGAGAATTGCTTGATTAAATGAAGAATAATAGCAATGATCATGCTGCTAGAGTAATGACTATAGGAGGTAGAATGACTCAAGAACCACTTTACCCTGAGGGACACCCAAAAGTAATTGAACAAGTCTCTCAAAGAGTTAACACTGATGTGCCTAGTCCTTCTAAAAAGAAAAAGAAGAAGAAAAATGATAGTACTTTGCATGCCTCTAGTGAACATGTAGTAGAAAAACCTCCTGATAATGATAATGAAGTTTCTATCTCTGATGCTGAAACTCAATCTGGTAGTGAACCCTCACCTTCTGATAATGAAAAAGATAATGATGAGGTTCATGAAAACACTCAAACAAATAATAAAGAACCAAACAATGATGTTGAGATAGAGCCAGTAGTTGATCTTGATAACCCACAACCCAAAAATAAAAGATATGATAAAAGGGACTTTGTTGCTAGAAAACATGGTAAGGAAAGAGATCATGGGTTCAAAAACCTATGCCCTTTCCACCCAAGACAACTAAAAAGAAATATGATGAAGAATTTGAATGCTTTGTTGAAATGATTAGGCCAGTCTTTTTGCGTACTCGCTTGACTGATATCTTGAAAACGCCTCCTTATGCAAAGTACATGAAAGACACCATCACCAACAAAAGAAAAATACCGGAAGCTGAAATCTCCACCATGCTTGCTCCCTTCTGATGGTGGGTTAGTAGAGCCTAGGCCCACAGAGTTTGATGGTTTTTATCATACTCTGATAGTGGGGGATGAGAGAGGGGTGTCAGGTTTCACCGCCACTAGCTTACACTTTTCTGCTGTGCATTATTTTTCTCTATTCATTACGAATGTTTGCTTGCGAGAGAGAAGGTAGGTGCACTCAGTGCCCCAGACTTTGTTGTTTTACGCCGTGCACTTTATGGCGACAACACTTATAGCTTGGGAGTTATTGTGGCACGTCGCCTCCACATTAACAGATCCAAGGGTAAAATACATGGTGGCATTTATGCTACTCGCCTAGCGAATCACTTTAACGTCCAGATATGCCAGCATGATTATCCCTTGCCGAAGGTTTACCTAGATCGCGCGGCTATGGCATACCACCACTTTATTAATATCGAGAACACCACTATGGATGTCCCTTATAACTTGGTCTTTAATGAGATTACCCGTGATGTTATTCCCTTGCCTGCACCTGCTTTGTTTGATCCTATTGCCAGGGGCGGATACATGACTATGCCTGAGGACATCGTCGCCTACCGGAACAACCTAGCTGCAGCACAGGCAGAACCACATTAGTGGAATCCTTAGGTGCCCGCTCCCCAGCACTTCAATGTGGGACCTGATGGCTTCTTTGAGTGGTGATTACTAAGTTAGATCAAAAGCCAAAGCTTAGGGGAGTACGTATTTCCACCGACATTACATTCATGTTCACACATTTCATTCCACTTGTCGGTGTCCACACTTTTTCATTGTATCATCCATGTTAAATTTATTTTCTCGCTTTCTTCTTGTGTGTTCGAAAGACTTTGAGAAAATCCAAAAATATATTTCCTGCTTCTTTTCGGTTTTTCTTCCTAGTTTAAATTGTTGTAGTACTAAAAAGAAAACCCAAAAAGATTTCCTTATTCTTTTTTTACTTGTTGGGAGCTTTCCCGTGTAAATATTTTTTCTCATTTTTGTTTTTCCCATTTACTTGCTTGTTCAAGAAAAACCAAAAACTCCAAAAATATTTCAGTGTGTTTCTCTGAATTTCTTTTCCTTTTTATTGAGTCATACCGAGGAGAAGACCATGCTGAAAATGTTGAGTGGCCCTCATATGCATTATTGTTGATCTAACAAAGAGCCCATATTACTTTGCCTTCTCCTTTTGAATAAAATGTTTGCAGATTCCAGCTTAGTCCATGTCACTCTTATGCTATTATTATTTTCATATTGTTTGGTCATGCAAGTTAAAGGCAATAATGACGATATTTGATGAACTGGCTGTGGCAGAGAGAAACGGGTATGAACTCGACTTGTTCTGTTTTTGTAAATATGTTTAACCTAGTATCCATGATTCAGCCTATTATCATCAAACATGCTTGCAATGACAATTAGATATTATAGTTTCTCATGCCATGCTTAAGTAGCTAGGAGTGGATAATGATTTGTCTTGGATGTCAACATTGCGTTAAAATGATTGTGATGTAGTATGATGATATGGTATCCTCCTCTGGATGTTTGAGTCGCTTGACTTGGCACATGTTCATGCATGTAGTTGAATCAAAACCAACATAGCCTCTATGATATTTATGTTCATGGTGTTCATATCCTACTCATGCTAGTATCCAATGTTACTTATGGATAATACATGTTCATGACTGTTTTCACTCTCTAGCTGGCCGCTTCTCAACCTATTTGCTAGCCTTCACCTATACTAAGCGGGAATTCTGCTTGTGCATCAAAAACCTGAAACCCAAGTTATTCCAGATGAGTCCACCATACCTACCTATATGCGGTATTACCCTGCCGTCCTAAGTAAATTTGCATGTGCCACCTCTAAAAACTTCAAATAAATATCCTTTTTGTGTTCCTAGATTGTTCATAGAGCGATAGGAGGTAGTCGGTATCTTTCATGCTAAGTGGGTTATTCTCATGATGAGTGTTTATTCACTCGTCCTTGCACAAGAGGGGCGGTAATAGGGATTCCGAGTCCCGAATTCAAATTGCAAATAATTAAACAATACTCCCCCAGGATTGTTGATGGTATGGACGACACCCGTTGTTTCGGACAAGCCGTGGAGTGTGATTGTTGGTGGAGGGGGAGTAAACCTTTACTTTTATCGCTTGGGAACCGCCACTAATGTGTTTAGCATGGAAAATACCGATAACTAATGGTCGCGAAGTAAACAAGAAGGGTGCATTTCTCAAAATTTCATTTACCTCTATTTTAAAAACTTGAGCTCTGGCACCGGTACAAATCACTGCTTCCCTATGTGAAGGGACTATCTATTTACTTTTATGTTGCGTCATCACCTTCTCAAATAGTCATCCTCATGCATTGTGTGTAGTTAATGTTGGGTGCATCATGGCTGGATCTTTTCTACCATGAATTACAATGTTTAGTCGCTGCTTGAACTTTGGAGGTGCTCTGCATTTATGTTTTGCAGTCTAAGAAAGGGCTAGCGAGATACCATTATATTCATATTATATCATGGTTGTTTTGACAACGAGTTGTTGTTTTAGACATCTTATCATTGCTCGCTAGCTGATCATGTCATTGATATGAGTTAATATAATTTTTAAGAGTTATTGTCGACATGGTTAGTGATACGTCTCCAACGTATCTATAATTTTTGATTGTTCCATGCTGTTATATTATCATTCTTGGATGTTTTATAATCATTTTATAGTAATTTTATATCATTTTTTGGTACTAACCTATTGACATAGGGCCAAGTGCCAGTTGCTGTTTTTGCATGTTTTTTACATCGCAGGAAATCAATACCAAACGGAGTCCAAACGCAGTGAAACTTTTTGTGGATTTTTTATGGACCAGAAGACACCCAATGGGCCAGAGAAACACCTAGGGGGTTCCCCAAGGGGGGCACAACCCACCAGGGCGCGCATGGGCCCCCAGGCACGTCCAGGTGGGTTGTGCCCCCCTCGGTGGCCTCCCGAACTGCCTCTTTGCTCTATAAATACCCCAATATTCCAGAAACCCTAGGGGAGTTGACAAAAATCAATTCCAGCCGCCGCAAGTTCCAGAACCACCAGATCCAATCTAGACACCATCATGGAGGGGTTCATCATGTCCATTGGTGCCTCTCCGATGATGCGTGAGTAGTTCTTTGTAGACCTTCGGGTCCGTAGTTAGTACCTAGATGGCTTCCTCTCTCTCGTTTGATTCTCAATACAATGGTCTCTTGGAGATCCATATGATGTAATTCTTTTTGCGGTGTGTTTGTTGGGATACGATGAACTTTGAATTTATGATCAGATCTATCTCTTTTTATCCATGAAAGTTATCTGAGTCTTCTTTGATCTCTTATATGCATGATTGCTTATAGCCTCATATTTCTTCTCCAATATTTGGGTTTTGTTTGGCCAACTTGATCTATTTATCTTGCAATTGGAAGAGGTGCTTTGTGATGGCTTTGATCTTATGGTGCTTGATCCCAGTGACAGAAGGGGAACTGACACGTATGTATCGTTGCCATTAAGGATAACAAGTTGGGGTCTATTTCTACATAAATAGATCTTGTCTACATCATGTCATCGTTCTTATTGCACTACTCCATTTCTCCATGAACTTAATACACTAGATGCATGCTGGATAGCGGTCGATGTGTGGAGTAATAGTAGTAGATGCAGGCAGGAGTCAGTCTACTAATCTTGGACATGATGCCTATATAATGATCATTGCCTGGATATCGTCATGATTATTTGAAGTTCTATCAATTGACCAACAGTAATTCGTTTACCCACCGTTTGCTATTTTTCTCAAGAGAAGCCACTAGTGAAACCTACGGCCCCTAGGGTCTCTTCTTTATCATATTTTCCTTTGTGATCTATTTTCCTTTGCTTTTATTTTCAGATCTATATTATCCAAAAACCCAAAAATACCTTGCTGCACTATATTTTATTTGGGATCTATTTATCCCACCTATCATATATTTATCACATCCGTCTGCCAATTTCTGGCGCCGTTGCCCGAAAGGGATTGACAACCCCTTTAATACGTTGGGTTGTGAGTATTTGTTATTTGTGTGCAGGTGCCATTCACGTAGTGTTGCATGGTTCTCCTACTGGTTCGATAACCTTGATCTCATCACTGAGGGAAATACCTACCATTGTTGTGCTGCATCATCCCTTCCTCTTTGGGGAAATACCGACGTAGTTCTAGCAGACATCAAAAGGAATTTCTGGCGCCGTTGCTGGGGAGACATCATCAACATCTACCAGGTTCCTAATCATAAATCTCATCTCCTCGCAATTTATATTATTTGCCATTTGCCTCTCGTTTTCCTCTCCCCCACTTCGCAAAAAATTGCCGTTTTATTCACCCTCTTTTTTGTTCGCCGTTTTCTTGCCAGATTTGTTTTTGAGTGCAATCTTTTTGCATAGTCACAATGACTCAAGAGAACACCAAGTTGTGTGATTTCTCCAATACCAACAACAATGATTTTATTAGCACTCCGATTGCTCCTCTTGCCACCAGTGCAGAGTCTTGTGATATTAATATTGCTTTGCTGAATCTTGTTATGAAAGATCAATTTTCCGGTAGTCCTAATGAGGATGCCGCGTCCCATCTTGACACATTCATGGAATTATGCGATATGCAAAAGAAAAAAGATGTGGATAATGATGTTGTGAAGATGAAATTATTTCCGTTTTCTTTGCGAGATCGTGCAAAAAATTGGTTTTCTTCTTTGCCTCGCAATAGTATCGATTCTTGGGATAAGTGCAAAGATGCTTTTATTACCAAATATTTTCCGCCCGCAAAAATTATTTACCTTGTAACCCAGATCATGAATTTCAAGCAACTTGAACATGAGCATGTTGCACAATCTTGGGAAAGGATGAAAATGATGTTAAGGAATTTCCCAACTCATGGGTTAAATCTTTGGATGATCATACAACATTTTTGTGCGGGGTTGAATTTTGTTTCTCGTAATCTTTTAGATTCCACCGTGGGTGGTACTTTTGTGGAAATTACTTTGGGTGAAGCCACCGAATTTCTTGATAATATTATGGCAAATTATTCATAATGGCATACCGAAAGAGCTCCTACTAGTAAAAAAGTTAATTCGGTTGAAGAAATTTCTTCTTTGAGTGAAAAAGTTGATGCTCTTATGAAATTGGTTGCTAATAAAAGTGCTCCTATTGATTGTAATGATGTGCCTTTGTCTACTTTGATTGAGTAAAATAGTGATGCCGTAGATGTGAATTTTATATCGCGAAACAATTTTAATAACAATGCTTATAGAGGTAATTTTAATCCTAGGACTTTTCCTAGTAATTCCTCTAATAATTATGGTAATTCCTATGGTAATCCTTCTTATAATAATAATAGGAACACCTCCGATCCTGAGAATAATATTAAATAATTTATCAACACTCAAAAAGTTTTCAATGCTACAATGGAAGAAAAGCCGAATAAAGATTGATGATTTGTCTAGAAGTGTTGATAGAATTTCTCATGATGTAGAAAATCTCAAGATGAAAACTTTTGTGCCTAAAGTTGAGGAATCAATTAAAGCTCTTTATGTTTCTATGGATGAAAGTAAGAAAAGAACCGCTATGCTTAGAGCTAGAAGAGAATTTTAGAAAAGGCGTTTTCTAGTGATTGCTTTCATAGAAGTGATGAATATCTTAAAATGATTGGTGTTTCTTCTATTGATTCCTTGTTTAATAAAATTAAGATTGATGATAAAGGGGCTGGAGAAGAGTCAACTTTAGCTAGAAGGTGTCCCGACAATTCGAAGGTGAAAATCTTGTTGAGAAAATTGATAAAAGTGGGTATGAAGAGGTCAAAACTTTAACTAGTGATGTGTCCACTCTTTTGGATTACAAAGACTTTAATTATGATAGTTGCTCTTTGATTGATTGTATTTCTTTGTTGCAATCCATGATTAATTCACCCCATGCTTATGAACAAAATAAAGCTTTTACTAAACATATTGTTGATGCTTTGATGAAATCTTTGGAAGAAAAATTGGAATTATAAGTTTCAGTTCCTAGACAATTACATGATGAATGGGAACCTACTATCAAAGTCAAGATTAAAAATTATGAGTGTTTTGCCTTGTGTGACTTGGGTGCTAGTGTTTCTACAATTTCGAAATCTTTATGTGATGTGCTTTGTCTTACCAACATTGAAGAATGTTCTTTAAATTTGCACTTGGCAGATTCTACTATTAAAAAGCCCATGGGAAGAATTAATGATGTTCTTATTATTGCAAATAGGAATTATGTGCCCATAGATTTATTGTTCTTGATATTGCTTGTAATCCATCTTGTCCAATTATTCTTGGTAGACCATTTTTACGCACTATTGGTGTCGTGATTGATATGAAAAAAAGGCAATATTAAATTTCAATTTCCACTAAGGAAGGGTATGGAACACTTCCCTAGAACAACAATTAGGCCACCATATTAATCAATCATGAGGGCATCTTATGGATCTAGAAACAAAGATGACAATACTTAGATCCTTGCATTATGCCTAGCTAAGGGCATAAAACAATAGCGCTTGTTGGGAGGCAACCCAATGAATAAAATTTAGTTTTATCTTTTTCTTTCTATTCTTGAGTGTTTGCACAATTATGTTACTGTTATGATTGTGTTTTAGTTAGTGTTTGTGCCAAGTAAAGTCTTTAGGATTATGTTGGGTGATAGTTACTTTGATCTTGCTGAAAAATAGAATCTTTTATGCTCATGAAAATAATTCTAATTTTTAATAGGAGCATGATAAAATACTAATTCTTTTTGAATAAGATTAATATACAAATTGGTCACGTTGTCCTAATGTTTTAGAATTTTTGGAGTTACATAATTATTTGAAATATCCAGATTGCTACAGACTGTTCTGTTTTTGACAGATTCTGTTTTCTTTGCGTTGTGTGCTTGTTTTGATGATTCTATGGTTTTCTTTGAAGAGATTTTGCCACAAAAAAGTTAGAATATAGTAGATATAATGCAAGAATAAAATATGAATGGGTTGCAATAGTACTTATAGTAGTGGTTTGTTTTCTTATACTAACAGATCTCATGAAGGTTTGTTGAGTTTTGTGTGATTGAAGTTTTCTAGTTTTGGGTGATGTTACGATGGATGAAGGAATAAGGAGTAAGAAGAGCCTAAGCTTGGGGATGCCCATGGAATCCCAAGATATTATCCAAAGATAAGCAAGAAACTAAGCTTGGGGATGCCCGAGTGGCATCCCCTCTTTCTTCTAACGACCATCGGTATTTTACTTTGAACTATATTTTTATTCGTCACATACTATGAGTTTTGCTTGGAGCGTCTTGTATGATATGAGGCTTTGCTTGTTTTGCTTTGTGTTTTAAGTCTTGAATCCTTGCTGTACACACCTATTTGAGAGAGCTAAAATTATGCCATGACTTGTTAGAATTTCTCTCTATGCTTCACTTAAATTTTTATGAGCTCTGTAATTGCTCTAGTGCTTCACTTATATATTTTTGAGCACGGTGTGCTTTGTTATTTTTGAAGAAATGCGCTCTTACTTCACTTAGATTTATTTGAGAGTTAGTAATTTTTTAAGAAATTCTCTCTTGCTTCACTTAAATTAATTTGAGAGAAAGAAAATATTATGCTCATGATCACCACTTATATTTGTTTGAGCGTATCAAAAGCAACACATAAAAATTAGTTCCAAAGTGATAGATATCCAACAAGGATACAATAAAAACTTTCATGAAGATCATTGGACAAAATAAACTTGATTCCTTGTAATAGTTTTGAGATATGATGATGTGATATGTGAGTCATGTTGGTGAGTAATTATGCTTTAGTAAGAATATTGGTGTTAAGGTTTGTGATTCCCTATGCAAGCATGAAAGTCAATAGTTATGCAATGAAATCACATCCTACTTTAATTATGTTAAATGCTCGCTTATGGTATTTTCCATTTCTTGGTTGGTCGCTTCTCAATCTTTTGCTAGCCTTCATTTTGCACTAAGTATGATCACTACTTATGCATCCAAAGTCCTTTAAACCAGTTTTACCACATGAGTCCACCATACCTACCTATATGCAGTATTTCTGTGCCGTTCTAAGCAAATTTGTATGTGCCATCTCTAATTTTCAAAATAAATTTCTCTTTTGTGTTCTTGTACCGCTCATGAAACAGTAGGGGGTGGCTAATATATTTCCATGCTAGATATGTTATTCTCATGATGAGTGTTATTCACTTGTAATTACATGATAGTATGGAAAAGGTATTAGGGATACCCAGTTCCAAAATGAAAAATGAATTTACTTTATGTTGTTAAGCAATAAATTCCTTGAAAAGTGTTGACATAGAAGGTACCCGTGGATACGGCTAGCCATGGAAAGTGAAAGTATGGTTGAAAAAGGAATAAACTTTAATTTCTGTTTGGGAACCGCCTATGATATATCTAGCATGGAAACTATTGGAAATTACTCGATCGTTCTCGTTGATAGGAAAAGCATGCCTCCCAAAATGTTTTATCTCTATCTTATTCGCTTTGAGCTCTGGCACCACTACAAATCCCTACTTCCCTCTGCGAAGGGCCTTTCTTTTACTTTATGCAATTTTATTTTTAACCCAAGTCTCCATCTTCTCTTATAAAGCACCAACTAGGGGGCACTATGATCGTACTTGAGCATCGGGTGTAGCTAATATGCGAGTGTACTTCATGAATGGATCAATGATTGAGCATAGTGGGCTAGGGATAACTTATTTTAGCGTTGATATTTTGAAAGACATGGTTGCTTGTTGATATGCTTGAGTATTTAAGTCTCATGTCAAAACTAGACTATTGCTTTGAACCATAT
Source organism: Triticum aestivum (assembly GCF_018294505.1). Taxonomy (NCBI): domain Eukaryota; kingdom Viridiplantae; phylum Streptophyta; class Magnoliopsida; order Poales; family Poaceae; genus Triticum; species Triticum aestivum. The sequence continues at coordinate 673,569,193 of NC_057800.1, read as the reverse complement.
AGAAGTCCAAGTGTCCATGCTACAAAGAAAATAATATGAGATGACATGTTATGCAACATTCCACATCAGAAATTCCGTTTTTATCATTTACCTACTCGAGGACGATCATGAATTAAGCTTGGGGATGTTGATACGTTTCCAACGTATCCATAATTTTTGATTGTTCCATGTTGTTTTATTATCATTCTTGGATGTTTTATAATCATTTTATATCATATTTTGGTACTAACCTATTGACATAGTGCCAAGTGCCAGTTGCTGTTTTTTGCATGTTTTTTACATCGCAGGAAATCAATACCAAACGGAGTCCAAACGCAGCGAAACTTTTTGTGGATTTTTTATGGACCAGAAGACACCCAATGGGCCAAAGAAGCACCTGGGGGTGTGCCCCGAGGGGGGCACTGAAGGAAATATGCCCTAGAGGCAATAATAAAGTTATTATTTATTTCCTTATATCATGATAAATGTTTATTATTCATGCTAGAATTGTATTAACCGGAAACATAATACATGTGTGAATACATAGACAAACAGAGTGTCACTAGTATGCCTCTACTTACTAGCTCGTTAATCAAAGATGGTTATGTTTCCTAACCATGGACAAAGAGTTGTTATTTGATTAACGGGATCACATCATTAGGTGAATGATCTGATTGACATGACCCATTCCATTAGCTTAGCACCCGATCGTTTAGTATGTTGCTATTGCTTTCTTCATGACTTATACATGTTCCTATGACTATGAGATTATGCAACTCCCGTTTACCAGAGGAACACTTTGTGTGCTACCAAACGTCACAACGTAACTGGGTGATTATAAAGGTGCTCTACAGGTGTCTCCAAAGATACATGTTGGGTTGGCGTATTTCGAGATTAGGATTTGTCACTCCGATTGTCGGAGAGGTATCTCTGGGCCCTCTTGGTAATACACATCACATAAGCCTTGCAAGCATTGCAACTAATGAGTTAGTTGTGAGATGATGTATTACGGAACGAGTAAAGAGACTTGCCGGTAACGAGATTGAACTAGGTATTGAGATACCGACGATCGAATCTCGGGCAAGTAACATACCGATGACAAAGGGAACAACGTATGTTGTTATGCGGTCTGACCGATAAAGATCTTTGTAGAATATGTAGGAACCAATATGAGCATCCAGGTTCCGCTATTGGTTATTGACCGGAGACGTGTCTCGGTCATGTCTACATTGTTCTTGAACCGTAGGGTCCGCACGCTTAACGTTACGATGACAGTTTCATTATGAGTTTATGTATTTTGATGTACTGAAGGTTGTTCGGAGTCCCGAATGTGATCATGGACATGACGAGGAGTCTCGAAATGGTCGAGACATAAAGATCGATATATTGGAAGCCTATATTTGGATATCGGAATCGTTCCGGGTGAAATCGGGATTTTACCGGAGTACCGGGGGGGGGGTGTTACCGGAACCCCCGGGGGGTTATTGGGCCTACATGGGCCTTAAGGGAGAAGAGGAAAGGAGGCAAGAGGTGGCCGCGCGCCCCTCCCCTTCCTAGTCCGAATAGGACAAGGGAAGGGAGGCGGCGCCCCCCCCCCCTTTCCTTTCCCTCTTCCTCCTCTTTCCCCTTCTCCTTATCCAACTAGGAAAGAAGGGAGTCCTACTCCCGGTGGGAGTAGGACTCCCCCTTGGCGCGCCCTCCTTGGCCGGCCTCCCCTCCCCTTGGCTCCTTTATATACGGGGGCAGGGGGGCACCCTAGGACACACAAGTTGATCTTTGTGATCGTTCCTTAGCCGTGTGCGGTGCCCCCCTCCATGATATTACACCTCGGTCATATTGTAGCGGTGCTTAGGCGAAGCCCTGCGATGGTTGAACATCAAGATCGTCACCATGCCGTCGTGCTGACGGAACTCTTCCCCGAAGTTTTGCTGGATCGGAGCCCGGGGAGCATCATCGAGCTGAACATGTGTCAAGAACTCGGAGGTGCCGGAGTAACGGTGCTTGGATCGGTTGAACCGGGAAGATGTACGACTACTTCCTCTATGTTGTGTCAATGCTTCCACTTCGGTCTACGAGGGTACGTAGACAACACTCTCCCCTCTCGTTGCTATGCATCATCATGATCTTGCGTGTGCGTAGGAAATTTTTTGAAATCACTACGTTACCCAACAGTGGCATCCGAGCCTAGGTTTTATATGTTGATGTTATATGCACGAGTAGAACACAAGTGAGTTGTGGGCGATATAAGTCATACTGCTTACCAGCATGTCATACTTTGGTTCGGCGGTATTGTTGGATGAAGCGGCCCGGACTGACATTACGCGTACGCTTATGCGAGACCGGTTCTCCCGACGTGCTTTGCACATAGGTGGCTTGCGGGTGACAGTTTCTCCAACTTTAGTTGAACCGAGTGTGGCTACGCCCGGTCCTTGCGAAGGTTAAAACAGCACCAACTTGACAAACTATCGTTGTGGTTTTGATGCGTAGGTAAGATTGGTTCTTGCTTAAGCCCGTAGCAGCCACGTAAAACTTGCAACAACAAAGTAGAGGACGTCTAACTTGTTTTTGCAGGGCATGTTGTGATGTGATATGGTCAAGACATGATGCTAAATTTTATTGTATGAGATGATCATGTTTTGTAACCGAGTTATCGGTAACTGGCAGGAGCCATATGGTTGTCGCTTTATTGTATGCAATGCAATCGCGCTGTAATGCTTTACTTTATCACTAAGCGGTAGCGATAGTCGTTGAAGCATAAGATTGGCGAGACGACAACGATGCTACCATGGAGATCAAGGTGTCGCGCCGGTGACGATGGTGATCATGACGGTGCTTCGAAGATGGAGATCACAAGCACAAGATGATGATGGCCATATCATATCACTTATATTGATTTCATGTGATGTTTATCTTTTATGCATCTTATCTTGCTTTGATTGACGGTAGCATTATAAGATGATCTCTCACTAATTATCAAGAAGTGTTCTCCCTGAGTATGCACTGTTGCAAAAGTTCTTCGTGCTGAGACACCACGTGATGGTCGGGTGTGATAGGCTCTACGTTCAAATACAACGGGTGCAAAACAGTTGCACATGCGGAATACTCAGGTTATACTTGACGAGCCAAGCATATACAGATATGGCCTCGGAACACGAAGACCGAAAGGTCGAGCGTGAATCATATAGTAGATATGATCAACATAGCGATGTTCACCAATGAAACTAATCCATCTCACGTGATGATCGGACATGGTTTAGTTGATTTGGATCATGTAATCACTTAGAGGATTAGAGGGATGTCTATCTAAGTGGGAGTTCTTAAGTAATATGATTAATTGAACTTAAATTTATCATGAACTTAGTCCTGGTAGTATTTTGCAAATTATGTTGTAGATCAATAGCTCGCGTTGTTGCTTCCCTGTGTTTATTTTGATATGTTCCTAGAGAAAATTGTGTTGAAAGATGTTAGTAGCAATGATGCGGATTGGATCCATGATCTGAGGTTTATCCTCATTGCTGCACAGAAGAATTATGTCCTTGATGCACCGCTAGGTGACGGACCTATTGCAGGAGCAGATGCAGATGTTATGAATGTTTGGCTAGCTCAATATGATGACTACTTGATAGTTTAGTGCACCATGCTTAATGGCTTAGAATCGGGACTTCAAAGACGTTTTGAACGTCATGGAGCATATGAGATGTTCCAGGAGTTGAAGTTAATATTTCAAGCAAATACCCGAGTTGAGAGATATGAAGTCTCCAACAAGTTATATAGCTAAAAGATGGAGGAGAATCGCTCAACTAGTGAGCATGTGCTCAGGTTGTCTGAGTACTACAATCGCTTGAATCAAGTGGGAGTTAATCTTCCAGATAAGATAGTGATTGACAGAATTCTCTAGTCACCATCACCAAGTTAGTAGAACTTCGTGATGAACTATGATATGCAAGGGATAACGGAAACGATTCCCAAGCTCTTCGTAATGCGGAAATTGACGAAGGTAGAAATCGAGAAAACCATCAAGTGTTGATGGTAGACAAGACCACTAGTTTCAAGAAAAGGGCAGAGGGAAGAAGGGGAACTTCAAGAAGAATAGCAAGCAAGTTGCTGCTCAAGTGAAGAAGCCCAAGTCTGGTCCTAAGCCTGAGACTAAGTGTTTCTACTGCAAAGGGACTGGTCACTGGAAGCGGAACTACCCCAAGTGATTGGCAGATAAGAAGGATGGCAAAGTGAACATAAGTATATTTGATATACATGTTATTGATGTGTACTTTACTAGTGTTTATAGCAACCCCTCAGTATTTGATACTAGTTCAGTTGCTAAGATTAGTAACTCGAAACGGGAGTTGCAGAATAAACAGAGACTAGTTAAGGGTGAAGTGACGATGTGTGTTGGAAGTGGTCCCAAGATTGATATGATCATCATCGCACACTCCCTATACTTTCGGGATTAGTGTTGAACCTGAATAAGTGTTATTTGGTGTTTGCGTTGAGCATGAATATGATTTGATCATGTTTATTGTAATACAGTTATTCATTTAAGTAAGAGAATAAATTGTTGTTCTGTTTACATGAATAAAACCTTATATGGTTACACACCCAATGAAAATAGTTCGTTGGATCTCGATCGTAGTGATACACATAATCATAATATTGAAACCAAAAGATGCAAAGTTAATAATGATAGTGCAACTTATTTGTGGCACTGCCGTTTAGGTCATATTGGTGTAAAGCGCATGAAGAAACTCCATGCTAATGGGTTTTTGGAATCACTTGATTATGAATCAGTTGATGCTTGCGAACCATGGGCAAGATGACTAAAACGCCGTTCTCCGGAATTATGGAGCGAGCAACTGACTTATTGGAAATAATACATACTGATGTATGAGATCCGATGAGTGTTAAGGCTCGTGGCGGGTATCATTATTTTCTGACCTTCATAGATGATTTGTGCAGATATGGGTATATCTACTTAATGAAACACAAGTCTGAAATATTTGAAAAGTTCAAAGAATTTCAGAGTGAAGTGGAGAATCATCGTAACAAGAAAATAAAAGTTTCTATGATATGATCGCAGAGGTAAAATATTTGAGTTACGAGTCTGGCCTTCAGTTAAAACAATGTGAAATAGTTTCACTACTCACGCCACCTGGAACACCATAGCATAATGGTGTGTCCGAACATCATAACCATACTTTATTAGATATGGTGCGATCTATGATGTCTCTTACCGATGTACCACTATCGTTTTGGGGTTATGCATTAAAGACAGCTGCATTCACGTTTAAAAGGGCACCATCTAAGTCCGTTGAGATGACAAAATATGAACTGTGGTTTGGCAAGAAACCAAAGTTGTCGTTTCTTAAAGTTTGGGATTGTGATGCTTATATGAAAAAGTTTCATCCTGATAAGCTCAAACCCAAATCGGAGAAATATGTCTTCATAGGATACCCAAAGGAGACTATTGGGTACACCTTCTATCACAGATCCGAAGGCAAGACATTCGTTGCTAAGAATGGATCCTTTCTAGAGAAGGAGTTTCTCTTGAAAGAAGTGAGTGGGAGGAAGGTAGAACTTGATAAGGTAATTATACCTTCTCCCTTATTGAAAAGTAGTTCATCACAAGAAATCTGTTCCCATGACTACTAGAACAATTAGTGAGGAAGACTAATGATGATGATCATGTAACTTCAGATCAAGTTAATACCGAATCTCGTAGGTAAGCCAGAGTGAGATCCGCACCAAAGTGGTACGGTAATCCTGTTCTGGAAGTCATGTTACTAGACCATGACGAACTTGCGAACTATGAGGAAGCGATGATGAGCCTAGATTCCGCGAAATGGCTTGAGGCCATGAAATCTGAGATGAGATCCATGTATGAGAACAAAGTATGGACTTTGATTGACTTGCCCAATGATCGGCGAGCCATTGAGATTAAATGGATCTTCAAGAGGAAGACGGACGCTGATAGTAGTGTTACTATCTACAAAGCTAGAATTGTCGCAAAAAGGTTTTCGACAAGTTCAAGGTGTTGACTGTGATGAGAGTTTCTCACTCGTATCTATGCTTAAGTCTGTCCGAATCATGTTAGAAATTGCCGCATTTTATGAAATCCAGCAAATGGATGTCAAAACTAGAATTGTATTTATTTCCTTATATCATGATAAATGTTTATTATTCATTCTAGAATTGTATTAACCGGAAACATAATACATGTGTGAATACATAGAAAAACAGAGTGTCACTAGTATGCCTCTACTTGACTAGCTCGTTAATCAAAGATGGTTATGTTTCCTAACCATGGACAAAGAGTTGTTATTTGATTAACAGGATCACATCATTAGGTGAATGATCTGATTGACATGACCCATTCCATTAGCTTAGCACCCGATCGTTTAGTATGTTGCTATTGCTTTCTTCATGACTTATACATGTTCCTATGACTATGAGATTATGCAACTCCCGTTTACCGGAGGAACACTTTGTGTGCTACCAAACATCACAACGTAACTGGGTGATTATAAAGGTGCTCTACAGGTGTCTCCAAAGATACATGTTGGGTTGGCGTATTTCGAGATTAGGATTTGTCACTCCGATTGTCGGAGAGGTATCTCTGGGCCCTCTTGGTAATACACATCACATAAGCCTTGCAAGCATTGCAACTAATGAGTTAGTTGTGAGATGATGTATTACGGAACGAGTAAAGAGACTTGCCGGTAACGAGATTGAACTAGGTATAGAGATAACGACGATCGAATCTCGGGCAAGTAACATACCCATGACAAAGGGAACAACGTATGTTGTTATGCGGTCTGACCGATAAAGATCTTCGTAGAATATGTAGGAACCAATATGAGCATCCAGGTTCCGCTATTGGTTATTGACCGGAGACGTGTATCGGTCATGTCTACATTGTTCTCGAACCGTAGGGTCCGCACGCTTAACGTTACGATGACAGTTTCATTATGAGTTTATGTATTTTGATGTACCGAAGGTTGTTCGGAGTCCCGGATGTGATCATGGACATGACGAGGAGTCCCGAAATGGTCGAGACATAAAGATCAATATATTGGAAGCCTATATTTGGATATCGGAATCGTTCTGGGTGAAATCGGGATTTTACCGGAATACCGGGGGGTTACCGGAACCCCCCGGGGGGTTATTGGGCCTACATGGGCCTTAAGGGAGAAGAGGAAAGGAGGCAAGAGGTGTCCGCGCGCCCCTCCCCTTCCTAGTCCGAATAGGACAAGGGAAGGGGGGCGGCGCCCCCCCTTTCCTTTCCCTCTTCCTCCTCTTTCCCCTTCTCCTTATCCAACTACCCTCCTTGGCCGGCCACCCCCTCCCCTTGGCTCCTTTATATACGGGGGCAGGGGGCACCCTAGGACACACAAGTTGATCTTCGTGATCGTTCCTTAGCCATGTGCGGTGCCCCCCTCCATGATATTACACCTCGGTCATATTGTAGCGGTGCTTAGGCGAAGCCCTGCGACGGTTGAACATCAAGATCGTCACCATGCCGTCGTGCTGACGGAACTCTTCCCCGAAGCTTTGCTGGATCGGAGCCCGGGGAGCGTCATCGAGCCGAACGTGTGTCAAGAACTCGGAGGTGCCGGAGTAACGGTGCTTGGATTGGTTGAACCGGGAAGACGTACGACTACTTCCTCTATGTTGCGTCAATGTTTCCACTTCGGTCTACGAGGGTACGTAGACAACACTGTCCCATCTTGTTGCTATGCATCATCATGATCTTGCGTGTGCGTAGGAAATTTTTTGAAATCACTACGTTACCCAATAGGCACAACCCACCAGGGCGCGCCTGGGCCCCCAGGCATGTCCAGGTGGGTTGTGCCCACCTCGGTGGCCTCACGAACCGCCTCTTTGCTCTATAAATACCCCAATATTTCAGAAACCCTAGGGGAGTCGACAAAAATCAATTCGAGCTGACGCAAGTTCCAGAACCACAAAATCCAATCTAGACACCATCACAGAGGGGGTTCATCATGTCCATTGGTGCCTCTCCGATGATGCGTGAGTAGTTCTTTGTAGAACTTCAGGTCCGTAGTTAGTAGATAGATGGATTCCTCTCTCTTGTTTGATTCTCAATACAATGGTCTCTTGCAGATCCATATGATGTAATTCTTTTTGCGGTGTGTTTGTTGGGATTCGATGAACTTTGACTTTATGATCAGATCTATCTCTTTTTATCCATGAAAGTTATGTGAGTCTTCTTTGATCTCTTATATGCATGATTTCTTATAGCCTCGTATTTCTTCTCTGATATTTGGGTTTTTTTTGGCCAACTTGATCTATTTCTCTTGCAATTGGAAGAGGTGCTTTGTGATGGCTTTGATCTTATGGTGCTTGATCCCAGTGACAGAAGGGGAACTGACACGTATGTATCGTTGCCATTAAGGATAACAAGATGGGGTCTATTTCTACATAAATAGATCTTGTCTACATCATGTCATCGTTCTTATTGCATTACCCCATTTCTCCATGAACTTAATACACTAGATGCATGCTGGATAACAGTCGATGTGTGGAGTAATAGTAGTACATGCAGGCAGGAGTCGGTCTACTAATCTTGGACATGATGCCTATATAATGATCATTTCCTGGATATCATCATGATTATTTGAAGTTATATCAATTGCACAACAGTAATTCGTTTACCCACAGTTTGCTATTTTTCTCGAGAGAAGCCACTAGTGAAACCTACGCCCCCCGGTGTCGTGGTGTTGTCACGACAGATGTCCTAGTGTGAGGACTTAGTCGTGAGGCCAACGCATCTATGTGGTAGCTTGTGAGGGGTTGAGCGGAATCAAGAGACGCAACACAAGACAAGGATTTAGACAGCTTCGGGCCCCGGGAAACATCATCCGGTAATAGCCCTACATGCTGTTTCTGGCTATATCTCATTATGATCATGAGGAAGTCGCCGTAAACCGGCTCTCCCAGTTAACCCTAACCCTTAAGATTGCTTCTTCTTACTTCTTCCTCTTTGGGGAGCCCTGCCCCTCCTTATATAAGTTGAAGGGGAGGGTTACATGTAGAGTCCAACTCGGACTTAAGACTTAACTATTATGACTTCTCTTCATGGGATTCTTAACATCTTGGGATTCATAACGTCTCGGGCTTCATAACTCCTAGCAACCCAGTTATCACTGTCCGCCGGGTTATAACTGGTGCCGGTTTAAGATGGTCTGCCAGTTTATGATTGTCTGCTAAGTTATCATCTGACTTAACTCCTGTCTTAACTGTCAGCCAGTTTAACAACCTGCCGGTTTACCGTCTGGGTTAACTGCCTGTTTTAGCTGTCTGTCTTAACTGTCAACCGGTTTAACAACCTGCCGGTTTACCGTCTGACTTAACACCAACCGGTTTACCACCTGCTAGTTTACCACCTGCCGTAACACCTGCCAGTTTACCACCCGCCGGTTTACCGTTCGTCTTAGCCATATGTCTTAACTGTCAGCCGGTTTACTAAGTCCCAGCCGGGTTATAACTCCGGCCGGATCATACCGCGGGGTATATCCCCGACATTAGCCCCTAGTTTAATTTGGATTTATCCATGTTAAACTGATCCTGATCATCCTTAAGTCCTTGTTACTTCCTTCTTCTATAAAATCAGGGTCAATAGGCCAGCTTCATAATCAATTTGCTGACATTGGTTTGTCACAGAGAAATATTGTGAAGAATAACTCCTTTGACTCAGCTCCAATGCTTAACCAAAATATTGATCTTTGAAATATTCATCTGATCTTCAGCCGGCTTGAAGATGTAAAACTTGCCAGTTTATCATTGCCAGGTTATAATAGATGATGCCGAGTCATAATTATTGCTGACGCCGGGTCAAAACTGAGAATTTGAAGATTTTTCTCCCTTATATCCATATTACCTGTAGCCCCCAAGTCTTGAGCAGAACAAAGTGATGGCTTAAGACTTGCTTCAATATAAATGCTGCCACTTTTGAAGAAATCCATGTTGTTCATCCCAGTCACTAGTAAAAACTGAATACTCCATATTATGTAGCCCCCAAGTGCCGGGTTGTCATGCTTGCAGCAACCTGGGACTTGTAATTGCCTGTTGCTCAAAAAACTTCAACCAGTGTAGCCCCCAAGGGCCGGGTCATTATGTAGTAATGAACAGGGACTTTATAAATATGATCATGCTTTATTGAAAATAACATCATATGATGTAACTCCAATCATGGGGCTTGAACCCACATCCACAAGGTTAAGAGCCTTGTGCTTTACCAACTTAGCAGTGGACCCTTCAATATAATGGATTAAAAGCTTTGTACCTTGAATTGTTGACAGGAGCAATTGGTAGCCCCCAAGGGCCGGCTCATTACGATGTGATGAGTCGGGTCTTCAATAAGTGAGCAAACAATGACTTTGCATTAGCCCCCAAGTATCATGGTGCATACTTGCAGCGACATAAGACTTGTGTATGTAATCCCAACTTGAATAATGTAGCCCCCAAGTGCTGGGCTGTAAGCCTGCAACGACTCGGGACTATTCCTTCCATTGTAGAATAAGTCATATCCATTGATAAAATAATAGTCATTGTGCTAAAGCGACTTTGAAAACCTCAGTCATAATATTGGTTATTGATAACCATAATAAAAATTCAGCCGTGTTGGCTATTAAAGATTTGAATAACTATAACTTGGTTTGAAAACCGATTCCTGCCATATAAGCCGGTATATCCATGCACATATGATACATGCTATGATGATGTAATGATGATGTATGATGTAATATATGATGATGTATATGTATGATCAAGAGGGTTTAAGCTATGGTTCGGATACGACCAGAGCCCCCATGTAGTCATAATTATGGCATTGCGCTGATCAAGAGGTGTAACAATGGTTCGAATACGACCAAGCCCCCAAGTGATTTCCCTAGTGCCCTTATGCCTATCAAGAGGTGTAACTATGGTTCGAACCCATAGCTCCCAAGTGATTTCCCTGGCGGCCTTATGCCTATCAAGAGGTGTAGCTATGGTTCGGATACGACCAAGCCCCCAAGTGATTTCCCTGGTGCCCTTATGCTTATCAAGAGGGTATAAGCTATGGTTCGGATACGACTAGAGCTTCCAAGTGATTTCCCTGGTGGTTTTAAGCCTATCAAGAGGTGTGACTATGGTTCGAACATAGCCCCCAAGTGATATTGTGAGCTGTGCTCAAGGGATACCCATGTTTGAGCTGTGCTGTGCACCAGACTCTCTTTGGCCCCTTATGATAATATTGGCTTGATAGCCGAATTACCGAAATAACCAGAGCTATGCTCTTATGATAATATTGGCTTGATAGCCGGAATCAAGAGGGTAGTAACGCTATGATCTCTTTGGTGAATACTGATACGTCTCCAACATATCTCTAATTTTTGATTGCTCCATGCTATATTATCTACTGTTTTGGACATTATTGGGCTTTATTATCCACTTTTATATTATTTTTGGGACTAACCTATTAACCGGAGGCCTAGCCCAGAATTTCTGTTTTTTTGCCTATTTTAGAGTTTCGCAGAAAAGGAATATCAAACGGAGTCCAAACGGAATGAAACGTTCGGGAACGTGATTTTTGGAACGAACATGATCCAGGAGACTTGGACCCTACGTCAAGAAATAAAGGAGGAAGCCACGAGGTACGGGGAGCGCCTACCTCCCAGGCGTGCCCTCCACCCTCGTGGACCCCCTGTTGCTCCACTGACGTACTACTTCCTCCTATATGTACCTACGTACCCCCAAACGATCAGAAACGGAGCCAAAAACCTAATTCCACCGCCGCAACCTTCTGTATCCACGAGATCCCATGTTGGGGCCTGTTCCGGAGCTCCGCCAGAGGGGGCATCCATCACGGAGGGCTTCTACATCAACACCATAGCCTCTCCGATGAAGTGTGTGTGGTTTACCTCAGACCTTCGGGTCACAGTTATTAGCTAGATGGCTGCTTCTCTCTTTGTGGATCTCAATACAATGTTCTCCCCCTCTCTTGTGGAGATCTATTCAATGTAATCTTCTTTTTGCGGTGTGTTTGTTGAGACCGATGAATTGTGGGTTTATGATCAAGATTATCTATGAACAATATTTGAATCTTCTCTGAATTCTTTTATGTATGATTGGTTATCTTTGCAAGTCTCTTCGAATTATCAGTTTGGTTTGGCCTACTAGACTGATCTTTCTTGCAATGGGAGAAGTGCTTAGCTTTGGGTTCAATCTTGCGGTGTCCTTTCCCAGTGACAGTAGGGGCAGCAAGGCACGTATTGTATTGTTGCCATCGAGGATAACAAGTTGGGTTTTTTACCATATTGCATGAATTTATCCCTCTACATCATCTCATCTTGCTTAAGGCGTTAATCTATTTTCATGAACTTAATACTCTAGGTGCATGCTGGATAGCGGTCGATGAGTGGAGTAATAGTAGTAGATGCAGGCAGGAGTCGGTCTACTTGTCTCGGACATGATGCCTATATACATGATCATACCTAGATATTCTCATAACTATGCTCAATTCTGTCAATTGCTCAACAGTAATTCGTTCACCCACCGTAAAATACTTATGCTCTTGAGAGAAGCCACTAGTGAAACCTATGGCCCCCGGGTCTATCTTCATCATATTAATCTTCCAATACTTAGTTATATCCTTTGCTTTTTTACTTTGCTTTTATTTTACTTTGCATCTTTATCACAAAAATACCAAAAATATTATCCTATCATATCTATCAGATCTCACTCTCGTAAGTGACCGTGAAGGGATTGGCAACCCCTTATCGCGCTGGTTGCGAGGAATTATTTGTTTTGTGCAGGTACGAGGGACTCGCGCGTAGCCTCCCACTGGATTGATACCTTGGTTCTCAAAAACCAAGGGAAATACTTACACTACTTTGCTGCATCATCCTTTCCTCTTCAAAGAAATCCAACACAGTGCTCAAGAGGTAGCAAGAAGATTTCTGGCTCCGTTGCCGGGGAGTCTACGCAAAAGTCAACATACCAAGTACCCATCACAACCCTTACCTCCCGCATTACATTATTTGCCATTTGCCTCTCGTTTTTCTCTCCCCCACTTCACCCTTGCCATTTTATTCGCCCTCTCTCTCTATCCTCCCTCTCTTTCTCTATTTGCCTCTTTTTGCCTTTTGCACTTTCTGCCGTCATGTCTGAAATTGGGGAAATTATTGTCAATATGGACAATAATAATATCATGAAAAATTCTGACGCTCCTGCTGAAGAACCCCCTATATTACATACAAAAAAATTCCATATTGGTAGTGGTAATATTATTGGAAAAGGAGTTATCCAAGATTTCTTTACTTGTGCCGGTGCTTTGCCTTCTATGGGTAGTTCTATCCTTCATAGAACTAGTAGTCTTGAGGACGCTGTTGCCATGCTTGTAGTTGAACTTGAAATAAAATTCATGCACATGCACCCTTGCATACGAAGGATTTTTGTAGAATTTTCTAATATTGAGCATTCTTCTGTTAAGCGTGCCGCTACGATCTTTTTGGCTCATGAGTTCAGATTCATAATAAAAGAGGCCAAAGAAAACTTTGCACATTATAGGGTGGACGCTTGCCGTCCTCCCATAGAGGTTATCCTTTTTGATCAAGAAGAAATAATGCGTTTTCAATCCCTAGACTATGTTGCTTTCAATGAAAATCTTAGAAAAAGGGTTCCTACCAATGTTTTAGTCGATAGAATTTCTGAACTTAATGATGATTTGGCCATTCGAAATAATGAACTAGGATATTCTATTGAGTTTAGGCTCACAAAGTTCTGTCAAAAGAATACTTATAATGATGAATTGGTTGTGCAATACAAAGGGCCAAAGGAGGAACCTATACCTCCCAAGGTTGATCTTGGGGACTTTTGTCCCATTAAATTTAGCCCGTTTGATTACTTTTGCTTGCCTCAAAGAAAACTTGCTGCCGAACGTAGAGAATATGAAAAGAGTTTTAATGATCTATCTTACTATTATGGCAATGCCTAGATCTATCCTTGCTTTTTATGCCTAGCTAGGGGCGTTAAACGATAGCGCTTGTTGGGAGGCAACCCACTTTTATTTTTATTCCTTGATTTTTGCTCCTGTTTAGTAATAAATAATTTACCTAGCCTATGTTTTGGTTGTGTTTTTTGTGTTTAATTAGTGTTTGTGCCAAGTAGAACCGTTGGGAAGACTTGGGGAAAGTCTTGATATCTTGCTGTAAAAAACAGAAACTTTAGCGCCCACGAGAACTGCTGCCATCTTTATTTGGAAAGTGCTATTTAGTTAATTATTTTTGCAGATGATTAATAGATAAATTCCTCACGTCCAGCAATTTATTTTAGAATGTTTGGGGTTCCAGATCTTGCGCTAGTTACAGATTACTACAGACTGTTCTGTTTTTGACAGATTCTGTTTTTCGTGTGTTGTTTGCTTATTTTGATGAATCTATGGCTAGTAAAATAGTTTATAAACCATAGAGAAGTTGGAATACAGTAGGTTTAACACAAATATAAATAAAGAATGAGTTCATTACAGTACCTTGAAGTGGTCTTTTGTTTTCTTTTGCTAACGGAGCTCACGAGATTTTCTACTTTAAGTTTTGTGTTGTGAACTTTTCATGTTTCGGGTAAAGATTTGATGGATTATGGAACAAGGAGTGGAAAGAGCCTAAGCTTGGGTATGCCCATGGAATCCCCAAGATAATCTAAGGACACCTAAAAGCCAAAGCTTGGGGATGCCCCGGAAGGCATCCCCTCTTTCGTCTACTTCCATCGGTAACTTTAGTTGGAGCTATATTTTTATTCACCACATGATATGTGTTTTGCTTGGAGCATCTTGTATGATTTGAGTCTTTGCTTTTTAGTTTACCACAATCATCCTTGCTGTACACACCTTTTGAGAGAGCCATACATGATTTGGAATTTGTTAGAATATTCTATGTGCTTCACTTATATCTTTTGAGTTATATAGTTTTGCTCTAGTACTTCACTTATATCTTTTAGAGCACGGTGGTGGATTTGTTTTATAGAAACTATTGATCTCTCATGCTTCACTTAGATTATTTTGAGAGTCTTAAATAGCATGGTAATTTGCTTAAATAATCCTAATATGCTAGGTATTCAAGATTAGTATTTTTTTTCTTATGAGTGTTTTGAATACTAAGAGAAGTTTGATGCTTGATGATTGTTTTGAGATATGGAGGTCATAATATCAAAGTCGTGCTAGTTGAGTAGTTTTGAATTTGAGAAATGCTTGTGTTGAAGTTTGCAAGTCCCGTAGCATGCACGTATGGTAAACGTTATGTAACAAATTTGAAACATGAGGTGTTCTTTGATTGTCCTCTTTATGAGTGGCGGTCGGGGACGAGCGATGGTATTTTCCTACCAATCTATCCCCCTAGGAGCATGCGCGTGCGGTCGGGGACGAGCGATGGTATTTTCCTACCAATCTATCCCCCTAGGAGCATGCGCGTAGTGCTTGGTTTTTGATGACTTGTCGATTTTTGCAATAAATATGTGAGTTATTTATGACTAATGTTGAGTCCATGGATTATACGCACTCTCACCCTTCCATCATTGCTAGCCTCTTCGGTACCGTGCATTGCCCTTTCTCACATTGAGAGTTGGTGCAAACTTCGCCGGTGCATCCAAACCCCGTGATATGATACGTGTTGGGGAATGTAGCATAAATTCAAAATTTTCTTACGTGTCACCAAGATCTATCTATGGAGTCATCTAGCAACGAGGGAGGAGTGGATCTACATACCCTTGTAGATCGCGTGCGGAAGCGTTCAAGAGAACGGGGTTGATGGAGTCGTACTTGTCGTGATCCAAATCACCGATGATCCTAGCGCCGAACGGATGGCACCTCCGCGTTCGACACACGTACGGAGCAGCGACGTCTCCTCCTTCTTGATCCAGCAAGGGGGGAGGAGAGGTTGATGGAGATCCAACAGCACGACGGCGTGGTGGTGGAAGTAGCGGGGTTCTAACAGGGCTTCGCCAAGCGCTGTGGGAGGAGGGAGATGTGTCATGGGAGGGAGAGGGAGGCGCCAGGGCTTAGGTATGGTTGCCCTCCCTTCCCCCCACTATATATAGGGCCAAGGGAGAGGGGGAGGGCGCAGCCTTGCCCCTTCCTCCAAGGAAGGGTGCGGCCAAGGGGGGGAGGAGTCCATCCTCCCCAAGGCACCTCGGAGGTGCCTTCCCCCTTTAGGACTCTCCCCTCCTCTTGTCCCTTTGGCGCATGGGCCTCTAGGGGCTGGTGCCCTTGGCCCATGTAGGCCAAGGCGCACCCCCTACAGCCCATGTGGCCCCCGGGTCAGGTGGCCCCACCCGGTGGACCCCCGGGACCCTTCCGGTGGTCCCGGTACAATACTGGTGAACCCGAAACTTGTCCCGATGGCCGAAATAGCACTTCCTATATATAATTCTTTACCTCCGGACCATTCTGGAACTCCTCGTGACGTCCGAGATCTCATCTGGGACTCCGAACAACTTTCGGGTTACCGCATACTAATATCTCTATAACCTTAGCGTCACCGAACCTTAAGTGTGTAGACCCTACGGGTTCGGGAGACATGCAGACATGACCGAGATGACTCTCCGGTCAATAACCAACAGCGGGATCTGGATACCCATGTTGGCTCCCACATGTTCCACGATGATCTCATCGGATGAACCATGATGTCAAGGACTTAATCAATCCTGTATACAATTCCCTTTGTCTAGCGGTACGATACTTGCCCGAGATTCGATCGTCGGTATCCCGATACCTTGTTCAATCTCGTTACCGGCAAGTCTCTTTACTCGTTCCATAACACATCATCCCATGATCAAATCCTTGATCACATTGTGCACATTATGATAATGTCCTACCGAGTGGGCCCAGAGATACCTCTCCGTTTACACGGAGTGACAAATCCCAGTCTCGATTCGTGCCAACCCAACAGACACTTTCGGAGATACCCGTAGTGTACCTTTATAGCCACCCAGTTACGTTGTCACGTTTGGCACACCCAAAGAACTCCTACGGTATCTGGGAGTTGCACAATCTCATGGTCTAAGGAAATGATACTTGACATTAGAAAAGCTTTAGCATACGAACTACATGATCTTGTGCTAGGCTTAGGATTGGGTCTTGTCCATCACATCATTCTCCTAATGATGTGATCCCGTTATCAACGACATCCAATGTCCATGGTCAGGAAACCGTAACCATCTATTGATCAACGAGCTAGTCAACTAGAGGCTTACTAGGGACATGGTGTTGTCTATGTATCCACACATGTATCTGAGTTTCCTATCAATACAATTCTAGCATGGATAATAAACGATTATCATGAACAAGGAAATATAATAATAATCAATTTATTATTGCCTCTAGGGCATATTTCCAACAGTCTCCCACTTGCACTAGAGTCAATAATCTAGTTCACATCGATATGTGATTAACACTCAAGGTCACATCCCCATGTGACTAACACCCAAAGAGTTTACTAGAGTCAATAATCTAGTTCACATTACCATGTGATTAACACTCGATGAGTTCTGGGTTTGATCATGTTATGCTTGTGAGAGAGGTTATAGTCAACGGGTCTGAACCTTTCAGATCCGTGTGCGCTTTACAAATCTCTATGTCATCTCCTAGATGCAACTACTACGCTACATTTGGAGCCATTCCAAATAACTGTTCTACTTGGAGCTATTCTAAATTGTTGCTCCATTATACGTATCCGGTATCTCTACTCAGAGCTATCCGGATAGGTGTTAAGCTTGCATCGACGTAACCCTTTACGACGAACTCTTTTACCACCTCCATAATCGAGAAAATTCCTTAGTCCACTAGTTACTAAGGATAACTTTGACCGCTGTCTTGTGATCCATTCTTGGATCACTCTTGTACCCCTTGACTGACTCATGGCAAGGCACATTTCAGGTGCGGTACACAGCATAGCATACTGTAGGGCCTATGTCTTAAGCATAGGGGACGACCTTCGTCCTTTCTTTCTATTCTGCCGTGGTCGAGCTTTAAGTCTTAACTTCATACCTTACCACTCAGGCAAGAACTCCTTCTTTGACTGATCCATCTTGAACACCTTCAAGATCATGTTAAGGTATGTGCTCATTTGAAAGTACCATTAAGCGTTTTGATCTATCCTCATAGATCTTGATGCTCAATGTTCAAGTAGCTTAATTCAGGCCTTCCATTGAATAACACTTTCAAATAACCCTATATGCTTTCCAGAAATCCTACGTCATTTCTGATCCATAATATGTCAACAACATATACTCATCAGAAATTCTATAGTGCTCCCACTCACTTCTTTGGAAATACAAGTTTCTCATAAACTTTGTATAAACCCAAAATCTTTGATCATCTCATCAAAGCGTACATTCCAACTCCGAGATGCTTACTCCAGTCCTTAGAAGGATTGTTGGAGCTTTGCATACTTATTAGCATCTTTCAGGATTGACAAAACGTTCCGATTGTATCACATACAACCTTTCCTCAAGAAAATCATCAAGGAAACAATGTTTTGACATCCTAACTGCAAGATTTCATAAATAATGCAGTAATCGCTAATATAATTCCAATAGACTCTTAGCATCGCTACAGTGAGAAAGTCTCACTGTAGTCAACTCCTTGAACTTGTCGGGAAACTTCTTAACGACAAGTCGAGCTTTCTTAATGGTGATACTTACCATCATTGTCCGTCTTCCTTTTAAAATCCATCTGTACTCAATAGCCTTACGACCATCGAGCCATTCTGCCAAAGTCTACACTTTGTTTTCATACATGGATCCTCTCTCGGATTTTATGGCCTCGAGCCATTTATCGGAATCCGGGCCCACCATCGCTTCTCCATAGCTCGTAGGCTCATTGTTGTCTAGCAACATGATTTCCAAGACAAGATTACGTACCACTCTGAAGTAGTACGCATCCTTGTCATCCTACGAGGTTTGCGAGTGACTTGATCCGAAGTCTCATGATCAATATCATAAGTTTCCACTTCAATTGGTGTAGGTGCCACAGGAACAACTTCCTGTGCCCTGCTACACACTAGTTGAAGTGAAGGTTCAATAACCTCATCAAGTCTCCACCATCCTCCCACTCAATTCTTTCGAGAGAAACTTTTCCTCGAGAAAGGACCCGATTCTAGAAACAATCCCTTATTGCTTTCGGATCTGAGACAGGAGGTATACCCAACTGTTTTGGGTGTCCTATGAAGATGCATTTATCCGCTTTGGGTTCGAGCTTATCAGCCTGAAACTTTTTCACATAAGCGTCGCAGCCCCAAACTTTTAAGAAATGACAGCTTAGGTTTCTCTAAACCATAGTTCATACGGTGTCATCTCATCGGAATTACGTGGTGCCCTATTTAAAGTGAATGTGGTTGTCTCTAATGCCTAACCCATAAACTATCGTGGTAATTCGATAAGAGACATCATGGTATGCATCATATCCAATAGGGTGCAGTTATGATGTTCGGACACACCATCACACTATGGTGTTCCAGGCTGTATTAGTTGTGAAACAATTTCCACAATGTCTTAATTCTGTGCCAAACTCGTAATTCAGATATTCATCTCTATGATCATATCATAGATATTTTATCCTCTTGTCACGACGATCTTTCAACTTCACCCTGAAATTACTTGAACCTTTCAATAATTCAGACTCGTGATTCATCAAGTAAATATACTCAACATCTACTCAAATCATCTGTGAAGTAAGAACATAACGATATCCACTACACGCCTCAGCACTCATTGGACTGCACACATCAAAATGTATTACTTCCAACAAGTTGCTTTCTAGTTCCATTTTACTGAAAACGAGGCTTTCAGTCATCTTGCCCATGTGGTATGATTTGCATGTCTCAAGTGATTCAAAATCAAGTGAGTCCAAACGGTCCATTTGCATGGAGTTTCTTCATGCATATACACCAATAGACATGGTTCGCATGTCTCAAACTTTCAAAAACGAGTGAGCCCAAAGATCCATCAACATGGAGCTTCTTCATGCGTTTTATACCGATATGACTTACGTGGCAGTGCCACAAGTAGGTGGTACTATCATTACTATCTATATCTTTGGCATGAACATGTGTATCACTACGATCGAGATTCAATAAACCATTCATTTTAGGTGCAAGACCATTGAAGGTATTATTCAAATAAACAGAGTAACCATTATTCTCCTTAAATGAATAACCGTATTGCGATAGACATAATCCAATCATGTCTATGCTCAACGCAAACACCAAATAACAATTATTTAGGTTTAACACCAATCTCGATGGTAGAGGGAGCGTGCGATGCTTGATCATATCAACATTGGAAACACTTCCAACACATATCGTCAGCTCACCTTTAGCTAGTCTCCGTTTATTCCGTAGCTTTTATTTCGAGTTACTAACACTTAGCAACCGAACCGGTATCTAATACCCTGGTGCTACTAGGAGTACTAGTAAAGTACACATCAACACAATGTATATCCAATATACTTCTATCGACCTTGCCAGCCTTCTCATCTACCAAGTATCTAGGGTAATTCTGCTCCAGTGGCTGTTCCCCTTATTACAGAAGCACTTAGTCTCGGGTTTGGGTTCAACCTTGGGTTTCTTCACTAGAGCAGCAGCTGAATTGCCGTTTCATGAAGTATCCCTTCTTGCCCTTGCCCTTCTTGAAACTAGTGGTTTCACCAACCATCAACAATTGATGCTCCTTCTTGATTTCTACTTTTGTGGTGTCAAACATCGCGAATATCTCAAGGATCATCATATATGTCCCTGATATATTATAGTTCATCACGAAGCTCTAGCAGCTTGGTGGTAATGACTTCGGAGAAACATCACTATCTCATCTGGAAGATCAACTCCCACTCGATTCAAATGATTGTTGTACTCAGACAATCTGAGCACAAGCTCAACAATTGAGCTTTTCTCCCTTAGTTTGCAGGCTAAGAAAATCGTCGGAGGTCTTATACCTCTTGACGTGGGCACGAGCCTGAAATCCCAATTTCAGCCCTCGAAACATCTCATATGTTTCGCGACGTTTCAAAAACCGTCTTCGGTGCCTCAATTCTAAACCGTTTAACTGAACTATCACGTAGTTATCAAAATGTGTATGTCAGATGTTCGCAACATCCACAGACGACGTTCGAGGTTCAGCACACTGAGCGGTGCATTAAGGACATAAGCCTTCTAAGAAGCAATGAGGACAATCCTCAGTTTACGGACCTAGTCCGCATAATTGCTACTATCAACTTTCAACTAAATTTTCTCTAGGAACATATCTAAACAGTAGAACTAAAGCGCGAGCTACGACATAATTTGCAAAATCCTTTTGACTATGTTCAGGATAAACAAGTTCATCTTATGAACTCCCACTCAGATAGACATCCCTCTAGTCATCTAAGTGATTACATGATCCGAGTCAACTAGGCCGTGTCCGATCATCACGTGAGACGGACTAGTCAACATCGGTGAACATCTTCATGTTGATCGTATCTTCTATACGACTCATGCTCGACCTTTCGGTCTTCTGTGTTCCGAGGCCATGTCTGTACATGCTAGGCTCGTCAAGTCAACCTAAGTGTTTGCATGTGTAAATCTGTCTTACACCCGTTGTATGTGAACGTTGGAATCTATCACACCCGATCATCACGTGGTGCTTAGAAACGAACGAACTGTCGCAACGGTGCACAGTTAGGGGGAACACTTTCTTGAAATTTTAATGAGGGATCATCTTATTTACTACCGTCGTTCTAAGCAAATAAGATGTATAAACATGATAAACATCACATGCAATCAAATAGTGACATGATATGGCCAATATCATATTGCTCCTTTGATCTCCATCTTCGGGGCTCCATGATCATCATCGTCACCGGCATGACACCATGATCTCCATCATCATGATCTCCATCATCGTGTCTTCATGAAGTTGTCTCGTCAACTATTACTTCTACTACTACAGCTAACGGTTAGCAATAAAGTAAAGTAATTACATGACGTTTATGTTGACACGCAGGTCATAAATAAATTAAGACAACTCCTATGGCTCCTGCCGGTTGTCATACTCATCGACATGCAAGTCGTGATTCCTATTACAAGAACATGATCAATCTCATACATCACATATATCATTCATCACATCCTTTTGGCCATATCACATCACATAGCATACCCTGCAAAAACAAGTTAGACGTCCTCTAATTGTTGTTTGCATGTTTTACGTGGCTGCTATGGGTTTCTAGCAAGAACGTTTCTTACCTACGCAAAACCACAACGTGATATGCCAATTGCTATTTACCCTTCATAAGGACCCTTTTCATCGAATCCGATCCGACTAAAGTGGGAGAGACAGACACCCGCTAGCCACCTTATGCAACTAGTGCATGTCAGTCGGTGGAACCAGTCTCACGTAAGAGTACGTGTAAGGTCGGTCCGGGCCGCTTCATCCCACGATGCCGCCGAATCAAGATAAGACTAGTAACGGCAAGCATATTGAACAAAATCAATGCCCACAACTACTTTGTGTTCTACTCGTGCATAGAAACTACGCATAGACCTAGCTCATGATGCCACTGTTGGGGAACGTAGCATAAATTCAAAATTTTCCTACGTGTCACCAAGATCTATCTATGGAGTCATCTAGCAACGAGGGAGGAGTGGATCTACATACCCTTGTAGATCGCGCGCGGAAGCGTTCAAGAGAACGGGGTTGATGGAGTCGTACTCGTCGTGATCCAAATCACCGATGATCCTAGCGCCGAACGGACGGCACCTCCGCGTTCAACACACGTACGGAGCAGCGACGTCTCCTCCTTCTTGATCCAGCAAGGGGGAGGAGAGGTTGATGGAGATCCAGCAGCACGACGGCGTGGTGGTGGAAGTAGCGGGATTCCAACAGGGCTTCGCCAAGCGCTGCGGGAGGAGGGAGATGTGTCATGGGAGGGAGAGGGAGGCGCCAGGGCTTAGGTATGGTTGCCCTCCCTTCCCCCCACTATATATAGGGCCAAGGGAGAGGGGGAGGGCGCAGCCTTGCCCCTTCCTCCAAGGAAGGGTGCGGCCAAGGGGGGAGGAGTCCATCCTCCCCAAGGCACCTCGGAGGTGCCTTCCCCCTTTAGGACTCTCCCCTCCTCTTGTCCCTTTGGCGCATGGGCCTCTAGGGGCTGGTGCCCTTGGCCCATGTAGGCCAAGGCGCACCCCCTACAGCCCATGTGGCCCCCCGGGGCAGGTGGCCCCACCCGGTGGACCCCCGGGACCCTTCCGGTGGTCCCGGTACAATACCGGTGACCCCGAAACTTGTCCCGATGGCCGAAATAGCACTTCCTATATATAATTCTTTACCTCCGGACCATTCCGGAACTCCTCGTGACGTCCGGGATCTCATCCGGGACTCCGAACAACTTTCGGGTTACCGCATACTAATATCTCTATAACCCTAGCGTCACCGAACCTTAAGTGTGTAGACCCTACGGGTTCGGGAGACATGCAGACATGACCGAGATGACTCTCCGGTCAATAACCAACAGCGGGATCTGGATACCCATGTTGGCTCCCACATGTTCCACGATGATCTCATCGGATGAACCACGATGTCAAGGACTTAATCAATCCCGTATACAATTCCCTTTGTCTAGCGGTACGATACTTGCCCGAGATTCGATCGTCGGTATCCCGATACCTTGTTCAATCTCGTTACCGGCAAGTCTCTTTACTCGTTCCGTAACACATCATCCCGTGATCAACTCCTTGATCACATTGTGCACATTATGATGATGTCCTACCGAGTGGGCCCAGAGATACCTCTCCGTTTACACGGAGTGACAAATCCCAGTCTCGATTCGTGCCAACCCAACAGACACTTTCGGAGATACCCGTAGTGTACCTTTATAGCCACCCAGTTACGTTGTGACGTTTGGCACACCCAAAGCACTCCTACGGTATCCGGGAGTTGCACAATCTCATGGTCTAAGGAAATGATACTTGACATTAGAAAAGCTTTAGCATACGAACTACATGATCTTGTGCTAGGCTTAGGATTGGGTCTTGTCCATCACATCATTCTCCTAATGATGTGATCCCGTTATCAACGACATCCAATGTCCATGGTCAGGAAACCGTAACCATCTATTGATCAACGAGCTAGTCAACTAGAGGCTTACTAGGGACATGGTGTTGTCTATGTATCCACACATGTATCTGAGTTTCCTATCAATACAATTCTAGCATGGATAATAAACGATTATCATGAACAAGGAAATATAATAATAATCAATTTATTATTGCCTCTAGGGCATATTTCCAACAGTCTCCCACTTGCACTAGAGTCAATAATCTAGTTCACATCAATATGTGATTAACACTCAAGGTCACATCCCCATGTGACTAACACCCAAAGAGTTTACTAGAGTCAATAATCTAGTTCACATTTACCATGTGATTAACACTCGATGAGTTCTGGGTTTGATCATGTTATGCTTGTGAGAGAGGTTATAGTCAACGGGTCTGAACCTTTCAGATCTGTGTGTGCTTTACAAATCTCTATGTCATCTCCTAGATGCAACTACTACGCTACATTTGGAGCCATTCCAAATAACTGTTCTACTTGGAGCTATTCTAAATTGTTGCTCCATTATACGTATCCGGTATCTCTACTCAGAGCTATCCGGATAGGTGTTAAGCTTGCATCGACGTAACCCTTTATGACGAACTCTTTTACCACCTCCATAATCGAGAAAATTCCTTAGTCCACTAGTTACTAAGGATAACTTTGACCGCTGTCCTGTGATCCATTCTTGGATCACTCTTGTACCCCTTGACTGACTCATGGCAAGGCACATTTCAGGTGCGGTACACAGCATAGCATACTGTAGAGCCTATGTCTTAAGCATAGGGGACGACCTTCGTCCTTTCTCTCTATTCTGCCGTGGTCGAGCTTTAAGTCTTAACTTCATACCTTACAACTCAGGCAAGAACTCCTTCTTTGACTGATCCATCTTGAACACCTTCAAGATCATGTCAAGGTATGTGCTCATTTGAAAGTACCATTAAGCGTTTTGATCTATCCTTATAGATCTTGATGCTCAATGTTCAAGTAGCTTAATCCAGGCTTTCCATTGAAAAACACTTTCCAAATAACCCTATATGCTTTCCAGAAATTCTACGTCATTTCTGATCCATAATATGTCAACAACATGTACTCATCAGAAATTCTATAGTGCTCCCACTCACTTCTTTGGAAATACAAGTTTCTCATAAACTTTGTATAAACCCAAAATCTTTGATCATCTCATCAAAGCGTACATTCCAACTCCGAGATGCTTACTCCAGTCCTTAGAAGGATTGCTGGAGCTTTGCATACTTATTAGCATCTTTCAGGATTGACAAAACCTTTCGGTTGTATCACATACAACCTTTCCTCAAAAAATCGTCGAGGAAACAATGTTTTGACATCCTATCTGCAAGATTTCATAAATAATGCAGTAATCGCTAATATAATTCCAACAGACTCTTAGCATCGCTACGAGTGAGAAAGTCTCACCGTAGTCAACTCCTTGAACTTGTCGGGAAACTTCTTAACGACAAGTCAAGCTTTCTTAATGGTGATACTTACCATCATTGTCCGTCTTCCTTTTAAAATCCATCTGTACTCAATAGCCTTACGACCATCGAGACGTTCTGCCAAAGTCTACACTTTGTTTTCATACATGGATCCTCTCTCGGATTTTATAGCCTCGAGCCATTTATCGGAATCCGGGCCCACCATCGCTTCTCCATAGCTTGTAGGCTCATTGTTTTCTAGCAACATGACTTCCAAGACAAGATTACGTACCACTCTGAAGTAGTATGCATCCTTGTCATCCTACGAGGTTTGGGAGTGACTTGATCCGAAGTCTCATGATCAATATCATAAGTTTCCACTTCAATTGGTGTAGGTGCCACAGGAACAACTTCCTGTGCCCTGCTACACACTAGTTGAAGTGAAGGTTCAATAACCTCATCAAGTCTCCACCATCCTCCCACTCAATTCTTTCGAGAGAAACTTTTCCTCGATAAAGGACCCGGTTCTAGAAACAATCCCTTATTGCTTTCGGATCTGAGACAGGAGGTATACCCAACTGTTTTGGGTGTCCTATGAAGATGGATTTATCCGCTTTGGGTTCGAGCTTATTAGCCTGAAACTTTTTCACATAAGCGCCGCAGCCCCAAACTTCTACGAAATGACAGCTTAGGTTTCTCTAAACCATAGTTCATACGGTGTCATCTCATCGGAATTACGTGGTTCCCTATTTAAAGTGAATGTGGTTGTCTCTAATGCCTAACCCATAAACTATCATGGTAATTTGATAAGAGGCATCATGGTATGCATCATATCCAATAGGGTGCAGTTATGATGTTCGGACACACCATCACACTATGGTGTTCCAGGCTGTATTAGTTGTGAAACAATTTCCACAATGTCTTAATTCTGTGCCAAACTCGTAATTCAGATATTCATCTCTATGATCATATCATAGATATTTTATCCTCTTGTCACGACGATCTTTCAACTTCACCCTGAAATTACTTGAACCTTCCAATAATTCAGACTCGTGATTCATCAAGTAAATGTACTCAACATCTACTCAAATCACCTGTGAAGTAAGAACATAACGATATCCACTACACGCCTCAGCACTCATTGGACTGCACACATCAAAATGTATTACTTCCAACAAGTTGCTTTCTAGTTCCATTTTACTGAAAACGAGGCTTTCAGTCATCTTGCACATGTGGTATGATTTGCATGTCTCAAGTGATTCAAAATCAAGTGAGTCCAAACGGTCCATTTGCATGGAGTTTCTTCATGCATATACACCAATAGACATGGTTCGCATGTCTCAAACTTTTCAAAAATGAGTGAGCCCAAAGATCCATCAACATAGAGCTTCTTCATGCGTTTTATACCGATATGACTTACGTGGCAGTGCCACAAGTAGGTGGTACTATCATTACTATCCTATATCTTTTTGCATGAACA
The DNA here is from genome assembly GCF_018294505.1 of Triticum aestivum. NCBI lineage: Eukaryota > Viridiplantae > Streptophyta > Magnoliopsida > Poales > Poaceae > Triticum > Triticum aestivum. Next base: position 673,542,193 of record NC_057800.1, on the reverse strand, counting down.
TGTGTATCACTACGATCGAGATTCAATAAACCCTTCATTTTAGGTGCAAGACCATTGAAGGTATTATTCAAATAAACAGAGTAACCATTATTCTCCTTAAATGAATAACCATATTGTGATAGACGTAATCCAATCATGTCTATGCTCAACGCAAACACCAAATAACAATTATTTAGGTTTAACACCAATCTCGATGGTAGAGGGAGCGTGCGATGCTTGATCATATCAACATTGGAAACACTTCCAACACATATCGTCAGCTCACCTTTAGCTAGTCTCCGTTTATTCCGTAGCTTTTATTTCGAGTTACTAACACTTAGCAACCGAACCGGTATCTAATACCCTGGTGCTACTAGGAGTACTAGTAAAGTACACATCAACACAATGTATATCCAATATACTTCTATCGACCTTGCCAGCCTTCTCATCTACCAAGTATCTAGGGTAATCCCGCTCCAGTGGCTGTTCCCCTTATTACAGAAGCACTTAGTCTCGGGTTTGGGTTCAACCTTGGGTTTCTTCACTAGAGCAGCAGCTGAATTGCCGTTTCATGAAGTATCCCTTCTTGCCCTTGCCCTTCTTGAAACTAGTGGTTTCGCCAACCATCAACAATTGATGCTCCTTCTTGATTTCTACTTTTGTGGTGTCAAACATCGCGAATATCTCAAGGATCATCATATATGTCCCTGATATATTATAGTTCATCACGAAGCTCTAGCAGATTGGTGGCAATGACTTTGGAGAAACATCACTATCTCATCTGGAAGAACAACTCCCACTCGATTCAAATGATTGTTGTACTCGGACAATCTGAGCACAAGCTTAACAATTGAGCTTTTCTCCCTTAGTTTCCAGGCTAAAAAATCGTCGGAGGTCTTATACCTCTTGACGTGGGCACGAGCCTGAAATCCCAATTTCAGCCCTCGAAACATCTCATATGTTTCGCGACGTTTCAAAAACCGTCTTCGGTGCCTCAATTCTAAACCGTTTAACTGAACTATCACGTAGTTATCAAAATGTGTATGTTAGCTGTTCGCAACATCCACAGACGACCTTCGAGGTTTAGCACACTGAGCGGTGCATTAAGGACATAAGCCTTCTAAGAAGCAATGAGGACAATCCTTAGTTTACGGACCTAGTCCACATAATTGCTACTATCAACTTCCAACTAATTTTTCTCTAGGAACATATCTAAACAGTAGAACTAAAGCGCGAGCTACGACATAATTTGCAAAATCCTTTTTGACTATGTTCAGGATAAACAAGTTCATCTTATGAACTCCCACTCAGATAGACATCCCTCTAGTCATCTAAGTGATTACATGATCCGAGTCAACTAGGCCGTGTCCGATCATCACGTGAGACGGACTAGTCAACATCGGTGAACATCTTCATGTTGATCGTATCTTCTATACGACTCATGCTCGACCTTTCGGTCTTCTGTGTTCCGAGGCCATGTCTGTACATGCTAGGCTCGTCAAGTCAACCTAAGTGTTTGCATGTGTAAATCTGTCTTACACCCGTTGTATGTGAACGTTGGAATCTATCACACCCGATCATCACGTGGTGCTTAGAAACGAACGAACTGTCACAATGGTGCACAGTTAGGGGGAACACTTTCTTGAAATTTTAACGAGGGATCATCTTATTTACTACCGTCGTTCTAAGCAAATAAGATGTATAAACATGATAAACATCACATGCAATCAAATAGTGACATGATATGGCCATCATCACTTTGCTCCTCTTGATCTCCATCTTCGGGGCTCCATGATCATCATCGTCACCGGCATGACACCATGATCTCCATCATCATGATCTCCATCATCGTGTCTTCATGAAGTTGTCTTGTCAACTATTACTTCTACTTCTACAGCTAACGGTTAGCAATAAAGTAAAGTAATTACATGACGTTTATGTTGACACACGGGTCATAAATAAATAAAGACAACTCCTATGGCTCCTGCCGGTTGTCATACTCATGGACATGCAAGTCGTGATTCCTATTACAAGAACATGATCAATCTCATACATCACATATATCATTCATCACATCCTTTTGGCCATATCACATCACATAGCATACCCTGCAAAAACAAGTTAGACGTCCTCTAATTGTTGTTTGCATGTTTTACGTGGCTGCTATGGGTTTCTAGCAAGAACGTGTCTTACCTACGCAAAGACCACAACGTGATATGCCAATTGCTATTTACCCTTCATAAGGACCCTTTTCATTGAATCCGATCCGACTAAAGTGGGAGAGACAGACATCCGCTAGCCACCTTATGCAACTAGTGCATGTCAGTCGGTGGAACCAGTCTCACGTAAGAGTACGTGTAAGGTCGGTCCAGGCCGCTTCATCCCACGATGCCGCCGAATCAAGATAAGACTAGTAACGACAAGCATATTGAACAAAATCAATACCCACAACTACTTTGTGTTCTACTCGTGCATAGAAAGTACGCATAGACCTAGCTCATGATGCCACTGTTGGGGAATGTAGCATAAATTCAAAATTTTCCTACGTGTCACCAAGATCAATCTATGGATTTTTCTAGCAACAAGGGAGGAGTGGATCTACATACCCTTGTAGATCGCGCGCGGAAGCGTTCAAGAGAATGGGGTTGATGGAGTCGTACTCGTCGTGATCCAAATCACCAATGATCCTAGCACCGAACGGACGGCACCTCCGCATTCAACACACGTACGAAGCAGCGACGTCTCCTCCTTATTGATCCAGCAAGGGGGGAGGAGAGGTTGATGGAGATCCAACAGCACGACGGCGTGGTGGTGGAAGTAGCGGGATTCCAACAGGGCTTCGCCAAGCACTGTGGGAGGAGAGAGATGTGTCATGGGAGGGAGAGGGAGGCGCCAGGGCTTAGGTATAGTTGCCCTCCCTTCCCCCCACTATATATAGGGCCAAGGGAGAGGGGGAGGGTGCAGCCTTGCTGTGACGCCCCCGATTCAATCGTACACTAATCATGCACGCAAATGTGTACGATCAAGATCAGGGACTCACAGGAAGATATCACAACACAACTCTAAAACATAAATAAGTCATACAAGCATCATAATACAAGCCAGGGGCCTCGAGGGCTCGAATACAAGTGCTCGATCATAGGCGAGTCAGCGGAAGCAACAATATCTGAGTACAGACATAAGTTAAACAAGTTTGCCTTAAGAAGGCTAGCACAAACTGGGATACAGATCGAAAGAGGCGCAGGCCTCCTGCCTGGGATCCTCCTAACTACTGCTGGTCGTCGTTAGCGGGCAGCACGTAGTAGTAGGCACCTTCGGTGTAGTAGGGGTCGTCGTCGACGGTGGCGTCTGGCTCCAGGGCTCCAGCATCTGGTTGCGACAACCGGGTAGAAGGGAAAGGGGAAAAGAGGGAGAAAAGCAACCGTGAGTACTCATCCAAAGTACTCGCAAGCAAGGAGCTACACTACATATGCATGGGTATATGTGTAAAGGGCCATAACGGTGGACTGAACTGCAGAATGCCAGAATAAGAGGGGGATAGCTAGTCCTGTCGAAGACTACGCTTCTGGTAGCCTCCGTCTTGCAGCATGTAGAAGAGAGTAGATTGAAGTCCTCCAAGTAGCATCTCCAAGTAGCATCTCCAGGTAGCATCTCCAAGTAGCATCGCATAGCATAATCCTACCCGGGGATCCTCCCCTCGTCGCCCTGTGGAAAAGCGATCACCGGGTTGTCTGTGGAACTTGGAAGGGTGTGTTTTATTAAGTATCCGGTTCTAGTTGTCATAAGGTCAAGGTACAACTCCAAGTCGTCCTGTTACCGAAGATCACGGCTATTCGAATAGATTAACTTCCCTGCAGGGGTGCACCAACTTACCCAGCACGCTTGATCCCATTTGGCCGAACACACTTTCCTGGGTCATGCCCGACCGCGGAAGATCAACACGTCGTAGCCCCACCTAGGCTCAACGGAGAGGCCAGCACGCCGGTCTAAACCTAAGCGCGCAGGGGTCTGGGCCCATCGCCCTGAGCACACCTGCATGTTGCGTGGGCGGCCGAAAGCAGACCTAGCCTAGTGGCGTTCCAGTCCAATTCGGCGCGCGCCGCCCCGTCGCTGGCGTCACGAAGTGCTTCGGCTGATACCACGACGCCGGGATACCCATAACTACTCCCGCGTAGATGGTTAGTGCGTATAGGCTCGTAGCCAACTCAGATCAAATACCAAGATCTCGTTAAGCGTGTTAAGTATCCGCGAACGCCGAACAGGGCCAGGCCCACCTCTCTCCTAGGCGGTCTCAACCTGCCCTGTCGCTCCGCCACAAAGATCCACTCGCGGGTGCTCCACCAGCCGACCCGACTTTAGTCTCCATATGTATCATGTATAAAGTATAGTATATACCCGTGATCACCTCCCGAGTGATCACGGCCCGATAGTATAGCACGACAGACGGACAAGAATGTAGGGCCACAGATGGAATACTAGCATCCTATACTAAGTAGTAGGATAGCAGGTAAAGGTAACAACAATAGTAGCAAGGACAGGCCATGCAGCAGTATAGGATTAACTGAAAACTGTAACATGCTACACTACTCTAATGCAAGCAGTATAGAGTAGAATAGGCGATATCTGGTGATCAAGGGGGGGGGGGGCTTGCCTGGTTGCTCTGGCAAGAAGGACGAGTCACCAACACCGTAGTCGAACTGGGGGTCGCCGGCAGTCTCGGGGTCTATCGAAAAGAAGTAACGGAGAGGGAACACAATAAATAACAAAGCAATCAAGGCATCACAAAGCGTAACAAGACAATACGCGGTGTTCGGTGTGCCCTATCGCGGTAGTAGGTGATACCGGTGAAGGGGGGGAAACATCCGGGAAAATATCCCCGGTGTTTCGTGTTTTCGGGCAGAGGAGCCGGAGGGGGAAAGTTGCGGGTTTGATAGGTTAGGGGTGTGCGGCGGACGAACGAACTGCGTATCCGGATACGTCCCGTTGTTCTGAGCAACTTTCATGTTGAAAACATTTTAATCCGAGTTACGGATTAAAAGATATGATTTTCTAAAGATTTTATTAATTTCTGGAATTTAATTAGTTATTTAAATTAATTCGAAAATGGAATAATGACATCAGCATGATGTCATGCTGATGTCAGCAGTCAACAGAGTTGACTGGTCAACTTGACCAGTGGGTCCCACTGGTCAGTGACACATATTTAATTAAACATTTTAATTAACCTAATTAGTAATAATAGGGGGTGGGCCCCACTGTCATACTCTGTTAGCTAATTAACAGTAGTTAATTAGGTTAATTAGTCATCAGATTAATTAATCTTAATTAGCTAAGTTAATCAAAATTAATTAATTAATTAATTAATTAATTAATTATTTTATTATTTAATATTGATTTTTTATATTATTATTTCTTTTAACTCCTTTTTTTTAACAGACACGTTCTCTGGGGACGTGGGGCCCCTTCGTCATTGACTTAGAGGCCATAGTGGCCCGGGTAAACGGGCAGCGGTGCGGGCGCTAGGGCGTGGGCGCCCGAAGGGAGACCCAGGGCGCGGCGAGTGTTCGCCGGACCGTGACCAAGGGGCGGAGGTGGGACGGCGAGCGGCGGCAACCACTACGGGAACCGCAAGCGGGGCAGGGGCGAAAGCGGACGGGGCGGTGGAGGCGTCCGGGGGTATCAGCGGGGGGAGGCGGCCAGGGTGGGCGCGCACGGGGAGGGGCGCGTGCTAGGCGCGGCCACGGTGTAGCCTCGGGCGGACGACGGGTGCGGGGAGAGGACGAGAGGGGGCGCGGGGGCGCGGCCATGGGCGCGGCCGGAGCCGGTCGGAGCACGGCCAGGGGGCGCGAGGGCCACATAGAGGGCGGGGCGGACACGGGACAGAGGGGTGGCGCGCTCGGCACAGGAGCTCACCGTGGCATGGTGGGGTCTAGGCAGCGGGGGGTTGAGGAGGAAGACGGCGACGACGCGCGACGGGGAGGCAGGCCGGTGGGGAAGTCCGGCGGGGCTACGTGGTGGTCTTCGGGCGGCGCCGGCGAGCGGTCGATCCAGGCGGCGGGGTCATGGTCGCCGCCAGCGCGGCGAGGGGCGCCGTCGAGGGAGAGGGCACGGGGTGCGATGCCGAGGGCGGGGGCCGGCGAGCAGGCTCCGGCGTCGGGGTTCGGCCCGATCCAGTTCTGGATCGCGGGGGATGGGGAGCGAGAGGGGGAGTGGGGTTTCATCCCCGATCCAGATCGGATCGGGAGGGGGAGAGGGAGTGGCGATGTGGGGAGGGAGTGGGAGCGAGTGGGTTAGGGTTTCGGTCGCCACGGGGTTATGGGGAGTGGGGTGGCCGGCTGGGCCGGCTAGGCGGCCTGCTGGGCCGAAGCCCAGTGAGGGGGGGTCCTTTTGTTTTTGTCTGTTTTATCATTTATCTTTTTATTTATTTTCTTTTCTATTTTAAATCGTTTTAAATTACTTACGCATTTTATAAAAATGGGTTTGTTGCACCATAATTACCTTTGTAATATTTAGTACAATCCAAACATTTTTGTTTTAATTTTTGAAAACTTTTATTGTTATCATTAATTTGAATTTTGAATTTTGGACCGGTTTTGTCCAAACGATAGCTTAGCAGCATTAATCGTGGTGACGTGGCACCATTAGCGTGGGATCACTGTAGCCTAATTATCCGGGCGTCACAATTCTCCTCCACTACAAGAAATCTCGTCCCGAGATTTAAGAGGGGGAGTAAGGGGGAACGGATTTGGTTTCGAAATTCTAACGAGTCTTCTCGGACTTTGTTGCTCTTCTCAAAGAGGTCGATCCATAACGTTGATGTCTTCAGAGCTCGGCTTCAGGTCATCATGATGAAGTCGTCCTCTTTTTCTCTTTGGGGAACTCCAACGTACTTACGAATAGGTAAGGGGCAGCTCGGCTACAACAGAATGCTTATGAGGGAAACATTCTGGGGTTAACCCATGAATGAGCATAAGATTATCTCTCGTTTTGAACAAATAAAATACATCGAGAATAAGGTACGAAGGTACAATGAGAGGGTCCAAGCGGATAGATAGCTGCTCAAAGTCTGAACCAGAGCGAGAAGGGATTCAGAGCAGCGAGAGTAAGTATAGCGCCTTATACGAGAATAGAGCACTAGGAAGGTGGCTCGTGAATTACACACAAGGTCATGTGCGAGGAACAACCTTGAGAGCAGGTGGTGTACAAGAGAGTCAGGTTTCGATCATGTGGAACTGTGGGTTATGGGCCCACCATGTGGGTTAAACGTTGAAAGAGCGGTGACATCTTGCACGGCTATGATAGCAAGGCATGCCAGAGAATGACCTGTCAGTTATGTAGGTAACAATGTCGGTACCAAGGGCGAGGGACGAAGAGAACCATCTTCCTGCTCGTTGAACGAGGCGGACCAATAGGTAAAGTTCTCATCCATCGGTGGTTACCGGAATGTCATCACCAAAATAACAGGGTCTTTCTGACAGAATTGTACACCGAGGTGTTTACAAAAGCAGGAGAATATTACTGCTTAGATCTCATAGATCACAAGAAAGGTTAAACCAAACAATGGAAAGGAAGATATGATTATCAGATTTAACCAGAACAATGGAAAGGAAAATGTGTTTAAACACATATTTCAGGGGTATATCCTTCCCAAGGATTAGCAGAGCATGATATCCATGACATGATATAATGTAGAAAACTCTTTAGGTAGGGGAGAGAATTTTCATGACATTACCCATACATCGGTGTTTGGATAATTGAGCAGGAAACATTTAGCATTGGGCTTCAAATGTTCTTATTGAAAATCAGAGTACCACAGACATGCTTCGAGATAGCATTGACATGGTCTTCATGTAAAGGTCATACTTCGGATACACAAAGGATTCATCAGGAATAACTTATAGAATAAGTCTTACAATTTCCTCCAGGAAGAATGGTTATCCTTGCAAAAGAATTTATAATGATCGGTCCTCCACCCGGGGGGGGGGGGGTGCTAGGCATGACATCAAGTTACCGGTTCATCAAAGGACCAATATCATAACTCTTGGAAAGTTGTCCCAACCATCATATCTGACCGAGATTCAGATCCGATTAGTGTCATGATACCTCAGACTCAGGATGTCCGAGAAGAAAAGGTGCCACACAAATAGACGAAGTGACATTTCAAGATTCTCAGGAAATGAACTACGGGAGCGGGTTCTTGAAGCAACAATTCATCCTTAAACCAAGGAGGGGATGAGAAGGTGGCTGATGGGCTCAGCGACAACTCATCGAGAATTCCAAACGGATGGCTTTCCACAATAAGGTGAACAAGAAGATGACACTTGTCAATTCAAATGATATAATGTTGTATGCCCGAGGAAAGACATACACCATTAAACATTGCTTGAAAGGTGCGCCCGAGATATGGGCCGGGTTTGCACGATCAATGTTAGAATGGTGATTTGACGAACAAAAGAATTGGAATGAAACTCAACCATTCACTCCAAAGCAATAGGGTTGCTAGAAGTTTTGAATTCACACATCATAGTTCAAATGTCGGTATTCTGGTTAGAATCAATACGGGGACCAAGAAAGGATGGTGATGGTGAGAAGTATTTCTATGTCAAGAATTCTCAAGAGGTGGAACAAATCTCAGAATATTCTTGACATAAAGGATGGTAAAACTCCAAGGTAAAGAAGAACAATTGCTGGATAGCAAGGAACTCAAGGTATGACACCAAACATGAACAAGCTTGTGTTGGTGGGAAGGCAATAAAGTGGCTGATGATAATACAATTCATCAAGGGCAAGGATGGTATTTCTCATCATGAATTCAATTGATATCCTGGATGAGCTCAGAATGTTGATGATCACGACACCTTTGTCGCGAGAGTTCATGAAGATGTAATCGATCGGCGACGTCAACAAGTCAAGGTAATGATGAAGTGAAAGGTTATTGGAACCAAGGGTACGACACAAACTCGAAACCAAGCTTGTTGTTCAAGGCGAAATGATATGACGATGAGGATCGACGTAAGTTTAGTTCATCGTCGAAAATTGTGCTCCGTGAAGAAGGACCGGGTAGCACAGTTAAAATCATCACGACAATGATATAGCCAAACAAGCTAGGAATGGCGTGATCGGGTACAAACTCGTACTTATAGAAGCTTACTGAAGAGTTGTTGAACCGTAGTGCGGACTTGGTTCAGTTATTGGTGTCTTTGAGTGTTTAATAACTCAAAGCCCGCGAAAAATTGGAATTAGTGGGAAGGTAGCACTTGATGAAGAACTCATAAAAAGTTATGCAGTTCCATGATAATCTCGAGATACCAGGGGGGTAATACTCGACACAAGATCAAAGTAAAGGTTGGACTGGTGTATTGATCCATAGAAGACAATTGTTTTAACTTGTCCGAGAAATGAGATCAAAGAAGAACAATCATGGTCGGAACCACGATTGCAAAAGGCCAGATCCTAGATATAAGATGAACTTATACCAAAGGAATAATTCATTTAAGAGAAGCTTTAATGATAAGATCTACATCGTGTCCATGGGCATGAACACAAGTTCAAGGTCGACTCCCACTTCTCCAATGCATAACCTTTCATTCACTTCTCACGTTCGATGAAGTTGCAGTGTTGAAATTTTATCTGGTGAAGCACCAGAAGAGTATGACTCGTGAAAACTTTCGAGTTCACACATACTAAGGAAGGCATAGGTTCAACCCATCGGGGCATCTTAGAATCATATACCAGAATCTTTAGAAATAATTAACTCAAGCTCGAAGGCAGAGCATGGTTGAGAAAGCAGAGGATACAATTTACCAAAGGCATTATGTATCAGAGGAAAGGCTCACAAGGTTATTGAATATGAAGGGCGTTTTCAGATAAAATCCAACAAAGGATCTGGTGGTCCACAAGGGATCTGACGTGAGCATCGGTACTCAACTAGAGGAAGAAGAATGCAAGGAGATCAAATTATAGAAACAACTGGCTAACTCAATTGTCAAATGCAAAGGAATTATGATTTCCAAATCAAGGGATCAGAAGCAATGCTCTGATTAGGGATGGATAAGTTGAATAGCCTTAGGGTACAATCAACGACAATTGGATTGGTCGAGAACCAATTCCAGTTAAAAGAATGGAAGCTCAGCCGGAAAGGTAACTTATAAGGAGCAATGATGATTGCGTGTATTCGCAACATATTGAGTCAACAGACTCAAAATGATAATGACAAGGAATGTCAATAAGATTTCTATACTTTTGGGATTAATCATAATGAAAGCAAACAAGAAATTCCAGAGCAATAGGTTGCTGAGGATTTTCGAAATATCGGGTGGTATTTCGAAGACTTTTGTGTAACACATGAACAACTTTGGACGAAAGGATACTCGGAAAGTGCGAGGAATTATCCGTTTGGGAATTCAGTTGACATAGAACAGCAAGGCAGTAAGCTCAAGGATTATCGAAAGAACGACGAGTGTTTCGGAGTATCTTGTCATAACAAGACAAACTGGGGTTGAATGAAAGAATAACAACTGCAAGTAGTTATCCATAAGGGTTGACGGTGGAAGGGAATTGCAAACGCGATGAACACAAGTTCTCGGGTTAATAGCGGAGAGTATCTTCAGGGGGTCTTCACGTGCAGCAGACGATCGTCCGTAATAAGGGGCTCTCCGGGAGGAAGTAATTACGAGAACCTAGAGTCGGAGTTAGTAAAATCGTTTAACCCGAATAGAAGAGAGTTCAGAATCCCAGAGTAAAGGTCGAGGAGTAAAAGATCCTAGTACCACCCAATGGCGACGTGGGCCCGTAAGGCACACAGCCATGTTAGTAAAAGTTTTGTAATGTCTAGACTCGACTTCGGCCAATGAGTTGGGAAGGGGGATTCCTACAGGCAGTCGGCTCTGATACCAACTTGTGACGCCCCCGATTCAATCGTACACTAATCATGCACGCAAATGTGTACGATCAAGATCAGGGACTCACGGGAAGATATCACAACACAACTCTAAAACATAAATAAGTCATACAAGCATCATAATACAAGCCAGGGGCCTCGAGGGCTCGAATACAAGTGCTCGATCATAGGCGAGTCAGCGGAAGCAACAATATCTGAGTACAGACATAAGTTAAACAAGTTTGCCTTAAGAAGGCTAGCACAAACTGGGATACAGATCGAAAGAGGCGCAGGCCTCCTGCCTGGGATCCTCCTAACTACTCCTGGTCGTCGTCAGCGGGATGCACGTAGTAGTAGGCACCTTCGGTGTAGTAGGGGTCGTCGTCGACGGTGGCGTCTGGCTCCAGGGCTCCAGCATTTGGTTGCGAAAACCAGGTAGAAGGGAAAGGGGAAAAGAGGGAGAAAAGCAACCGTGAGTACTCATCCAAAGTACTCGCAAGCAAGGAGCTACACTACATATGCATGGGTATATGTGTAAAGGGCCATATCGGTGGACTGAACTGCAGAATGCCAGAATAAGAGGGGGATAGCTAGTCCTGTCGAAGACTACGCTTCTGGCAGCCTCCGTCTTGCAGCATGTAGAAGAGAGTAGATTGAAGTCCTCCAAGTAGCATCTCCAAGTAGCATCTCCAGGTAGCATCTCCAAGTAGCATCGCATAGCATAATCCTACCCGGGGATCCTCCCCTCGTCGCCCTGTGGAAAAGCGATCACCGGGTTGTCTGTGGAACTTGGAAGGGTGTGTTTTATTAAGTATCCGGTTCTAGTTGTCATAAGGTCAAGGTACAACTCCAAGTCGTCCTGTTACCGAAGATCACGACTATTCGAATAGATTAACTTCCCTGCAGGGGTGCACCAACTTACCCAGCACGCTTGATACCATTTGGCCGGACACACTTTCCTGGGTCATGCCCGGCCGCGGAAGATCAACACGTCGCAGCCCCACCTAGGCTCAACGGAGAGGCCAGCACGCCGGTCTAAACCTAAGCGCGCAGGGGTCTGGGCCTATCGCCCTGAGCACACCTGCATGTTGCGTGGGCGGCCGAAAGCAGACCTAGCCTAGTGGCGTTCCAGTCCAATTCGGCGCGCGCCGCTCCGTCGCTGGCGTCACGAAGTGCTTCGGCTGATACCATGACGCCGGGATACCCATAACTACTCCCGCGTAGATGGTTAGTGCGTATAGGCTCGTAGCCAACTCAGATCAAATACCAAGATCTCGTTAAGCGTGTTAAGTATCCGCGAACGCCGAACAGGGCCAGGCCCACCTCTCTCCTAGGCGGTCTCAACCTGCCCTGTCGCTCCGCCACAAAGATCCACTCGCGGGTGCTCCACCAGCCGACCCGACTTTAGTATCATATGTATCATGTATAAAGTATAGTATATACCCGTGATCACCTCCCGAGTGATCACGGCCCGATAGTATAGCACGGCAGACGGACAAGAATGTAGGGCCACAGATGGAATACTAGCATCCTATACTAAGCAGTAGGATAGCAGGTAAAGGTAACAACAATAGTAGCAAGGACAGGCCATGCAGCAGTATAGGATTAACTGAAAACTGTAACATGCTACACTACTCTAATGCAAGCAGTATAGAGTAGAATAGGCGATATCTGGTGATCAAGGGGGGGCTTGCCTGGTTGCTCTGGCAAGAAGGACGAGTCACCAACACCGTAGTCGAACTGGGGGTCGCCGGCAGTCTCGGGGTCTATCGGAAAGAAGTAACGGAGAGGGAACACAATAAATAACAGAGCAATCAAGGCATCACAAAGCGTAACAAGACAATACGCGGTGTTCGGTGTGCCCTAACGCGCTAGTAGGTGATACCGGTGAAGGGGGGAAAACATCCGGAAAAATATCCCCGGTGTTTCGTGTTTTCGGGCAGAGGAGCCGGAGGGGGAAAGTTGCGGGTTCGATAGGTTAGGGGTGTGCGGCGGACGAACGGACTGCGTATCCGGATACGTCTCGTCGTTTTGAGCAACTTTCATGTTGAAAACATTTTAATCCGAGTTATGGATTAAAAGATATGATTTTCTAAAGATTTTATTAATTTCTGGAATTTAATTAGTTATTTAAATTAATTCGAAAATGGAATAATGACATCAGCATGATGTCATGCTGATGTCAGCAGTCAACAGAGTTGACTGGTCAACTTGACCAGTGGGTCCCACTGGTCAGTGACACATATTTAATTAAACATTTTAATTAACCTAATTAGTAATAATAGGGGGTGGGCCCCACTGTCATACTCTGTTAGCTAATTAATAGTAGTTAATTAGGTTAATTACTCATCAGATTAATTAATCTTAATTAGCTAAGTTAATCAGAATTAATTAAGTTAATTAATTAATTAATTAATTAATTAATTTTATTATTTAATATTGATTTATTTATTTTATATTATTATTATTTTTTAACTCCTTTTTTTTAACAGACACGTTCTCTGGGGACGTGGGGCCCCTTCGTCATTGACTTAGAGGCCATAGTGGCCCGGGTAAACGGGCAGCGGTGCGGGCGCTCGGGCGTGGGCGCCCGAAGGGAGACCCAGGGCGCGGCGAGTGTTCGCCGGACCGTGACCAAGGGGCGGAGGTGGGACGGCGAGCGGCGGCAGCCACTGCGGGAACCGCAAGCGGGGTAGGGGCGAAAGCGGACGGGGCGGTGGAGGCGTCCGGGGGTAGCAGCGGGGGGAGGCGGCCACGGTGGGCGCGCACGGGGAGGGGCGCGTGCTAGGCACGGCCACGGTGTAGCCTCGGGCGGACGACGGGTGCGGGGAGAGGACGAGAGGGGGCGCGGGGGCGCGGCCATGGGCGCGGCCGGAGCCGGTCGGAGCACGGCCAGGGGGCGCGAGGGCCACATAGAGGGCGGGGCGGACACGGGACAGAGGGGTGGCGCGCTCGGCACAGGAGCTCACCGTGGGATGGTGGGGTCTAGGCAGCGGGGGGTTGAGGAGGAAGACGGAGACGACGCGCGACGGGGAGGCAGGCCGGTGGGGAAGTCCGGCGGGGCTACGTGGTGGTCTTCGGGCGGCGCCGGCGAGCGATCGATCCAGGCGGCGGGGTCATGGTCGCCGCCAGCGCGGCGAGGGGCGCCGTCGAGGGAGAGGGCATGGGGTGCGATGCCGAGGGCGGGGGCCGGCGAGCAGGCTCCGGCGTCGGGGTTCGGCCCGATCCAGTTCTGGATCGCGGGGGATGGGGAGCGAGAGGGGGAGTGGGGTTTCATCGCCGATCCAGATCGGATCGGGAGGGGGAGAGGGAGTGGCGATGTGGGGAGGGAGTGGGAGCGAGTGGGTTAGGGTTTCGGTCGCCACGGGGTTATGGGGAGTGGGGTGGCCGGCTGGGCCGGCTAGACGGCCTGCTGGGCCGAAGCCCAGTGAGGAGGGGGGGTCCTTTTGTTTTTGTTTGTTTTATCTTTTATCTTTTTATTTATTTTCTTTTCTATTTTAAATCGTTTTAAATTACTTACGCATTTTATAAAAATGGGTTTGTTGCACCATAATTACCTTTGTAATATTTAGTACAATCCAAACATTTTTGTTTTAATTTTTGAAAACTTTTATTGTTATCATTAATTTGAATTTTGAATTTTGGACCGGATTTGTCCTAACGATAGCTTAGCAGCAGTAATCGTGGTGACGTGGCACCATTAGCGTGGGATCACTGTAGCCTAATTATCCGGGCGTCACACTTGCCCCTTCCTCCAAGGAAGGGTGCGGCCAAGGGGGGGGGGAGGAGTCCATCCTCCCCAAGGCACCTCGGAGGTGCCTTCCCCCTTTAGGACTCTCCCCTCTTCTTGTCCCTTTGGCGCATGGGCCTCTAGGGGCTGGTGCCCTTGGCCCATGTAGGCCAAGGCGCACCCCCTACAGTCCATGTGGCCCCCCGGGTCAGGTGGCCCCACCCGGTGGACCCCCGGGACCCTTCCGGTGGTCCCGGTACAATACTGGTGACCCCGAAACTTGTCCCGATGGCCGAAATAGCACTTCCTATATATAATTCTTTACCTCCGGACCATTCCGGAACTCCTCGTGACGTTCGGGATCTCATCCGGGACTCCGAACAACTTTCGGGTTACCGCATACTAATATCTCTATAACCCTAGCGTCACCGAACCTTAGGTGTGTAGACCCTACGGGTTCGGGAGACATGCAGACATGACCGAGATGACTCTCCGGTCAATAACCAACAGCGGGATCTGGATACCCATGTTGGCTCCCACATGTTCCACGATGATCTCATCGGATGAACCACGATGTCAAGGACTTAATCAATCCCGTATACAATTCCCTTTGTCTAGCGGTACGATACTTGCCCGAGATTCGATCGTCGGTATCCCAATACCTTGTTCAATCTCGTTACCGACAAGTCTCTTTACTCGTTCCGTAACACATAATCCCGTGATCAACTCCTTGATCACATTGTGCACATTATGATGATGTCCTACCGAGTGGGCCCAGAGATACCTCTCCATTTACACGGAGTGACAAATCCCAGTCTCGATTCGTGCCAACCCAACAGACACTTTCGGAGATACCCGTAGTGTACCTTTATAGCCACCCAGTTACGTTGTGACGTTTGGCACACCCAAAGCACTCCTACGGTATCCGTCCAGCAACACGGCACAAACGCACTAGTGCACAAAGTAATATTGGCGCACACCCCTTTGCAACACCTTTGTAATGAATAATGGTCCTGTCAAAAAATACCACAGACCAGAGTAATTGTTCTCAAACAAAATATGTGCTGATAATTTTTTTAGGAAAAATAGCAGCTTATGTTTTGTTGGGCGAACACATCTCCTCTGGCTTCCACTGTTTTATCAAGGGAACCATGATGTGATTAGCGCTCTGGCCGCATTATCCATGCACGTAGCAGGTTTTATCCTTCTTCTCTTTTTCTTCTTTGAAGTAGAGTCAGACTAGTAACGATGGTATGAATTAACAAATCCTCCCTCCTCCACGTAGTCACTTGTCTTGTTGTGCACATATAAGGCAAATCCCTTGGGAATCCGTAATGTACCGACAAAGCTTGCCTTTGGGAACCTAAACCGGGTCTATGCAGGTCCTTGTTGGTTCTGTTTAGTGGAGTTGATCCAGCGCAGTTTACGCGCAGCGGACGCCGCTGCTGGCCCAAGTCCATCCAGTGCTCATACTGTGTGAGCGATGCCAACAGACATGACCCATCCAGGTGATGTGCTCAATCACAGACGAACCTTGCAGAGGCCTGTATTCTGATCTTTAGATGCAGTCATTGATATGCCGCCGGTTCATAGCTGCGGTGGAAGCTCTCAACAAAAATGGCAGAGGCGGGCTGAAACAACCGGCGGTTTATGGCGCTCCCATAGCCACATAGAAAAGGCACGTGGCGGCTTGCTCGGAACTACAGAAACAACCGTAGAGGCCGACAGAGGTAGCAGGACCGGGTCGCAACGCGTGAGGCCGACGGAGGTAGCGGAGCGCGTCAACAGTGGTCGAGCTCAGAGGAGGAGCCCAGTAGGTCTGGGGCGGTTTAGCGCTGCTCAAAGACGCATCAGCAGGGGCGCCCGGAACGATTTCGAGCAGCAGCAGCCGGTCATGGTGACCCGGCAGGGCAACTCACAGCAGAGGCGTCACCAAATCGGCGGCTGACGGCGTTGCAGAGGAGGCGGTGACACGCGGTCGGGCCCGAGACCGTGACGGTTTGCGGCAGAGGTGAGCCAGGATGGTGCGACAACTGGCGGAAGTGTCTGCCAAGCCATGGTGGCGACTTGGCCGCGTGGTCGTGCTCGTACAAGGGTGAGGGCGGTTTGACGTGCGACAACGGAGGCAAGGGCTGCCGAAGTCACCATGGCTGGAGCACGTGGCGGTTCTCCTGCCGTAGCTGACGGCGCGCAACGGCTCATGGTGGAACGGGGCGACCTGACGAGAGATCACAAGCGGCGTCAGTCGCAGTGGCTCAAGAATGAGACGGTGGCGGGTCTATGTGGCATAAGGCCGCGGCGGAGGAGCACCGCAGTGGAAGCGGCGGTTGGAGACCTGTGGGTCGGTGTAAGCCGGCGCCGGGGGGGGGGGGGGGGGGGGGGTGCGGCCTGAGATCAATGGCGATTTGTGGCAGCAAGGCTGGCTCAACCCGGTGGCAGAGGGGTGCTGGAAACGGCGGGTCAACGGAAGAGCCCGAGTCAGAGGGATCCGCGACGAGGCGAGCCGAGGCTGCTGGAGACTCGAAGCCGTACCCGTAGCCGCATGCTGTCAGCGGCGGCGGAGATCGACGCGAACCACCAGCCGGACGCCAGGCAAGTTCGACAATGGGGCGGGTCGCGGTGAGGGCAAACCGGTCCGGAGCAGCAAAGCAGGGCCCGACAGGGGGCAACCGACGCGGCAAATGCGGTGGGCCGGTCATGGCGACTTAAGGCAAAGGCCGGGGCGTAACCCATGCCGCAGAGGCGAGGCGGGACCAGCGCCGGTCATGAGCGGAGGTGATCTGACAGGGGGCGGCTCAACGCAACAAATGGTAGAGGCAGCTCACAGTCGCGGCGGTTTGAGCAGAGGTCCTCGGAAGGAGTCCCGATGCGGATGGACATGGAGTAACTCAGCGGCTGAGAGTCACGTCGGTTTTGCGAAAGATTAAGGGTGCGGCAGAGCAACGGGGTGCAGCGCGAGAGGCGGCCGCGAGCAGCTACCCGGCCCGGGCGCGCAGATGAAGTGCGCGGGCGGCCCGAGCCGTGAATCGGCGGGCGTGGTTGGCGAAGTGCAGCAGACGACGATTCAGCCCCGCTACGGCTCCTTGAATCCATGTATATGTGGTCACCATTCAATTCACTTGGAGCAGATTGGACAGTATGTCTCGTCCAAGAGATGGCAATGGGCGATCTGACGCGCCTAGGAAACAGGCAGCAAAGGAAGTCGACGTTCTCGGCGGTTTGTGCTTTGACCGCTCCCCAATCACATAACACACTGCAAAAACTTCCCATCGTTTCCTCCTTGGCTTTCAACTTGCAGTGGCTGTAACGCACCTGACGCCGTTTTATTCTTCTTGAACTCAAAACCTCCATCCACCAATTGCTAGTTTCTTGATCCCTGAACCTGTCTTGATAATGGGCGGTTTATAGATGACAGCGTGAGGGGGAGACTAGGCGCAATGAGGGCGACTTGTTGCGAAAACCATGCCTGACGGCAACTCGCAGATGCTTTGAGCGCAAAACAAGCTGGGGTGGCGACTGAACCTGTAACGGCTGTAGATGGTGGTATGGGACTGTAGCAGCAGAAGCGTAACCCGGCGGCGGTTTAACAGAAATAAGCCGGAGGCGCAGAGGTCATCCAGACTCTGTGCGTGGATCTTTGAGAGAGCTTGTTTCATAGTAGAGGGGAGCTGAGTTTTCATGGACAACAGAGGCGAGACCTCCTTTTGACAAGGGGCGGCTCTGCAATGGTGCGGGATGGCCGGTTCAGCAACTGACGGCCGCTTTAGCAAGTGAGAGCCGGCTCGGAACTGACCATGGCGGATTGAGTGACGCGGGTCAGCGACTCAAGGAGCGTGGCCAGGGCGTCGCCGGTTTTGACGAGGCCAAGTAGCGTGGTGACCCAGCGATGCGGTAGGAACGAATCCGTTGTCATCAAAGTGATCCCGGCGGTGACTCGGGGTCAGGCCAGCGGCAATGGAGAGGTCGAACAAGAGCAGCTAAACCCAGCGAGCAACAGCGGAGACGGCTCTCATGGCGAGGCGCGGCGGCTCCGTGATGGTCGCAAAGGCAAGCTCGCAGTAAAGACCGGTGGGCGGTCCAACGGCGGCCGCGCGGCCCGCAGGCGATTTGTTAGAGGAGGCCCAAGGCCACGGCGTTGAGGGCGCAGTCGCGCAGATGCAGAACCGGTGCGGGCGTGCCCAGACGTGGCGCGGGGGCGTCCGTGAAAAGGCGCTGGGGAAGCAGAGGCGGACTGATTCCTCCTCCGGGTCGTGGTTGAGGAAGACTGTAACACCCATGATGCGGCTATATCTTTCACGTGTCGGAGCATGACTTAAAGACATAACCGCATTGTAGGCATGTCGCAAGAGGGGTAATCTTTACACATCCCATGTACTGAATAAGAAAGGGATAAATAGTTGGCTTACAAATGCCACTTCACACAATACATAAATATAGCATTACAACATCCAGAATACAATCAAGGTCCGACTACGGAACCAAAATAAAAGAAAACCATCCCTAATGCTACATCCCTGATCGCTCCGACTGGGCTCCACTACTAATCAATTGGAAACGAAACAACACAACGAACACGATTTTCATCGAGCTCCTCCTTGAACTCGGTTGCGTCACGTGCATGGTATCATTGACACCTGCAACTGGTTTTGGAAGTAATCTATGAGTCACGGGGACTCAGCAATCTCGCACCCTCGTGATCAAGACTATTTAAGCTTATGAGTAGGAAAAAGGGTAGTGAGGTGGAGCTGCAGCAAGCACTAAGCATATATGATGGCTAATTTACGCAAATGAGAGCGAGAAGAGAAGCAAAGCACGGTCGTAAACTAGAAGTGATCCTGAAACTACTTACGTTCAAGCATAACTCAAGAACCGTGTTCACTTTCCGGACACCGCCGAGAAAAGACCATCACGGCTACACACACAGTTGATGCATTTTAATTAAGTTAAGTTTCAAGTTCTCTACAACCGGACATTAACAAATTCCCATCTGCCCATAACCGCGGGCACGGCTTTCGAAAGTTCAAAACCCTCACTACTAGGAAAAGGGCTATAGATAGGATTGATACTAATGGCGCACCATGGAAGCAGTGCGCCACTACTATATACTAATGGCGCACCGGTTGGTGATGCGCCATTAGTGTGGAAGACACTAATGGCGCACCAGAAACAGGGTGCGCCACTAGTATTAAATTATTATTTTTTCATTTTTTCATACATACTAATGGCGCATCATGTCGAAGTGCGCCATTACTAGTTCTAAGTAGTAATGGTGCACCAAGCAGACAGTGCGCCATTACTGTAAATTTTTTTATTCTTTTTTTGCAAAACTACTAATGGCGCATCGTTTCACAGTGCGCGATTACTAGTTTAAACTAGTAATGGCGCACTATTACCCGGTGCGCCATTAGTATATATATTTATTTTTTTACTTCAAGATTCACGCGTTTCACTCGTTGTTTAAACTAGTAAAGAGCACAACTCATGTTTCATGCGTTGGTTCAAGCAGAAGCTACTGTCGTACCCTTTACATAAAGATTCTTCCGTGGAAGAACAACTCATATTCGCCTTGTCACAGGGCGCCGAGCACAACCTGATGACCTATGAGGCGTACGATATCAAATTTGAACTCATGAATATTTTTAAACTCATGAATATTTTTAAATTTCATGGGCACTTTTCGAATTCATGAATATTTTTTCAAATTTGATGAATATTTTTAAATCTCGATCGTTATCCCCCTTCATCTTTATCTCTATCCCCCCCGCACCCTCCCCCGCTAGCTCCACCGCCGCCGACGACCCACCGCACCCTCCCCCGCTCCACCGCCATCGTCGACCCACCGCACCCTCCCCAGCCCGCTCCACCGCCGCCGAACACCCCCCGCACCCTCCCCCGCTAGCTCCACCGTCACCGTCGACCCACCGCACCCTCCCCGACCCGCTCCACCGCCGCCGAGCACCCCCATTTGATGATATTTTTTCATATTCATAAAAAAAATTATTACCGTTTTTATAAAAAAAATAGCAACAAAAAATAATAATAATAAACATACTAATGGCGCACCGCTCGTGTAGTGCGCCATTGCTATCTAAAAAATCATTCTAATGGCGCACCGCTCTGGGATGCGCCATTGCTATCTAGAAAAAACATTCTAATGGCACATCGCTCGGGGGTGCGCCATTAGTAATCTTCCCCCCTAGCTCTACCTAGCCCGACCCCTTCGTCCCTCCCTCTCGCTAGATCTAGTCCCCCCCCGCGTGCTGCCCCGCCCCACGTCGTCGCCGTCCTTACGTGCGCCGCCGCCCCCGCGCCCCCACCACTGCAGCTCCGCCATAGCCGACGCCTCCGCGACCTCGCCGTCGCCGACAGCCTCCCCGCGTCGGCCCCTACCCTGCGCCGCATCTACCTCAGTCCGGGCACGGGGTGCAGGACGGCGACCGTGCCCGCCGGCCTCCCCACGACCAACCGAGGCGCCCAGGAGGCCTCCCCGACGACCAATCGAGCCATCCCTTCGACGCCGCCGCCGCCAACCCCAACCCTGACCCCAACCCCTCCGGCGACCGGCCGCGCCCGCCAAGGTACCTCTCCTCCTTCCTCCTTCCTCCCTCTCCTCCTTCCCCATGGAGAAAAATGATATAGCTCCTCCTACAACATGTATAGATCAATCAGTTCAGTTCTAGTGCTGCTGGACTTTTGCACCATACAAATATGTACTACTAGTTGAAAATCTTTACTTGAGAGAGCTTCATAAGTAGAAGGTTCCAAAGAATAAAAACCAGTACTAGCACACTAGCACGGTAGTACTGCCACCTCCCAGTAAACAGCAGGGTCTCTGATCAGCAATGTAGTTAATTAGTCAGGGCCTGAAAGCCTGCAAATGCATGTACACACAGGTAGGGAATGTAAGATGAAGCATGCACTTTACCAACTAATCTAATGGGCTGGCACAAAGTGAAAACCAAAACAATAGTTAATCAAGCAGAGGTAGATTAGATTAGATGGCACAAAGCACAAATGTCCCTGCCTATCCATTTTTTTCTCAAGTTGAGCTGGTAAGTTTCAGATGTTCAATGATGCTGTAGGAAAAAATTGGATGAAGAAAGATGTGTGTAGCTGCCTGAGAGAAGTATTTGCACAAACAAATTATAATTAATGTGTTGATGAAATTTTGGGTTTTCAAATTGGAACCAAAAACCAACCCATACCTTTAGACTCTTTTGGAATCTCCCGAACATTTTTTTGTTTGTTCCCTTTCACTGTTTGGGGACTTTTGACTTCAGAATGAACCTTACTAAGATTCAATTAAGACTAATTAACTGCATTTGATGTCACTATATTCTATGAATAACTTCAGTTATGATATGTACTGGAAAACTTCAGTTAACACTCATTTTTCAGTTAACTCCTTACAGTTCAGATCATATTTTGATTGTCAATAATAGTGGACTTTTAAGGCTTTCTTAGAGGCAATACTTGTGGATTTTAGGCTTTTTTACATGCAATAATAGTGGAATTTTAGGCTTTTTTTGGAGGAGTGTGTTTCATGCCGGCCTACAGTGATGAATTAGTTAGAGGATTGTGCCTTAGGATTGTGCCAAAGCTACCCATTGTATCTATTTGCTTGTCCTTCAAATAGGGGCAAGACTGTTACATAAAAATTACTTGCAAGCATATTGTGATTTACTTGCAAGCATATTGTGCCTTAGTTACAGAAAAATTACTTGCAAGCATATTGTAACTATTTTCACTCTGTCCTGAAGGTTTTTGACTACAGAATCTGTGGTGACCCACACTCTGTTGGTTCACACTCATTGAGTTCGCTCGTGAAGGGCCGCTGCTGCTTGAGGCCCTTGAGAGGCCCTTCGTGTCGTGATGATTTTGCAGGTACCCCGAGAGTCCCTTGAGTTTGCCGGAATGTCGATTAACTTTCGTTCCGGCAAATTCGGGTACTCCATATGTCCTATTTTCAGCAAAGGTCATGCTGAAATTTTCCGTGAATTTTAGCATGACTTTGCTAAAACTCGGACATATGGGGTACTTGCTACTAATGCATGGGCCGGGGTATCTTAGTACTTAATTAAGTAGGACCAACTGCCCCGCTATTCTTGCTGCATTAAACCATAGGTGGCAATAGAGCCAAGTGATTAGGCCCAACTTAGAATTCTCATTAGCATCGATAAACCCTAGATGATAAACCCAACATAGGTGGCAATAGAGCCAAGTGATTAGTTCCAAGTGATTAGGCCCAACCTAGGGTGCCTCGGTGTCGATGAGAACCTAAATGATGTACGCTTAGGCTTTTAGGGTGCCTCGGCGTCGACAAAACCTAAATGATGAAAGCTTAGGCTTTTAGGGTGCCTCGGTGTCGACAAACCCTAAATGATGTAGTTTTGAATTATGAACGTAGGATATGTTGTCATCATCATCGGACGACGAAAGTCTCCCGGCGGAGTGCGACTGGTGCCACGACGATCGAGGTCTGTGCGACATGCCTCACCTGGACGATGATCGACGCTTCAGCATTAAGCTCGAGGAGACCTTCGAAGTTGAAATGGTACACAACGACGACAGGTGTTATTTTCATAATTAAGCATGACTTCAACTATTTCAACGTGTAATTTTCATCTTTTACAATTCAATTATAGCTTATCCCATGCCATGCAAGACGCTATGTCTTGGAGAGGATGGATTTTGAAGACCATGAAATTTCTGAAACAAAGAAAATTCACCTAAGGACTCATCACGATGTGGACTCTGAAGTAAATCTATATAATTCTGAGAGCGTAACCCATTTTGGTTGCAAAAATTGGGAAGCATTTTGCAAGATGTATGGTTTTGATGAGGGTATGCTTATCACCATGGATCTTGGTAATCCTGACATCAACCAAGACAATATGGACATTTGGGTCCTTGTTGATACGCCTCCAGTTCTACCGCTATGTGAGTTTCTCAAACATAGTTATTAGCTAATTTATATTGTTTATTTCAAAATAGTTGACAGCTCATTTCCATTGACAGCTTATTTTTATTGTTCAAAGAATGTGTGGGAGATGGTAGACAAAACCCACTACACCGATGGCTCCGAATTAACAACTTACAAGGAGAAAAATCATTTGGTCGGATTTTGTACTGACATTGAGAATTACAATATCTACAATCAAACTCCTCAACATTATGGTAAATACGTGCCACTAGTGCATGTGTTCAACTACGGTAACTACCATGGAGATACCCTGGTAAGATTTTTACTATTACGACATCCGTGCATATTTTGCATACTTCTAAAACTAGTACATCATTGCTAACTATGAAGTTATTACTATGTTTTTCAACAGATAATCCGAGAGAATTGTGTGCCTCATATGATGTATCTGAAAGGTAGTGTTAATGTTTTGAACATACAGCCAGGTCATCCTACGAATCTCAACTGTCCATACGAGATTTCTAAAAGAAGTGGAGACATGAAAATCAAATGATGGAAAAAATGTATGGACGGTCGTAAGGAGCTTCTTGGAAGCAAAAGGAAGCGAAGCGCAAGAATTGGAGACAGGATGTTCTCCATTCTCCATAATGAAGAGTCAGGGTCTATATTGTTTTATGCTATTTTAGCTTAAATAGGGTATTTAGGTCCTGCCTAATACTGATTATCATGTTCTAAGAACAATTAAGTAGGGTTGGTTCGAAGACTATCAAGATGATGATCGTATGACTTGTTATGAATGACGAGTAGAAGTTGTATGATGATGATTAGTAGGACTTGTTAGGATTAGTATTACTTCCGACAAACTCGATACTCGCGGTCTTGAGACTTGTAATGTTTTATCTTTGTTCGATCTTTTGAATTCGGAGACTAATATGATGAATTGTATTCGGAGACTAATCTTCTATTGTATTCGATGAATCTGATGTTGTTGTGTGCTGCTGTCTATATTCTGTCCAATAATATATTTTGTAACCTGTGCAAAAATCAGAAAAGCAAAAAAAAAATAAAACCTAATATTCATACTAATGGCGCATCACACAAGACACTAATGGCGCACTGTGATCATCAGACTAATGGCGCATTAACTGCTGGTGCGCCATTAGAATGCCAAAGCACATGGATACATATGGCCCCTGGGAGGCATTCTAATGGCGCACTGCAGGCTATACTAATGGCGCACTACATGGTGCACCATTAGAACACCAGATACTAATGGCGCACCTATGGTGCGCCATTAGAATTTAATTCTAATGGCGTGATGCCAGTGGCGCACCGGTAGTGCACCATTAGAAGGCAAATTCGGTGCGCCACTAGCATGCCTTTTCCTAGTAGTGCCTGCAGGGGTGTCCCAACTTAGCCCATCACAAGCTCTCATGGTCAACGAAGGATATTCCTTCTCCCAGGAAGACCCGATGAGACTTGGAATCCCGCTTACAAGACATTTCGACAATGGTAGAACAAGACCAGCAAAGCCGCCCGGATGTGCCGACAAATCTTGATAGGAGCTGCACATATCTCGTTCTCAGGGCACACCAGATGAGCCCGACGTCTGGTTGGCATAGACCCTGGTTGCCCAGGGGGCGCCAGACATCGCTCAGGTTGGACCAACACTTAGAGAAGCACTGGCCCGGGGGGTTAAAATAAAGATGACCCTTGAGTCTACAGAACCCAAGGGAAAAGGCTAGGTGGCAAATGGTAAAACCAAGGTTGGGCCTTGCTGGAGGAGTTTTATTCAAAGCGAACTGTCAAGGGGTTCCCATAACACCCAACCGCGTAAGGAACGCAAAATCAAGGAACATAACACCGGTATGACGGAAACTACGGCGGCAAGAGTGGAACAAAACACCAGGCATAAGGCCGAGCCTTCCACCCTTTTACCAAGTGTATAGATGCATTAATTAAAATAAGAAATATTGTGATATCCCAACATATCCATGTTCCAACATGGAACAAACTCCATCTTCACCTGCAACTAGCAACACTATAAGAGGGGCTGAGCAAAGCGGTAACATAGCCAAACAACGGTTTGCTAGGACAAGGTGGGTTAGAGGTTTGACATGGCAATATGGGAGGCATGATAAAGCAAGTGGTAGGCATCACGGCATAGGCATAGCAATAGAGCGAGCAACTAGCAAGCAAAGATAGAAGTGATTTCGAGGGTATGGTCATCTTGCCTGCAAAGTTCTCCGAGAAGACGAAATCTTGATCCTCGTAAACGTACTCAACGGGTTCCTCGATCACGAACTCGTCTCCCGGTTCTGCCCAAAGCAAGAACACAAGCAAAGGGAACCACAATCAACCATGGTGCAATGCGCAAGCAACATGATGCAAAACATGGCATGATATGCGGGATGTGCTATGCAATGCATATGCGAGATCTGGAAGGAAAAAAATGAACAAGGCATCAACTTGGCAAACCAAGTGCGCCGCTGGAAAGATAAGTTGATTTCGGTCGAAATCGATATAAAGATCACCGGAATCGGATGCACGGTTTGCAAATGGCAAGCAAAACAATAATGTCACAATCCTGCGATTAACAGCACGATGCCATCTAAAAGGCAACAAGAAACTAAGCTATTGCACTCCAACATAGAAACAAAGTACATGGCAGTCATCTACTCAAGGTGCTTGACAAAATATGAACACTGAGCTACGGCTAAATCACACAAGAGCAGGTTCAAACAAGCATGGCAAAAGTGCAAAAGATATCAGCATCTCAGACTTTGTAAAAATACTAACATGTCAGGAATTAACCTGAGGAAGCAATGTTTAGAGCAAGATAACAACATTCTACAGGAACATATCATGGCAAATCAAGGCATGGCATGAATCTACTCAAAGCATATAACAAAAGTCCCTTACTGACCATAAGCCAAAAAGGATCAGAAGATATGATGGCGCCCATGTAAACATAGCAAGTTTCGTTAACAGATTCAGACTAACCAGAAAACTGGACATGGCATAAACAGAATTATGAAGGCACATTTGCGAGCTCGATGCACTCAACACAAGGCATTGCATGAGAAGCTAAGCATACTACCAGCAAGAAGACATGTTCAAGAAGCTAACCATGGAAATAACAATCTCATAGCATGCATGGATCAATTACAACAACCTCAGCAAAATTGATTAACACGTAAACAATCTGCCAGGAATATTTTATAGCAAAAGTAGAGCAAGATTGAGTCATGCTAGGGAACTCCATGATTGCAAACAAAGACATGGATGGATAGAACATAACAATATCTCAAAATCATCCTTACTGAACATGCTCAAAAGAGGCATGGATCACTCTGTAACAATATGAATACATGGCATAAAAATAACATCAGGGAAATGACTTAGTGAAATTCTAAGTCCCTGAAATCAGCAACATTACGAGAGCTACTTTGCATGCTTGTGCTAGTCACCACATTGATCAAAAAAATACATGGCATACACCCCTGTAAAGATGGCATGGCATAGCCCAAAACACATGTAGAGCTCATGCTCATAGGAGGCACACAATAATCATGGCAAAA
Organism: Triticum aestivum; assembly: GCF_018294505.1. Lineage (NCBI taxonomy): Eukaryota > Viridiplantae > Streptophyta > Magnoliopsida > Poales > Poaceae > Triticum > Triticum aestivum. Next base: position 673,515,101 of record NC_057800.1, on the reverse strand, counting down.
ATGACAAATGCTTATAAACTGGTAAGAATCAACACCTAACATTATTGAGCACTCTTGCAACAGTCATTAGGGCATCAAGATGGACTCAAACAAGCATGGTGCCATGGAACAAAAAGAAGAGGACATCATGGTGCATGCAAAATGGAGCTACGGATAAGAAGTTATGACATGATGAAGTAGGCATTAGAATGTTAGAAAACAGGGACTTGGCCAAAGTTTTACCCTGCGAAAAAGTCAACGGGCTGGATCGGGTCACGGAGGCGGAGCGGATCGAGCCGGGTCGAGGCAAAGGAGGACCCGGGCGGCAGTGACGGCGGCTTCGGCGAGGTCGTCACCGGCGGGGCGGCGGATCCGGCAGGGCTCGGGCTCCCGTGGCCGGATCTGGCGATGAGCGGCGGCGGAGCTCCTCTGGGGCAGAGCGCAGGCGAAGGCGGCGCGTGGCGCCGGAGCGGGCGGCGGTCGCCGGCGAGGCATGCGCCGGCGGAGGCGGCGAGCGGCGGCGCCGGCGTCGGCGGTGAACGACGAAGACGGCGGCGGGGCGTGGAAGGACGCGCGGGCTTGTCGGGCCCGGTCGTGCCCGCGGCGGGCTGGCCTCGGGCCCCGGCGGGCCGCGGTGGCGTGGGAGGAGAGAGAGGGAGGCGGCGCGCTGAGGTGGAAAACTCGGATTGGCTCGGGCGGCGGAGGAGGCGATGTGGCGCGCCCTGATTCATCGGGGTGACGCGTCCGGCGGTCATGTCCGACGCGGGATGGACGTGTCTGGCAGCGTGAGGTGGACGAAGGTTAGGGTTTCATCCGCGAAAATCGAAGGGAGACACAAATATATAGGTAGAGGGAGTTAGGAGAGTCCAAATGAGGTGCGGCTTTCGGCCACACGATCGTGATCGAACGACCGAGAGGATGGAGGGGGTTTGGATGAGTTTTGGGCCACTTTGGAGGGGTGTTGGGCTGCAACACACACGAGTCCTTTACGGTTCCCCGGTTAACCGTTGGGGTATCAAACGGACTCCAAATGGCACGAAACTTGACAGGCGGTCTACCGGTAGTGAACCAAGGCCGCTTGGGAAATCTCGGTCCAATCCAAGAACATTCAACACCCGCACACAAAAAGAGGCAAAAGGAGACGCCGAAGGACATAGGAGTGCTGGAAAGCAAAACAGACAACGGGGAAAATGCTCGGATGCACGAGACGAACACGTATGCAAATGCGATGCACATGATGACATGATATGAAATGCATGACATGCAAACAAATGACATGGTAATGACAGCGAATAACTGGAAGACACCTGGCACAACGGTCTCAGGGCGTTACAACACTCCACCACTACGAGAGGATCTCGTCCCGATATCTAGGATGGCACCGGAGGGAAAATGGAAGAGGAAGATAATAGGTAAAACTAAGTTGCTTCTTTGACAAACGAGCGAAACCAATGAACCTTGAGAGGCTAAACCATTTCGAGAAAAGAATACAATGAAGATGAACAAGGTTGAGAACACCCTCTTAGGAAAGAGGAATGAAGAAGAGCAAATTCGAGCAGCACTCCGGTTGAAAGAGATGCAAGACTTGATAAGGCGAAAAGAACCTGAGCAGAGGGCACAACACTCCGGTTAAATGGATAAGCATGAAAAGAACATGATCCTCACAATTCAAGATGATGAGTGAAGAGAGCAACATCACCATGCCTCCGAAACGAAAGAATAGAAGATAGATAATTGAAATAAAAGATTGGAGAAGAAAAATGCCAACTTCTGCCACAAAAGAGCTTGAAAAGGCATCCTTAGGAGAAGGGTCGAACGGAGTTGTTGGAAAACAAACAATGAAAAGAGTAAACTTGATGTGAGCTTAAGGGAAAACATCTCAAAACTGAGGTGAAATTCTGCCACCGAAAACAATGATTGATCGGGAACAAAGAAGAGATGAAAAACCTTCTTCACCGAGATAGGAAGGAGAAGATTGGATCATTGATAAGCACCACAATAGCAACATTCCCAATGGAAGGCTTTCAGTGAGATCTATACCAAAATACCCCAATGAAGAAAATGATGGTTTAAATTCCTCATTCTTGTGAAAGAAGAATGAAATATTATCATCTCAAAAGATAAGGAAGAACAATTGCACTCCGGATTACAAGATGAAGAAAACTTGAGCTCCTCTGAAAAGAATCTCAATGAACACTTCGAGAATGACTTAAATCCTTGATGAAACATCATGTAGAGCCTCCATGAAGAACTCCGGTAATAAAGGATGATTGGATGGATCTTCGCGGCGAGATAAAGCAGAAAAAATGGAGCTCCGGAAAAGAAAGATGAACAAAAGAAATCAAGAATTTTGATGAACCTACGGAATAAGGAATTAATCACTTGGATGAAACTAAAATAAGAATTACGTTATGCGTATCCTTCGCCAATTTAAATTGATGAGAAGAAGCGGATTTGGCATACTACTTATTCTCGTGGAAAGGATTAAGATAGATATAGTGCAAACTTGGGAAGGTCTTCAACGAACCACCGGTAGGATTGGAACATCGAATAAATTGATATGATGACAAGGAAGAGAATCCTGGAAGAACCACCGTAAAAATTGAAAAACAAACGAAGTAAAGGGATGAATCACCGATAAGAATTAGCAAATGAACGAAGATACATGAGAGAGTTTAGATATAAGAGAACGAAGAGATCATGAACTGATTAGAGGATATTTTGATCGATGCACCGGTAAGATTTAGAGAACAATAGCTGAAAGCTGGAATGAATAATCCCGAAATGATAGTCTTTGGGGAATCAAACTGAAAAGAATCTTGAATTGCTCCGGATGGGTGAAAATAATATCTCACAATTGAAAATAATTGTGAGGATGGCATCAAGTTAGCACCATGAATCTCTGAGAGAATGGACAAGATTGAGAGAGAAAAATCTCCTTCGGTCTTCAAGTCCGAGAATGACGACGAGAAACACCTCCATGACTTGTTGAGATACTCTGGGATGACGAATAGAAAGGTTGAACTGACAATGAAAAGAATTTGAAAGATCTTGGAGAAAGACATATGACTGATGATAATCATTCTTATGTCAAACTTCGAAAAGAATTTGAGAATACCTCTGGAAAAAATTAGAAGAGTCAAGTATGATCCTGGGAAAAGACCCGTGGGTTAAGGCCCACTCAAGAGAAACGCCATTGAACGATTTAAAAGAGAGGTTGTACCGGTTGAATTAAATGACTTGAATGAGATAACATCCTCGAAATATCTTGAACAAATGAGAATGAACACTAGCATCTTCTGACATATCTTCAGCACTCCGTAACAAATGAATAGCGAGACAAGGATAGTTGAGAGGTGCACCGGCATGAGAAAGCATTTGAAACAAGGAAAAGGGATATGATCAACACCAAAATCTTGAATTGAGTCCACCGGAGGAGAAAAGAGAACGAAGAATGACGAACTTGAAGCTTCGTTAGTATCTTCCTGAGAATCACCGGATAAGAATATTGACGAAAATGAATGGAGAGACTTCATATCAATAAGATGGATACTTGATAAAGAAATCCGAGTCCTTGAAGAAACAAGGGTGGGAGGGCGGGAAAAACAAAAGCAACTTGGGACGGACGAAACAAACACCGTTGGAAAGAATTGAGAATTGATCTCACGAATGTAGGAATGATCAGATCCACTTGAAGAGAAGCACACCGGTTGACAAGGATTGACATGACAAACTCGATGATTGAGAAAGATTAGTATTCACATAGGAACATGAGAAGACCACTTAGGGACGGTATGGAATCCACATTTGACTTCGAAGCAACTCGAATACCACAAACCAAAACAAAAAAAAGGATTGGCATGCAGAATAAGCCGGAACAAACATACGATAGAGATTTCGTCTGAAGTTTTCACGGTGGGGCCCACACGGGCTCGATCGTACAACACCATCATGTAGGCAGTGCACATGACATACGAAGCATCCCCGAGTCAGCATAGCCAAGGACTCTTTAAGACACAACGAGACCACTGTAAAACCAACCGTGGATAGGCGGACCACTAGACGTCGAACCCCAATCTCATATCGTACATCTGTCGGAAACATATCCTAGGAGCTACTTGAATTCCCACTTATAAACTCCCGAAACTTTCTGGTTATGCAATAAGGTGTTGGGGATACAGGGGAAGCATAATATCTCACCCAAAACTAGCAAATCCTACATCCAGCTGTATCCATCCTTCAACACATAACCAAGAAACCTTCGGAAATCATTTACCTCAACCTTCGAAAAGCATTCGTTATACGAGTTATGGCAATACTCCCGAACTCCCGCCCCAGTACTTGGTGGCGTCGAGGTTATCTCACCAACAACTGCATAAAAGACATTTTCAATGTCGGAGAACTCAGGTATTCCAGAACTGCAACGATAAAATTGTGACGACAACACCTCGGAGCTCAACTCCCCGGGACACTGCCACAACCCCTAAATGTCAGGAGGCACCAAGAACAATGTTCTTGTCACAAAACCATCAGAACGATTCCAAGATACCCGCGTGATCCTAAATTTGTTTTAGTGAAATTTGAGAAGAGAAGAGTCAAAACTCTACGCCAGGAGGCCTCACCAGAGCGACGAAGGGACTGAGGAGTAAAAAGAATCCTACTCTCCGATATATATAATCCTATAAGACTCAAAACATTTTTTTCTAGACTCAACAACGCCAGCGATTCGATCAAGCAGGGGGCTCCTAAGTCGGGGAAGGCTCTGATTACCAACTCGTAACACCCACGATGGGGCTATATCTCCCACGTGTCGGAGCATGACTTAGAGGCATAATCGCATTGTAGGCATGTCACAAGAAGGGCAATCTTTACACATCCCATGTACTGAATAAGAAAGGGATAAAGAGTTGGCTTACAAATGCCACTTCACACGATACATAAATATAGAATTACAACATCCAGAATACAATCAAGGTCCGACTACGGAACCAAAATAAAAGAAGACCACCCCTAATGCTAGATCCCCGATCGCCCCGACTAGGATCCACTACTGATCAACTGGAAACGAAACAACACAACGAACACGATCTTCATCGAGCTCCTCCTTGAGCTCGGTTCCGTCACCCGCACGGTATCATCGGCACCTGCAACCGTTTTGGAAGTAATCTGTGAGTCACGGGGACTCAACAATCTCACACCCTAGCGATCAAGACTATTTAAGCTTATGGGTAGAAAAAAGGGTAGTGAGGTGGAGCTATAGCAATCACTAAGCATATATGATGGCTAACTTACGCAAATGAGAGCGAGAAGAGAAGCAAAGCACGGTCGTACACTAGAAGTGATCAAGAAGTGATCTTGAAACTACTTACGTTCAAGCATAACTCAAGAACCATGTTCACTTCCCGGACACCGCCGAGAAGAGACCATCACGGCTACACACATAGTTGATGCATTTTAATTAAGTTAAGTTTCAAGTTCTCTACAACCGGACATTAAAAAATTCCCATCTGCCCATAACCACGGGCACGGCTTTCAAAAGTTCAAAACCCTGCAGGGGTGTCCCAACTTAGCCCATCACAAGTTCTCACGGTCAACGAAGGATATTCCTTCTCCCAGGAAGACCCAATCAGACTTGGAATCCCGGTTACAAGACATTTCGACAATGGTAGAACAAGACCGGCAAAGCCGCCCGGATGTGCCGACAAATCCCGATAGGAGCTGCACATATCTCGTTCTCAAGGCACACCGTATGAGCCAGACGTCGGGTTGGCATAGACCCTGGTTGCCCAGGGGGCACCGGACATCGCTCAGGTTGGACCAACACTTAGAGAAGCACTGGCCCGGGGAGGGGGGGGTTAAAATAAAGATGACACTTGAGTCTGCAGAACCCAAGGGAAAAGGCTTGGTGGCAAATGGTAAAACCAAGGTCGGGCCTTGCTAGAGGAGTTTTATTCAAAGCGAACTGTCAAGGGGTTCCCATAACACCCAACCGCGTTAGGAACGCAAAATCAAGGAACATAACACCGGTATGACGGAAACTAGGGCGGCAAGAGTGGAACAAAACACTAGGCATAAGGCCGAGCCTTCCACCCTTTTACCAAGTGTATAGATGCATTAATTAAAATAAGAGATATTCTGATATCCCAACATACCCTTGTTCCTACATGGAATAAATTCCATCTTCACCTGCAACTAGCAACGCTATAAGAGGGGCTGAGCAAAGCGGTAACATAGCCAAACAATGGTTTGCTAGGACAAGGTGGGTTAGAGGTTTGACATGGCAATATGGGAGGCATGATAAAGCAAGTGGTAGGTATCACGACATAGGCATAGCAATAGAGCGAGCAACTAGCAAGCAAAGATAGAAGTGATTTCGAGGGTATGGTCATCTTGCCTGCAAAGTTCTCCGAGAAGACGAAAGATTGATCCTCGTAAACGTACTCAACGGGTTCCTCGATCACGAACTCGTCTCCCGGCTCTACCCAAAGCAAGAACACAAGCAAAGGGAACCACAATCAACCACGATGCAATGCGCAAGCAACATGATGCAAAACATGGCATGATATGCGGGATGTGCTATGCAATGCATATGCGAGATCCAGAAGGAAAAAAATGAACAAGGCATCAACTTGGCAAACCAAGTGCGCTGCTGGAAAGATGAGTTGATTTCAGTCGAAATCGATATAAAGATCACCGGAATCGGATGCACGGTTTGCAAATGGCAAGCAAAACAATAATGGCACGATCCTACGATTAACAGCACGATGCCATCTAAAAGGCAACAAGAAACTAAGGTACTGCACTCCCACATAGCAACAAAGTACATGGAAGTCATCTACTCAAGGTTCTTGACAAAAGATGAACACAGAGATACAGCTAAATCACCGAAGAGCAGGTTCAAACAATCATGGCAAAAGTGCAAAAGATATCAGCATCTCAGACTTTGTAAAAATACTAACATGTCAGGAATTAACATGAGGAAGCAATGTTTAGAGCAAGATAACAACATGCTACAGGAACATATCATGGAAAATCAAGGCAGGGCATGAATCTACTCAAAGCATATAACAAAAGTCCCTTACTGACCATAAGTCAAAAAGGATCAGAAGATATGATGGCACCCATGTAAACATAGCAAGTTTCGTTAACAGATTCAGACATGTTTGCGAGCTCGATGCACTCAACACAAGGCATTGCATGACAAGCTAAGCATACTACCAGAAAGAAGACATGTTCAAGAAGCTAACCATGGCAAGAACAATCTCATAGCATGCATGGATTAATTACAAAAACCTCGGCAAAATTGATTAACACGTAAACAATCTGCCAGGAATATTTTATAGCAAAAGTAGAGCAAGATTGAGTCATGCTAGGGTACTCCATAATTGCAAACAAAGACATGGATGGATAGAACATAACAATATCTCAAAATCATCCTTACTGAACATGCTCAAAAGAGGCATGGATCACTCTGTAACAACATAATACATGACATAAAAATAACATCAGGGAAATGACTTAGTGAAATTTTAAGTCCTTGAAATCAGCAACATCACGAGAGCTACTTTGCATGCTTGTGCTAGTCACCACATTGATAAAAAAATACATGGCATACACCCCTGTAAAGATGGCATGGCATAGCCCAAAACACATGTAGAGCTCATGCTCATAGGAGGCACACAATAATCATGGCAAAAATGACAAATGCTCATAAACTGATAAGAATCAGCACCTAACATTATGAAGCACTCTTGCAATAGTCATTAGGGCATCAAGATGGACTCAAACAAGCATGGTGTAATGGAACAAAAAGAAGAGGACATCATGATGAACATTTTGATATATCATGCATGTAAAACAGCGCTATGGATGAGAAGTTATGACATGATGAAGTAGGCATCAGAATGTTAGAAAACAGGGACTTGGCCAAAGTTTTACAATGCGAAAAAGTCAATGGGCCGGATCGGGTCGCGGAGGCGGAGCGGATCGGGCCGGGTCGAGGCAGAGGAGGACCCGGGCGGCGTGACGGCGGCTCCGGGGAGGTCGTCGCCGGCGGGGCGGCGGATCTAGCCGGGCTCGGGCTCCCGTGGCCGAATCTGGCGATGGGCAGCGACGGAGCTCCTCCGGGGCGGAGCGCAGGCAAAGGCGACGCGCGGTGTCGGAGCGGGCGGCGGTCGCCGGCGAGCGGCGGCGCTGGCGTCGGCGACGAACGACAAAGACGGCGGCGGGGCACGGAAGGACGCGCGGGCTCATCGGGCCCGGTCGCGCCTGGGGCGGGCCGGCCTCGGGCCGCGGCGGGCCGCGGCGGTGCTGGAGGAGAGAGAGGGAGGCGGCGTGCTGAGGTGGCAAGCTCGGATTGGCTCGGGCGGTGGAGGAGACGACGTGGCGCGCCCTGATTCGTCGGGCTGACGCGTCCGGCGGACATGTCCGACGCGGGATGGACTTGTCCGGCGGCGCAAGGTGGACGAAGGTTAGGGTTTCATCCGCGAAAATAGGAGGGAGACACAAATATATAGGTAGAGGGAGCTAGGAGAGTCCAAATGAGGTGCGGTTTTCGGCCACGCGATCATGATCGAACGACCGAGAGGATGGAGGGGGTTTGGATGGGTTTTGGGACACTTTGGAGGGGTGTTGGGTTGCAACACACACGAGGCCTTTACGATTCCCCGGTTAACCATTGGGGTATCAAACGGACTCCAAATGGCACGAAAATTGACATGCGGTCTAACGGTAGTGAACCAATGCCGCTTGGCAAATCTCGGTCCAATCTGAGAACGTTCAACACCCGCACACGAAAAGAGGCAAAAGGAGATGCCGGAGGACATAGGAGTATCGGAAAGCAAAACAGACAACGGGGAAAATGCTCGGATGCATGAGACGAACACGTATGCAAATGCGATGCACATGATGACATGATATGAAATGCATGGCATGCAAACAAATGACATGGCAACGACAGCGAATAACTGGAAGACACCTGGCGCAACGGTCTCCGGGCGTTACAAAAATGAGGCGGAATCCATCCCCGCCTCTTCCGGGTCAGAGCAGGCTCGCAAGTAGCGGTAGGGACGGTTTAAAACCACATCAAGTGACGGCGACTCATACACGGCGGTTGGAACCACGGTTCGGAGGTAGCTGGCGTTTTACGTTGCCGGCTCGGCGAGGCAACACCTTGACTTTTTTTTCCTTTGCTGTGTTGATGGCTTTAACTGGCGAACCAAATCGAGACATGGCGATTTACTGATGGAAACTTAACACGCCGAGAGCAAAATTGGCCATAGAGGAAGACGATGGCTTTGGCGATTTGTTACTTCTTTCCTTGGCGGCTTATGGTAGTGTCCAAGCGCAACCCTAATTTCTTGAACTTTAAATCTCACAAATCCTTAAATCTGGTTCCATAAAACTTGAAACTGATGCAAATCCTTTCAAACCGGCTCCTTCATCCGGAAAACTGCAAGCTCCTCGATCCCTATGAGAGATCCCTCCAAGAACTCAACACCACTGTGCGCGAGCCCCATGGTGGGCGCCAACTTTCATGGAGTTGTCACGGTAGATGTCCTAGTGTGAGGACTTAGTCGTGAGGCCAACACATCTATGTGGTAGCTTGAGAGGGGTTGAGCGGAATCGAGAGATGCAACACAAGACAAGGATTTAGACAGCTTCAGGCCCCGGGAAACATCATCCGGTAATAGCCCTACATGCTGTTTGTGGCTAGATCTCATTATGATCATGAGGAAGTTGTCGTAAACCGGCTCTCCCAGTTAACCCTAACCCTTAAGATCGTTTCTTCTTACTTCTTCCCCTTTGGGGAGCCCTGCCCCTCATTATATAAGTTGAAGGGGCAGGTTACATGTAGAGTCCAACTCGGACTTAAGACTTAACTATTATGACTTCTCTTCATGGGCTTCTTAACATCTTGGGCTTCATAACGTCTCGGTCTTCATAACTCCTGGCAACCTAGTTATCACTGTCGCCGGGTTATAACTGGTGCCGGTTTAACATGGTCTGCCGGTTTATGATTGTCTGCTGAGTTATCATCTGACTTAACTCCTGTCTTAACTGTCAGCCGATTTAACAACCTGCCGGTTTACCGTCTGGGTTAACTGCCTGTTTTACCTGTCTGTCTTAACTGTCAGCCGGTTTAACAACCTGCCAGTTTACCGTCTGACTTAACACCAACCGGTTTACCACTTGCCGGTTTACCACCCGCCAGTTTACCGTCCATCTTAGCCATATGTCTTAACTGTCAGCCGGTTTACTAAGTCCCAGCCGGGTTATATCCCTGACACCCGGGTCTCTTCTTTATCATATTTGCCTTTGTGATCTATTTTCCTTTGCTTTTATTTTCAGATATATATTATTCAAAAACCCAAAAATACCTTGCTGCACTTTATTTTATTCGAGATCTATTTATCCCACCTATCATATTTTTATGACGTCCGTTTGCCAATTTCTCGCGCCGTTGCCCGAAAGGGATTGACAACCCCTTAAATATGTCGGGTTGCGAGTATTTGTTATTTGTTTGTAGGTGCCATTCACGTAGTGTTGCATGGTTCTCCTACTGGTTCGATAACCTTGGTCTCATCACTGAGGGAAATACCTACCCTTGCTGTGCTGCATCGTCCCTTCCCCTTTGGGGAAATACCGACGTAGTTCTAGCAGACATCAGTTAGTTATAATCTTGGCTGAAAACCTGGGTGCTATTTAAGCTTATTTATGTAAACAAGAGCAAAAGAGTTCATAAAAGTTTTTCTTTTTCACTTTCACTTTATCAATTGAATTGCTTGAGGACAAGCAAAGGTTTAAGCTTGCGGGAGTTGATACGTCTCCATCGTATCTACTTTTCCTAACACCTTTCCTCTTGTTTTGGACTCTAATTTGCATGATTTGAATGAAACTAACCTGCACTGATGCTGTTTTCAGCAGAACTGCCATGGTGTTGTTTTCGTGCAGAAATAAAAGTTCTCAGATTGGAACGAAACTTTGCGAGGAACTTTTATTCAATAAATAAGGATTTATGGAGTCAAGAACCACCGGAGGGGGGCACCTGGGTGGGCACTGTCGGATTTAGGGTCCCGGCAGACCCTTGAGGTTCGAACACTAGGGTGCGCGCGGAGATTTCACCTTCTACCTACCTGCACCCCTCCGCCTCACTAAGATCTAAGCTATGGAAAGAACAACACAAGAGACACATGGTTTATACTGGTTCGGGCCACCGTTGTGGTGTAATACCCTACTCCAGTGTGTGGTGTGGTGGATTGCCTCTTGGGCTGATGATGATGAGCAATACAAGGAAGAACAACCTCGCGAGGGTTTGTTCTTGGCTGGGGGGATGAACTGCTAGGAGGAGTTCAGTCAACCTTCTCTCTCTCTCTTCTCAATTTTCTCTCTGATTTCGATCCCTTTCCGATTCCGTTTTTCCGACCCCCCTCCCCTGGGGTGGCTAGTCCTATATATAGGCAAAGGCCATGGGCCTCTTACCAAATATTGAGCGGGAAGGGCGCCAACAATTGGCCATTTTGAAGGGGAACATCTGGTACACTTATCCTGACTAAAGTTGGTCCTCGCCTGCCAAAGGCTCTGGTGGTGACGCTGGCTTGGGCTCCACAATGACTTCCTCCCTGCCGTTGGACTGGTCTTGGTCTCGTTGCACCGAAACGGGTGCCTTTGCTTGATGCTCTCACCTGCGCTTGCTCCCTTTGCACCAAAGAGGAAAGGAGGACACTGCGCGGCTGGCGCCCGCCTGGCACCCTTGGTCGTCATGGCTTGTGTCGGTGTCAAAACCGGCGAATCTCGGGTAGGGGGTCCCGAACTGTGCGTCTAGGCCGGATGGTAATAGGAGACAGGGAACACTTTGTTTTACCCAGGTTCGGGCCCTCTCGATGGAGGTAATACCCTACTCCTGCTTGATTAATATTGATGATATGGGTAGTACAAGAGTAGATCTACCACGAGATCAAGGAGGCTAAAACCTAGAAGCTAGCCTATGGTATGATTGTTGTGTATGGAGTTGATTGCCTACGGACTACAACCCTCTGGTTTATATAGACACCGGATAGGGTTAGGGTTACACAGAGTTGGTTACAATGGTAGGAGATCTGGAATATCCGCATCGCCAAGCTTGCCTTCCACGCCAAGGAAAGTCCCATCCGGACACATGACGAAGTCTTCAATCTTGTATCTTCATAGTCCAGGAGTCCGGCTGAAGGTATAGCCCGGCTACCCGAACACCCCCTAATCTAGGACTCCCTCAGTAGCCCCTGAACCAGGCTTCAATGATGACGAGTCCGGCATGCAAATTGTCTTCGGCATTGCAAGGCGGGTTCCTCCTCCAAGTCCTTCGTAGAAGATTGTAAACACCAAGAGTAGTGTCCGGTTCTGCAAAATAAGCTTCCACATATTGCCATAGAGAGAATAATATTAACACAAATCAAATCTGCTGACGTATTCCGTAGTGCGCTATCACACTACGACCAAGTCCTTTACTCGAATCGTTTTTACTTTTCCACCTCAACATGTTTTGCGAGGCGGTTTCCTTGGCACGTCTTGTCAAAGTAGAGACCGTGTGCCCTTTTTACGGGATTCTCATCAATACGGTCATGGGTAACCCTAACCGCGCCATTTACCACGGCGCTTGGGAGGCAAGCGAGTTTTATTAGGCAGGTGGGGACGCACAACCGCATCCTCCCATATAAGGGGATAAGGATCCACCTTTTTACCTATGCCTTCTTCCTCCTTTGCCTATCCATCTCCTACGCACTCGAGCTCCAGCACCCAAGCCCGCACTTCCCACCTCAACCTTCTCCAGCGATGTCCGGAGCGGGAGGCAAGTGGAAGGTCTCCTCCGTCATGGAGGGCGACGTCAAAAAGCTTAGGAAGGCCGGATACTTGTCCAAAGACATCGCGCACCGGCTTCTCGAGGAGGGGCGGCTCCTCCCCACCCCAAGGCCCCATCAGAGGGTAGTATTCCTTCCCCACTTCCTCCGCGGACTGGGTTTTCCACTTCACCCATTCGTCCGGGGGCTCATGTTCTATTACGGCCTGGATTTCCATGATCTGGCCCCGAACTTCATCCTCAATATCTCGGCGTTTATCTCGTGTGCGAGGCTTTCCTCCGCGTCCACCCCCATTTCGGCCTCTGGCTCAAAACCTTCAACGTCAAGCCCAAGGTGGTGCGCGGCAACCAGGCGGAGAGCGGAGGCACCATGGCGGGCAAGATTGCCAACGTCATGTCGTTCGAGGGCTCCTTTGTAGAGACCCTAAAGGGGTGGCAAGCCGGGTGGTTTTACATCACTGAGCCACGCGATCCGAAATGGATCACAGCCCCCGAGTTCTGATCCGGACCCCCCACGCGGCTCTTGTCCTGGAAAGAGACGGGCCTATCGTGGGGTAACGAGGAAGAGGTGACCGGACTGAAGACATGCATCCAGTCCCTGGTAAACAAGTCAATCAGGCTTGTAAATGTTGTCCAGGTCATGCTCATTCGCCGAATCCTTCCGTGTCAACAACGGGACTTTACTCTGTGGGAGTTCGACACGGCACATCACTGAAACCTTAATAGGCTCTTCGACACGATGTATGAAGACGTCTAGAAGGCGCTAATCAAAGGTGCCGAGGCTCCCGCATCCGCTTCCGAGGACCGCGGATACAGCTTGCAGCGCCATGCTAGCGAGGTAAGCTATTTTCACCTTTTACAGGATGTTCAGCTTTTTTCATAGTTTAACTCTATGCGGGATCTAAACTCCCTTACCTTTGACAGGCTTGGCGGGCAGTATCCAGACCAATTAACTGACCGGCTCCGCTGCCCGAAGACCCAGCTCCAGCTCTACTAGTGAAGCTGCTGGCTCCGGCGCCTTATGTGGTGCCAGAAAAGAAGGCCAAGAAGAAGAAGACCACGGGGACTCAAAAGAGTTCTTGCAACATGGTGTTATCGGACTCGTCATCCGACGAGTCCGAGGCGCCCTCCTCCCGTGAAAACAAGGAGGAGGAAGAAGAAAGCTCTCCCCCCCAGCGGAGGGAGGAAATAAAAGGAAGGCCGCCCCAAGGGGGAAGGCCGAGGGGTCCAAGAAGAGAAAAACCCCTCTGCCAGACTACGCCCCCGACGCCGACAAGGACGAAGAGGAGTGGCCGGACAGGTCCAGGCGTCCGGCGAAATTGTAAGTGTTCAGATACCAGAGCAACTCATGATATTCCTTACGTTGCACAGCTTTCCCTAACATCGAATGTAATTATGCAGTCCGCCCCGGGCCGAACTCAACGAGTCGTCGAGCGGCTCCCTAGATTCATCGGACGTGAACTCAGTTCCGCCCGCTGTCTCCCCCCGCACTGTGGATGACGCCGAAGTGGCGTCGCAACAAGCTCCGAGGCAGGAGGAGGTGGTCCTGGAGGAGCCGCAAGGCAACCTCCCGGACTCCAGGAGTAAAGGGGAGAAGACCCCCCAGGGCTCCAAGTCCGGCTTTGAGCCGGACACCGTGCCGAAATCTTCAATGATTCCGGACCGCGGTAGGCGAACTCCTTCCAAGAGGAGCAAGCCTTCTGAGCCGGCAGCCTCCATCCAACCAGAGGTGCCGGACAATCTGCTGGAGGTGCTTGAAGGCGCCTCCATCAACGAGGAACACCGTACTATTATGAGTACGGTGATCTAGAAGGTTCAGTCCGCCAAGAGCGGACTGAGTGAAGCTTGCGCTAGCCTCCTAACAGGCTTCGAGGTAAGTAAAAAATATGTAAAAATATTACCGCATAGACAGTAGCCCCCGATGCTCTGTTTGACGTTCGGAAAGAAAAGCTGAATAGAGGATCTATTAAATTTTGCAGGAGTCTAACAATAAAGAGTCAATATGCGTATGCAGGCTTCACTACTATCCACCGCCACACTGACTGCGGAGGTGGTGTCCTGAAACAGGACCTCGGGCGGACCGAGCAAGAGCTCGGCCTTGCCCAGCGGCAGCTCGAGGAGAAAGAAGGTAAGAAATACCTTACAGAAAAAGGTGCCTATAGAGAGGCGTGATTGCAAAAAATAACAGGATTGTACTGCTTATTGTAGGGGCCACGACTGAGGTGGCGACCCTCAAGCAGGCGCTATCTGAGGCCGAAAAGAAAATGGCCGCGGAGCGCACCGAGCGAGAGAAACTTGGGGCTCAGGTCGGCGAGGTGCAGCAAGAGCTTCAGGCTCTCATGAAAAAACATGAGAGTTTGGAGCTTGAGTCAAAGACCCAAGCGTCCGAGCTCGCGGCGGCCCTTGAGACTGCCAAGTCTGCCAAGGCCGAAGCCCAAAAGGCCCTCCAAGAGTTGGAGGAGGTGAAAAAGATAGCAGCGGGTAAGGCATTCTTCATGCAAAGCAGAAATATAAAAGTAAACTACTTGTTACTTACCCGAATCCGGAGCTCTCCAGGGGCATTCGTAGATCTTCCCCGCAGCGTATCCGCCGCCGCCGCATTCTACCGAGCTGAAGAGGGCAGCTCGACGGAGAAGGTGTTCTGGTCTCAGTATGCTGAGGCCGGACACCCTGTGCCCTTGAGCGACCAGCTGAAACAGCTGGTCGAGCTCCACAAGGCGGCCGAACAGGCCATGAAGGGCTTCATAGTTCGGCTGTGGCCCGGAGGGGCCCTGCCTGGGAGTTACTTCGGGCTGGTGCGAGAGCTGGTGGAGGCCTGTCCAAGGCTCGAGGTCGTCAAGTACTCCGTCTGCATCGAAGGTGCCCGTCGGGCCCTTGCCCGTGCTAAGGTGCACTGGGGTAAGCTAGACGGTGAGAAGCTTGTGAAGGACGGGCCGCCGCCGTGGAAGGAGCATCGTAAGCCCGAGAACTATTACAAGGATGTTCTTGCGGGTGCCCGCCTTGTGGCGGATGAATGCACCAAGGATGTAATTTTTGAATAAACTCGCTCGTTTTTATCCTGTGCGCTGAAAACTTGTTCATAGGCGCTTAAGCAATGCTTGTTGAATTTAAAATATTATTTTCTGTGTGGCCGTTTATCAAAAAATTGAGAGATGGCCAGTCGTCGGCTTCTGCCCCATGCCACTAGTGCTGGGGTGTTCGGGATAAACCTAAGTGCTCTTTTCCCCATAGTTGGGTCCTTCGAGGGAGGCGCTTAGCACAACGAACTAGGCAATCGGACTATAGTGCTTGAACACTCTCACTTAGCCATAGAACTTTATAATTTTAAATTTTGGTGAAGCCCCTAGTTCGGAAGACCGAGTTCGGGGCGCTATCCATGCCTTGGCTGGGGTTATCCAGCTCCTCGCTCGAAGCGGCATAAGTCTTTAGGGACCCGAAAAACCTCTCGAACAGCGACCGGTCTCTCGCCTCATCATGACAGTCAGTTTTAGCTTTCTCCACTGAGGTGCTTAACCCAGCTCAACCGGGGCACAATCGCAGTGGTTCTCCTAGTGCTACCTTAGCCGATATAGCGGAACATAAGGCACCAAAACATAGGAGCCAGGCAAACCCAACTATTGACCCAAATCATGATTCGGAGCCGATGCATATAGTGCTATAAGTTCGGGGTGCCGCACTTGTGAAAGTGTACGGACTTCTCTCACCATATTAAAGGGTACTGAAGCCCCTGGCGTACTTGCCGTACCATAGTGTACGGGTGCAACATGTCATTAATGAACATATATAAAAGAGAGTAATTCAAAAAATAGACAAAAAGCTAAGCATTGTTTATAGAGAGGCTATTTATCAAAGCCGAACGATACAAATAGTGTGGTAAGCAAAAGATATTGGACTATTCAGTATGTCCTGACCAGGGGCAGGTCGCGGAATTGTATTTAAAACAGGTACACCGCTCGTAACAGAGACCACCTGGGAGTTCCATAATGCGGCATGGCTTGTCTGCCTCCCTGGATCTTGCATCGTTTGTGCGGCAGTCGAATTGCCGAACAGGTCGTTCGAAGTATGGAGTCCTGAAAGTAAGAAAAAATTAAAAAAAGTATCCGACAGCCCCTGGTACGTTTTAAGCCGTATTTTGGGCGTGCCGTTATTGTGCCCCTTCCCCTGTGCCCATGGTATTTCAAGGGCGTAGTTATGTACGCGAGGTACTGGTTTCGCTATGTCGCGAAAGCTGGGGTTGGGGCCGCATTGCTACGCTTGCTCAGAGTGCGCCAGGCGGTCCTGCTGTGGGTTACTCCGGGCGCGCTTGGCAGTGTCTGGCTTTTTAATGGCCGGACTGGAGAATTGCCTGAGAAGGCTACTTTGTACCTCCGTTGCGAGAGCCGCCGTATGCTCCTCCGTACGGAGGGAGCGTTCAGTGTTTCCGTTGACCGTAATTACTCCTCGAGGGCCTGGCATCTTGAGCTTGAGATATGCATAGTGCGGCACCGCATTGAACTTTGCGAATGCGGTTCGTCCGAGCAGGGCGTGATAGCCACTGCGAAACAGGACTATATCGAAGATTAACTCTTCGCTTCGGAAATTATCCGGGGATCCGAAGACCACGTCAAGTGTTACTGAGCCTGTACAGTTGGCTTCTACACCTGGTATAACGCCTTTAAAGGTCGTTCTTGTGGGCTTAATCCTTGAGGGATCTATGCCCATTTTCCGCACTGTATCCTGATAAAGCAGGTTCAGGCTACTGCTGCCGTCCATGAGGACTCTTGTGAGATGAAATCCGTCGATGATTGGGTCGAGAACCAATGCGGCGAAGCCGCCATGACGGATGCTAGTGGGATGGTCCCTTCGATCAAAAGTGATCGGGCAGGAGGACCATGGGTTGAACTTTGGGGCGACTGGCTCCATCGCGTATATGTCCCGTAGCGCACGCTTCTGCTCCCGCTTGGGAATGTGGGTTGCATATATCATGTTCACCGTCCGCACTTGTGGGGGAAAGCCCTTCTGTCCATTGTTGTTCGGTGGCTTGGGCTCCTCATCGTCGCTGTGCGGCCCCTTGTCTCTGTTTTCGGCCCTTAACTTGCCTGCCTGCTTGAACACCCAACAATCCCTATTAGTGTGATTGGCTGGCCTTTCGGGGGTGCCATGTATCTGGCACAAGCGATCGAGTATTCGGTCCAAACTGGACGGGCCCTGAGTATTCTTTTTGAATGTCTTTTTCTGCTGACCGGATTTATAGCCTTTGAATCCGGCATTGACTGCCGTGTCTTCATTGCTGTCGCTGTTAACGCGGCGTTTTTGCTTATTCCAACGTGTCCTGCCACTTTTGTCCTTGGTATCCGAATTACCAGGGTTCTTTGATAAGTTGTTACTGCGAGCTAGCCAGCTGTCTTCTCCCGCGCAAAAGCGGGTCATGAGTGTCGTGAGGGCTGCCATGGATTTCGGCTTTTCCTGTCCCAGGTGCCGGGCAAGCCACTCGTCGCGGATGTTATGCTTGAAGGCTGCTAGGGCCTCTGCGTCCGGACAGTCGACTATCTGGGTTTTCTTTGTTAGGAACCGTGTCCAGAATTGTCTGGCCGATTCTTCTGGCTGCTGAATTATGTGGCTTAAGTCGTCGGCATCCGGCAGTCGCACGTAAGTGCCCTGGAAGTTGTTGAGGAATGCGGCTTCCAGGTCCTCCCAAGAACCGACTGAGTCTGCTGGCAGGCTGTTAAGCCAATGCCAGGCCGGTCCTTTAAGTTTGAGCGGGAGGTATTTGATGGCGTGTAGATCACCGCCGCGTGCCATGTGGATGTGAAGGAGATAATCCTCGATCCATACCGCCGGGTCTGTTGTGCCATCGTATGATTCGATGTTTACGGGTTTGAAACCCTCTGGGATTTTATGATCCATTACTTCATTCGTAAAGCATAGCGGGTGTGCGGCGCCTCTGTACTGGGCTATATCACGATGCAGCTCGGAAGAGCTATGTCTGTTGTGTTCGGCCCGGCCGGATTTGTTGTATCCGGAGTGAAGATCATTGTCACATGCCGTAGGGCGCCTGCGCGATCCGTAGATCGATCTTGTTTGTCTTGCCTTATCCTCCAGTATGTCTTGCAGGTCGGGCGCATTTTCCCGTGCCTTAGTTGAGCGGCGTCGGGGCAAGGCTTGGGTGGAGGGCCGACATGCCTCTCTGTCGCGGCCGCGAGGTGGCCGGTCTGCCATGTCATGCGCTGGTGATGTAGGTGCTTCCTCCTCTGATCGGGGTAGCGGCCTACGCTTCGGGTAACTCTTGGAGGGGCGTTTGAGTTCATACTCTTCGGCCGAAAGGTCTTCAGTCCATCTGTCGGCTAGAAATTCTTGGGTAGCTCTAAGCTGTTGCTGCTTTTTCTTGAGGCTGCTTGCCGTGGCTAAAAGCCTATGTTTAAAACGCTCTTGTTCGGCGGGGTCTGATGGTATGACGAATTCGTCGTCATCGAGGCTTGCCTTGTCTTCGGAGGGAGGCGTATAGTTATCATCCTCGACCTCTCGGTCTGCCGCTCTCTCACGAGGGTTGGCTTCTCCATCTTCCCGCGCCGAATTTTGCTGAGGTGGGTGTTCTTCGGTGCTATCCGGGGTAGTATTATCTCCCATGCCGGAATCACCGTTTTTGCTTTGGCGGGATTTAGAGCGGCGCCGCTGACACCGGCGCTTTGGCTGTTTCTTGGGGGCGTCATCCCCCACTGTTCCATCGCCATCTCCATCTTTTGGAGTATCCACCATATATATGTCATATGACGAGGTGGCCTTCCAGCGCCCTACAGGTGCTGGTTCCTGTTCGTCTCCTACATCGTCGTCCATGCCGTCGATGTCTTCAGAGAGTCAAGCATGTTGGTTAGATCGTCGACAGTGGCTACAAAGTGGGTGGTGGGTGGGCTTTGAATTTCCTCATCGTCCGTATTCCACCCTCGCTGACCGTAGTCCGGCCAGGGCTCTCCTGATAAAGAGAGAGACTTTAGAGAATTCAGGATGTCGCCGAAGGGCGAGTGCTGAAAGATGTCCGCGGCGGTGAACTCCATTATCGGCGCCCAATCGGATTCGATTGGCAGGGGTGTGGGTGGCTCGGAGTTCGGAGAGGAATCCGGCTCCTCGGAGTCACGAGCCATGCGGAGTGCGGTGCTGGAGTTCGGCTCAATCGCCTCTGAGATCGCAGCCCCTGAGGCAGCATCCAACCACTGATCCTCGATTGGGGCAGTAGGCTCCGAATCAACAGTCGAAACCGATGCGTGCGCGGCCTCCAAGGCGCTGTTCGGCGGCAGAGCTATATCATGCCCCTCGAGACAGTGCGGCGCGCTCGGCTGTGGCTCGAATCCGTCGAAGATCAAGTCTCCGCGGATGTCAGCCGTATAGTTGAAGCTTCCAAACCTGACTTGATGGCCAGGGGCATAGCTTTCGATCTGCTCCAGGTGGCCGAGCGAATTGGCCCGCAGAGCGAAGCTGCCGAAGATGAAGATCTGTCCTGGGAGAAAAGTCTCACCCTGGACCACATCGTTGTTGGTGATCAATGGAGCCATCGGGCCTAAAGGCGATGACACAGAGGAACTCTCAATGAAAGCACCAATGTCGGTGTCAAAACCAGCGGATCTCGGGTAGGGGGTCCCAAACTGTGCGTCTAGGCCGGATGGTAATAGGAGACATGGAACACTTTGTTTTACCTAGGTTCGAGCCCTCTCGATGGAGGTAATACCCTACTCCTGCTTGATTAATATTGATGATATGGGTAGTACCCTAGAAGCTAGCCTATGGTATGATTGTGTGTATGGAGTTGATTGCCTACGGACTACAATCCTCTGGTTTATATAGACATCGGATAGGGTTAGGGTTACATAGAGTCGGTTACAATGGTAGGAGATCTGGAATATCCGCATCGCCAAGCTTGCCTTCCACGCCAAGGAAAGTCCCATCCGGACACGGGACGAAGTCTTCAATCTTGTATCTTCATAGTCTAGGAGTCCGGCTGAAGGTATAGTCTGGCTACTCGAACACCCCCTAATCTAGGACTCCCTCAGCTTGCGTCACGGGTACCTCGTGAGGTACCCCGCCTTGATCTCTCCGCCTCCTCGCGAGCCAGCCTGATGAGGCCGTGCCTGAGGAAGCTCCGTGCCGTCCGCCCCGTGAGGCTTGGCCCCTCGCGAGGGTCTTGGGTCTGTGTTGATGAAGATGGGCCATGCTGGCCCCCCTTTGAGCCACGCCGCAGGCCGCAGGCAGGCAAGTCTGGGGACCCCTGTTCCCAGAACGTCGACAGTAGCCCCCGGGCCCAAGGCGCGCCCGGACTTGGCCGTGCGAGGAGGCAAAAGGGCAAGGGCGAAGCGCCGCGGGCCCTAACCGCCTGCGGCCTTGGGCGCCGTGTGGCGGTTGATTGGACGTGAGCACCTCAGCAACCGTGCGAGTTGATAAAGGAGCGGCATCTGCCTAGGCTTTGCTTTTTTGCTTTCTCCGGTTGCTGCTCAGATCCCCTTTCTTGCGCCTCTCCTTCCTTCCTCCAAAATTTCCAAATCTACTCCGACCGCGTGACCTAGGAAGCCATGGCGCCACGTCAGTCCCCGGCCGGAGGTTGGTACTCGTCTGCCCTGGACTCGCCGAACGTGTCGGAGGCAATCCTCGCCCGGTTGGGCCGGATGGCGGCGGCGCAGGGCATCAACGCGGCGAAGGTGTTCAAGGCCGGCTCCACCACCCTTGAGGGCCAAGGGAGCACCTTCTATCCGTACTTTGTAAGCGCCATTGCTGCTGGCCTGGTGCCTCCCTTCTCCGAGTTCTTCTTCTCTGTCCTCCGCCATTATAAGCTACAGGCTCTGCATCTCCACCCCAACTCCGTCCTTCTCCTGGCAATCTTCGCCTATTACTGGAAGACTCACGTAGGGGGGGCAGCCCTTAGTGGCCTTACTGCGCCACTACTTCTACCTCCGGACCTCTCGCGGTCCTGCTTCCGCGTGCGCGAGCTTCATCGCGTACGGTGGCGCCATTGCCATTTTGAACCCCGGGAAAAGGATTGAGGGCTTCAGGAGCAAGTGGGTCTTGGCAGATGCTGGGCACATCCACCCTCGACTGATCTTGCCCATGGAGCAACCCACGAGCTCCAGCGATTGGGGTCGAGCGGAGCTCGCGGACCCCCATGCGAAGCTGGTGTTGGAGAAGATGGACGCGGATCTGAGGCCGGCCAACATGGCGGCGGCGAAGCTGACCGATGCGTCGCTGCTGAGGGAATTCCTGGAGCACCAGCTGGCTCCGCTTCAGCAGTACTCACTTCTGATCTGGAGGCGCCATCCGAGCCCCGCGGCCTTGGCTGACGAAGATCTGGCTGCGGTCCTCCAATCTCTGCTCGGGGGCGATGTGGCGAGGTTGGAGGGCGCTCCTACGCCCTTGTTCCTCCGTGACGACCGGGAGCAGGTAGTGGAGTCCATGCCCGTCTTCAACGGGGACGGGCCCGTGCCCATGGAAACTCCCAGGGAATCGGTGGACGTGTCCTCCGACGACTCCAGCGAAGAGGAGGAAGGAGGGGAGCGGGAAAAAGGGCCTGACTCCGAGGCGACTGACGAAGAGTCGAGGGCTCCCCTTCCCCGGTGCAGGTCCTGTGCTCTCCGCCTCTTTCCGAGTGATGACGACGAGGATGACGATGAGCAGGGCGGCGGGAGCTTGCCCCTGATCCTGAAGAAGGACAGGGCCGGGCTGATCTCCCGCGGGTCTGCCCCGGCCCCGAGGCGGACCGCAGACGCGCCTTCCGCTCCCGAGCTTCCCAAGGTTGACCCTTCCAGCCGGCTTTCAGGCTTCAAATTTGGCCGGAAGCTGCCTGAGCTCACTGGCGACGACCCGTAAGCGCTTGATCCTTGTCTTTATTTCTTGTTCTGCTGCTGAGGCTTGACATCCACATCTTTTGGACAGGCTGGCGCCCGCAGCAAAGAAGCCGAAGGGAGCTCCTGAGGTTCCATCCGTGGCAGCGCCTCTGCCCGCGAAGGAAGGTGACCACGATGCATGGGCTTCTCCTGCCCGGTCGTCCTCGCGAGGCCTGGCTGAGCCGGCTGGGGCGAGCTCAGCCCCCATGGCCCAAGTGACTCCCGAGGTGCCTTTGCCTGCTGCCGCCACTACAGCCGTTGGGGCGCAGCAGGCTCCGCCTCAAGATGCTGTGGTCGCGCTGCCGCCTTCTCCTCCTACTCCATCGACTGCTGTCTCTCCGACTCCTCCTGCCGTTCTGGATCATGCTGCTGCTGAGCTGGACCGGCTGCGGCAGGATCTTCTTGGCGCCGACCCTCGCTTGGTGGCCGGGCGCTTGGAGCTGGCTTCAGGATGGATTTGCTCCGATGCTTCGATTCGGGCGGCGCTGGTCCAGGCCTCGACGGTTTGCGATGAGGAGAGGCAGGCCGTCCTTGAGGCGAAGGCCGCTCGTGCCACAGCCCTGGGGGAGGTGGTCGATGTTCGTGGTCACTGCAAGGCGCTGGAGGACGAGCTGCAAGGCCTGCGGGACCAGCTCGCGAAAGAGGCCCGCCTTTGCCAAGAGTAGGAATAAGGTGTGAAGGCTCGCGAGACGGCCGTCAAGGAGAGGGAGGTCAAGCTCAGGAGGCGCCGTGACCGCCTAGGCGCGCTGGAGCAGGAGTTGGGGGCGAGGAAGGTCGAGCTGGACGACAAGGCCCAGGTTCTTGCCGAGGACCGCGTGGCCTTCGCGGAGATGGAGGCGAAGGCTCGCTCCTCGCTGAGGATGCTTTACGACAGCGGCCTGGAGAGCCCGCTGGCTGGCGCCCAGGACGGCCCCGCCAAGCTGCTTCCCTTCCTGCTTTGCGCTCTTGAAGATGTCGCCCTTGGCCTTGGCCCCACGGTCGAGGCCGAGGCGCGTGTCCTGTCTTCTGCAGCGCTGACGCGGGTCCTCACCCACATCTACCTTCGCGATCCCGGCGTCGACCTCAACAGCCTGCTGGAGCCAGTAAGTGGCGAGCGTGCCGCCGCTGCTGCCGAGGCCGTGAAGGGTCACACGGAGGCTCTGCTGGGGAAGTTCCGGGCCTTCAGCACCAAGCCGAAGCAAGGCGCTACCGACCCCGCTGCTCCATGAGGCGAACCCACTCCGCGCCGCTCCACTGCTGATAAGTGACTCCGTTGTGGCTCCTGTCCTGCCTTTAATTCCTGCACATGTATCATGCCTCAGGGAGGCGTTTAAACTTGCGTTTGGCATTGAGATAACAGTGTGGACTGTAATATTTGCTTTTGAATTACTTGAAATTTACGTTTTTCCTTCCTACTTGCTTATGTTCTACGCCGGCAAAGCCCGACCGTGCGCGTACCTCACCCAGTGTTAGCCCTGACCGGAAACCAGGGACGGGACTAAGGAGTGAGGGGCTACGTGACAAGTTAGGCTCCTGAGTTGCGATGCTCAGGAGTCCCCCTTGGCGCACGAACAACAAGTAGGGAGGTGTGATGTGGGTGGATCTACCGTTCTACGTGTGCAGAGCTCGGCTGCGCGCATACCTCAACCGCCGTTAGCCTTTCGGAACTAAGGAGTGAGGGGCTACGTGACCAGTTAGGGTCCTGAGTCGCGGTGCTCAGGAGTCCCCCTTGACGCTCAAACGGCCTTCGTACCTTGGCTCCGCTCGGGGAGAGACGCGCGACGAACCAGGCCCGAGGGGGCCTGGCTGGGCGGCGTGCATCTGGGCGTGACCCAGGCGCAGCCCCCGTGCCCAGTCCCCTCGTGCGGCACTCCCGAGGGGAGGCGTTACGATGAGGCTAGACACTAAGCTTTGGGCTCCCTGAGGTTGATGCGGCCCGGGGGCCACCCTCAGTTGTTTATCACCAGCGCGGAGCATAGCGCTTCCGTATGTGTACGGGCATAGCCGCTCCTCGGCAGTGTCGTCAGCCAGCACGGAGCATGGTGCTTCCACTGGTACGTGGGAGGGGGCTCCCCTTCGGGAGGAGCCCCCGGGGCGTGTACAGCCCTGCCCTGACACGTGGCTGGCACGGTAGGGCCTGGCGAGGTGTATCTGGGCACCCGTGAGCCAGTGTGGGACTCACGGGGCCCTACCTCTAGGCGGCTTGCGCCTGGCACTGGGCCTTATCTTGTGATGTGTACCTGCAAATTTGGTTAGATGCAGGCACTCTACGTCCTCGGGTCCCGGCCCTCGAGCTGGTCTCAGCCGTCGCTGGTATGCCAGGTCGCGATGCCGTGGACAAGGCCAGAGGGTGAGGGCTGGAGAGCCAGTAAGAGCCCTGAGTTGCGATGCTCAGGTACCCCCCTTTAACGTGCAAGTGGTCGGCATGGAGAAGAAGAGGTGCCGTGGACCGGCATCAAATAATCAAGCATGGTGGGTCGAACGCATAGCCGGAAATAAACGCAAAAGGGATACATGCCGCTGGGTCTGGCCCGAGCAACTTGGGGATGATGCAGCCCGAGGGGCGCCCCCAACAAAGTAAGCTAACAACATGAAATGAAAGGGATACATGCTGCAGGGACGGACCCACGCGGCCTGGGAATAATGCAGCCCTGGTGGGCGCTCCCAGCTAGGAATGAAACTTGAAAGATGTCACCTGATGATGTTGAGTACGAAGGAGTGTTGGTGTAGCAGACTCGGTGGGCTGCAGAAGCCGATCCTCACGAGCCCCCAGGCCCAGGGGCCTCGGGAGGCTCCGGAGGCGTTGGTGGCTCCTCGCGGACCATCTCCATCTCCGCCAGGGTTGTGGAACGCCTAGCCTCTTGAGCCTCCATGATACCCCTCATGAGGCGCTGGTACGTGGCAGCCGCGTTTGGCAAGCCGTAAGGCATGCGAACATAGCTGTGGGGTGGACCTTTGCAGCGCCCCACTCGCGAGGGCCAGAGGCGCTCCAGAGAGGCGACTCGATTGAGCCCTGGTATGTCGATGCAGACGCGCAGCCCACCATCCACGCTTGGATGGGGAGCCACAGCTGGTAGGCGGCGGCCGCCTTTCATGACTCTTGACTCCTGTAGCTCCTGAATGGCCTTGCTGACGAACTCCTGAGGGTCTAGCTCTCCTTGCCTTACTCCTTCTTGAGGGAAATGTGCTTCAAAACATGCCTCCATGTGGTGCCCAAGCGCCTTCCTCGTGACCTTAGCCAGGTCGGTGGCCCTCCAGGGGAGAGCCCCCGAGCCCTGCCTGAGGAGGGCGCCGGGCGCACTTTCCTATGCAATGGAAGGAGGTTCCCCCTGGGCAGGGGCGGGCCCTGAGGGGCCTACCTCCTGAGGGGCCGGGCCGGACGATGTCTTCCTCTTCTTGGGGGTGGTCTCGGGAAGCCTCCTGCTTCCGCGATACGTGTCTTCCAGTGACGCGGCCTGAAAGGCTCGTTGCAGGGAACACACCGCGTCCTTCTCTTCATAGGGCACCGTGATGACTCCGCCACTTCCTGGCATGTTGAGGACGTTGTAGCCGTGGTGAGTTACGGCCATGAACTTGGCCAGCGCTGGGTACCCAAGGATGGCGTTGTACGACAGGCGAATGTGAGCGACGTCGAAGTCGATGAGCTCGGTGCGGTAGTTGTCGCGTGCCCCGAAGGTGACAGGGAGGCGGACCTGCCCAATCAGGACCGTGGAGCCGTCGGTGACTCCGGAGAAAGGCTTGGTTGGCTGAAGCTGGCTGTAGGGCACTTGGAGATTGTTGAATGTTTCCACGGACAGGACGTTGAGCCCTGCCCCGCCATCGATGAGGGTCCTGGTGACCACCACGTTGCTGATGATTGGGGAACAAAGCATTGGGAGGACTCCGGCTGTAGCCGCACACTTGAGCTGATCTGCTGAGCTGAACATGATGGCGCACGCCGACCACCTGAGAGGGCGCGTGGTTTCGAGCTTGGGGAGGACTGCATTCACTTCGCGGGCGAACTGCTTGAAGATGCGTTGAGAGGCTGGGGCTTGAGCCCCGCCCAGGATGCAGGCGATCGCGCATGGCTCCTGGAAGCCCCCAGCCCCCTCGTCCTGATGGTGGTCCTCGTTTCTCCTTGGCTGCGACGACAGCGGAGGGAGGCCTGCGTTGCCTTACGGGCGATCCTCGCAAGGCTGATCCCTCCAGTCTCCCTCGCGAGGCGGGTCTTGCCAGCGATCCTCGCAAGGTCGATCGCGCCACCCTTGGCGCGGGCAGCGGTCTTCCCAGCGTCCTGCGTTCCTTCCTCCTCCTCGACCGTAGCCCCGATCACTGCAGTCGGGACGACGGCCGATCCTTCCTTCTCGCACGGCTCGGAGCTCTTGACATTCGTTGGTGTTGTGGGTGTGGAGGTCGTGGTACACACAGTACCGACTGCCCTTGGAAGATTCGGGTTGATCTCTGCCCCGCTTGGTGTCTGGTTCTGCCGCGAGCACGGTAGCCCCCTTGCGCTTCACATCCTTGGCCTTGGGCTTCTTCTCTTCTGGGTCTGCGGCAGGCAGCTCGAGGAGGGAGAGACGCCCTTCCTCAGCCCTGGCGCACTTGGTTGCCAAGTTGAACAACTCCAAGGAAGTGCACAGGTCTTCATGCATCGCCAGCTCCTCCTTCATCTTGACATCGCGCATGCCGTCGGAGAAGGCTGAGATGATGGCCTCCTCGGTCACCTTGGGAATCTTGAGGCGTGCGTTGTTGAAGCGCTAGATGTACTTCTGCAGGGTCTCTCCGGGTTGTTGCTTGATGCGGCGCATGTTGCTCACGGCGGGTGGCCGGTCGCGAGTACCTTGGAAGTTGGCGATGAAGCGGGTGCGTATCTCGTCCGAGGAGGAGATCGTGCCTGGAGCCAGGATTAGGAGCCAGGTGCGGGGCCCGTCCTTGAGCACCATGGGAAACCAGTTCGCCATGACCTTCTCGTCTCCGTGGGCAGCTTCGATGCCCAGCTCATAGAGCTGGAGGAACTCCGCAGGGTCGGCCATGCCGTCGTAACGAGGAGGCAAGTCTGGCTTGAACTTGCCGGGCCACGCGACGCTGTGTAGCTCGGTGGTGAAGGCATGACAGCCTGCTATGGCCACGGGAGGCCTTGGGTGGCGGAGAGCTTGGTCTTGCATGTCCCCATGCGCTGCAGCTGGGAGCAGCACGGGGTCTTGACGTGCGGGAGCAGGAGCATGGTCGCGACGTGCTGGAGCAGGGAGCGCCCAGGCAGCTCCTTGCGGGCGAGGGACTTCTTGGCAGCTCTGCTCTTGCCGCGCTGGCACCTGACGGAGCGGGTTCTTCCCAGGGGCCACGCGCCTTGGAGCCATGGCACCTTCTTGAGGAGGAGGCGGTTGGGGCGCCGCCGGAGCTTCATCGCCCGCGCGGGGCGGGGTGCGGTGCAGCGGAACGGACGGCACAGGAGAGCCCCCTACGGCGCGGACGAGCTCGCCGACGCGGTCGAGCCATTCTTCGTAGACGTCGTCGACGGGACGGTAGCGCAGGATCTCGTTTGCCGCGATGAGCGCAGCTCGAGCCTCCATGGGTGCGCGGAGCGTGCGGGACGAAGAACCAGCTGGGGTGAGCAAGGGAGTAGCGGTGCGGCTGTCTTGCCGCACGGACGGATGCTTGCTGCTCGTCCCTCGCTGGGCCGGTGGCGGCGTTGATGGCAGGTGACGGGGAACGGCGAGGACGCTCGCCAACAGGAGCCGTCTGGGCGACGCGGGAAGCGAGAGCGGCCCGGCGCTCGGCGCGAGCCCGACGAGTGTCAGACATGGACGCGATGGTCGGAGGAGAACGGGGTGGTGGAAGACGAGTTCTGGCGCACCCCCTACCTGGCGCACCAAATGTCAGATTTAGGGTTCCGGCAGACCCTTGAGGTTTGAACACTGGGGTGCGTGCAGAGATTTCGCCTTCTACCTACCTGCACCCCTCCGCCTCGCTAAGATCTAAGTTATGGAAAGAATAGCACAAGAGACACAGGGTTTATACTGGTTCGGGCCACCGTTGTGGTGTAATACCCTACTCCAGTGTGTGGTGTGGTGGATTGCCTCTTGGGCTGATGATGATGAGCAATATAAGGAAGAACAGCCTCGCGAGGGTCTGTTCTTGGCTGGGGGGATGAACTGCTAGGAGGAGTTCAGTCACCCTTCTCTCTCTCTCTCTCTCTCTTCTCGATTCTCTCTCTGATTTCTCCGATTTGGGTTCTAGAAGTCATGTTACTCGACCATGACGAACCTACGAACTATGAGGAAGCGATGATGAGCCTAGATTCCGCAAAATGGCTTGAGGCCATGAAATCTGAGATGTGATCCATGTATGAGAACAAAGTATGGGCTTTGGTTGACTTGCCCGATGATCGACAGGCCATAGAGAATAAATGGATCTTCAAGAAGAAGACTGACGGTGACAGTAATGTTACTGTCTACAAAGCTCGACTTGTTGCAAAAGGTTTTCGGCAAGTTCAAGGAGTTGACTATGATGAGACCTTCTCACATGTAGCGATGCTTAAGTCCGTCTGAATCATGTTAGCAATTGCCGCATTTTATGATTATGAAATTTGGCAAATGGATGTCAAAATTGCATTCCTTAATGGATATCTTAAAGAAGAGTTGTATATGATGCAACCAGAAGGTTTTATCGATCCAAAAGGTGCTAACAAAGTGTGCAAGCTCCAGCGATCCATTTATGAACTGGTGCAAGCCTCTCGGAGTTAGAATATACGCTTTGATAGTGTGATCAAAGCATATGGTTTTGTACAGACTTTTGGAGAAGCCTGTATTTACAAGAAAGTGAGTGGGAGCTCCGTAGCATTTCTGATATTATATGTAGATGACATATTGTTGATCAGTAATGATACTGAATTTCTGAATAGCATAAAAGGATACTTGAATAAGAATTTTTCTATGAAAGACCTCGGTGAAGCTGCTTATATATTGGGCATCAAGATCTATAGAGATAGATCAAGGCGCTTAATTGGACTTTCACAAAGCACATACCTTGGTAAAGTTTGGAAGAAGTTCAAAATGGATCAGGCAAAGAAAGGGTTCTTGCCTGTATTACAAGCTATGAAGTTGAGTCAGACTCAATGCCCGACCACTGTAGAAGATAGAGAGAAAATGAAAGGTGTTCCCTATGCTTCAGCCATAGGTTCTATCATGTATGCAATGCTGTGTACCGGACCTGATGTGTGCCTTGCTATCAGTTTAGCAGGGAGGTACCAAAGTAATCCAGGAGTGGGTCACTGGACAGCGGTCAAGAATATCCTGAAATACCTGAGAAGGACTAAGGATATGTTTCTCGTATATGGAGGTGACAAAGAGCTCGTCGTAAACAGTTACATCGATGCAAGCTTTGACACTGATCTGGATGACTCTAAGTCACAAACCGGATATGTATTTTTATTAAATGGTGGAGCTGTCAGTTGGTGCAGTTCCAAGCAGAGCGTCGTGGTGGGATCTACATGTGAAGTGGAAAACATAGCTACTTCGGAAGCAGCAAATGAAGGAGTCTGGATGAAGGAGTTCATATCCAATCTAGGTGTCATACCTAGTGCATCGGGTCCAATGAAAATCTTTTGTGACAATACTGGTGCAATTGCCTTGGCAAAGGAATCCATATTTCACAAGAGAACCAAGCACATCAAGAGACGCTTCAATTCCATCTGCGATCAAGTCAAGGAGGGAGGCATAGAGATTTGCAAGATACATACGGATCTGAATGTTGCAGACCCATTGACTAAGCCTCTCTCACGAGCAAAACATGATCAGCACCAAGACTCCATGGGTGTTAGAATCATTACAATGTAATCTAGATTATTGACTCCAGTGCAAGTGGGAGACTGAAGGAAATATGCCCTAGAGGCAATAATAAAGTTGTTATTTATATTTCCTTATATCATGATAAATGTTTATTATTCATGATAGAATTGTATTAACCGGAAACTTAGTACATGTGTGAATACATAGACAAACAGAGTGTCACTAGTTTGCCCCTACTTGACTAGCTCGTTGAATCAATGATGGTTATGTTTCCTAACCATAAACATGAGTTGTCATTTGATTAATGGGATCACATCATCAGAGAATGATGTGATTGACTTGACCCATCCGTTAGCTTAGCACGATGATCGTTTAGTTTGTTGCTATTGCTTTATCAATAACTATACATGTTCCTATGACTATGAGATCATGCAACTCCCGAATATCGAAGGAACACTTTGTGTGCTACCAAACATCACAACGTAACTGGGTGATTATAAAGGTGCTCTACAGGTATCTCCGATGGCGTTTGTTGA
This sequence comes from Triticum aestivum, assembly GCF_018294505.1. Lineage (NCBI taxonomy): Eukaryota > Viridiplantae > Streptophyta > Magnoliopsida > Poales > Poaceae > Triticum > Triticum aestivum. The sequence goes on along the minus strand of NC_057800.1, from coordinate 673,484,164 downwards.
GCTGGCATGGATCAAGATTAGGATTTGTCACTCCGATTGTCGGTGGTATCTCTGGCCCTCTCGGTAATGTACATCACTATAAGCCTTGCAAGCAATGTAGCTAATGAGTTAGTTATGGGATGTAGCATTACGGAACGACTAAAGAGACTTGTCGGTAATGAGATTGAACTAGGTATTGAGATACCGACGATCGAATCTCGGACAAGTACATACCAATGACAAAGGGAACAATGTATATCGTTATGCGGTTTGACCGATACAGATCTTCGTAGAATATGTAGGAACCAATACGAGGATCCAGGTTCCACTATTGGTTATTGACCGGAGACATGTCTCGGTCATGTCTACATAGTTCTCGAACCCGTAGGGTCCGCACGCTTAACGTTCGGTGACGATCGGTATTACGAGTTTATGTGTTTGGATGTACCTAAGGTAGTTCGGAGTCCCGGATTTGATCACGGACATGATGAGGAGTCTCGAAATGGTCGAGACATAAAGATCGATATATTGTAAGCCTATGTTTGGACATTGGAATGGTTCCGGGTGAAATCGGGAGTATACCGAAGCATCAGGAGGTTACCGGAACCCCCCGGGAGGTATATGGGCCTTATTGGGCCTTAGTGGAAGAGAGGGAAAAGAAGCAAAGGAGGGGGCGCCCCCCAAGCCCGATCTGAATTGGGAGGGGGGCCGGCCGCCCTTTCCTTCCTTCTTCCTCCTCCTTCCTTCTTTCCTAGAACCAACATAGGGAAGGGGGAGAATCCTACTCCTGGTGGGAGTAGGACTCCCTTGGGGCGCGCCTAGAGAGGCCAACCCCCTCCCCCTCCTCCACTCCTTTATATACGGGGGATGGGGGCACCCCATAGACACACAAGTTGATCATTGATCTCTTAGCCGTGTGCGGTGCCTCCCTCCACCATAATCCACCTCGGTGATATCGTAGCGGTGCTTAGGTGAAGCCCTGTTCCGGTAGCAACATCATCACCATCATCACGCCATCGTGCCGATGAAGCTCTCCCTCGAAGCTCTACTAGATTGTGAGTTCTCGGGACGTCACCGAGCCGAACGTGTACAGATCGCGGAGGTGCCATATCTTCGGTACTAGATCGATCGATTGCGAAGACGTACGACTACATCAACCGCGTTGTCATAACGCTTCCACTTACGGTCTACGAGGGTACGTAGACGATACTCTCCCCTCTCGTTGCTGTGCATCACCATGATCTTGTGTGTGCGTAGGAATTTTTTTAAATTACTGCATTCCCCAACACAAATAATATGAGCATGATGAAAACTAACTTGACAATAATTCCCATGTGTCCTCGGGAGCGCTTTGATTTATATAAGAGTTTTTCGAGTCTTGTCCTTTGCTACAAAAAGGGTTGGGCCACCTTGCTGCAACTTTAGTTACTTTATTTACTTGTTACCCGTTATGATTTATCTTATCACAAAACTATCTGTTACCGATAATTTCAGTGCTTGCAGAGAGTACCTTGCTGAAAACCACTTGTCATTTCCTTCTGCTCCTCGTTGGGTTCGACACTCTTACTTATCAAAAGGACTACAATAGATCCCCTATACTTGTGGGTCATCAAGTCTCTTTTCTGGCACCGTTGCCAGGGAGTGAAGCGCCTTTGGTAAATGGAATTTGGTAAGGAAACATTTACATAGTGTGCTGAAATTTACTGTCACTTGTTACTATGGAAAGTAATCCTTTGAGGGGCTTGTTCGGGGTATCTTCACCTCGACCGGAAGAGCAAAGAGTTGCTCCTCAACCTGCTGCACCTACTGAAAATATTTATTATGAAATTCCTTCGGGTATGATAGAGAAACTGCTAGCTAATCCTTATGCAGGAGATGGAACATTACACCCCGATATGCACCTAATCTATGTGGATGAAGTTTGTGGATGATTTAAGCTTGCAGGTATGCCCGAGGATGTTGTCAAGAAGAAGGTCTTCCCTTTATCTTTGAAGGGAAAGACATTGACATGGTATAGGCTATTGGATGATATTGGATCATGGAACTACAACCGATTGAAATTGGAATTTCATCAGAAGTTTTATCCTGTGCATCTAGTTCATCGTGATCGGAACTATATATATAATTTTTGGCCTCGTGAAGGAGAAAGTATCGCTCAAGCTTGGGGAGGCTTAAGTCAATGTTATATTCATGCCCCAATCATGAGCTCCCAAGAGAAATTATTATTTAAAATTTCTATGCTCAGCTTTCTCATACCACTGGGACAACGACATGCTATACAAACAGTTTTTAACCCCTTTCCGCGACGGCATTTGGAACCATCGCCAAGTGAGTGTGGGTGATAGGGGGGTCCTTCCCACACGACCCAGAAACCGTCGGGGATAGGCCCTCCTGGGACACCAAATGAGCTTGTGTGCGATCGGGCGAGGCATCGAAACTCAATCATTTCCGTAGGTATGTACGTCCCACACGGTGAATCCGAGAAAAATATTTCCGTAGGTATGTACATCCCACACGGTGAATCCCAGAAAAACATTTGCGTAGGTATGTATATCACACAGAGTTCTTTATGTGGAAACGTTTGTGCAAGGTGGCCTAACACAAACAGTTCACTGCCGTAAGCCGTGTGTGATTGTTAGTTGATCGAACATGCCTACTTCCTAGAAACCGTGCGGGTTGTTTGAGTTCATCGCCCACGGTGCTGTATGAGTAACCGTCTACACTAGAAAACCCCAATAAGCAGGGTAATTAGCCTATTATTGATAATCCATGTACTAATCAAACTGATATTTCTTATAAAACACACCAAATATTTATTATCCGTATAACAACAACCAGGATTTCATAATCGAATTACATCAGATAGCTTCGGCACTCAGTTACACCATTACACAACAACACCAAGTTTCACATGAAGCATCAAAAACCTTTGGAAAGTAGCATCATACATGGTAAATAGATAGATGAATCTCATATGGGAATCTGCAGAAGCGGAAGGCAAATATTGAGCCTTCATTGATGTTGAATGTCCTTGCAACTTCAGACCAGTGGCTATGGGTAATTGCCCGCCCAACCTTCGTCCTCTTCAGCAAGACTTCAATATTGTACCGTGGGTGTTGAATGAATACCTTCCTTGCCTCTTGACCATGCAGGTGGTTTGAGAGGTAATCATCGATGAACTGCTTTGAAAAGTACAAAAAACAAAGCTATGCATAAATCATTGTTATAAATTTTGAAATGGCGCAAGGGGTAAAAACAAGGTAAAAGAGTTAGTACCATCCTATAGTTGACTGATGCCTTCTTCATTGTGCAAACAAAGATCTTGCTGTTATCCATCGCAAGTTTCTTCATCCTAACAATCTTTCTAAGTTTCTTGACTTGACTGATATTCACAGACATCTCATTTCCCCATATGCAAATGGGTCGAACAGTGGGTCTAAGCCTCTGACAGCATGACCTACATATGAAAGACCAAATTGTAAGAAACCTAAATATTAGAATGATTCCTGCAACTGCACAATAATGTGCTATTAGCCAAAGGACCCTGCTTGAACAAACCTCGATGGTAAACCACAGTGTCTCCCATTGTTTCCCTGCAACACACATAAGGAAGATCTTGATCAGGTTAACTGAGAGTTGCCATACTATCAGTAGAATATGTATTGAGTACATCCAAATTCGATTGGTGTCACATGCATAACAATACAAAATTGTACCCACAACAAATGAAAATCAAATTGCAGAACTAAACCAAACAGTTAAATGGACAACAGACCAAATGAACCAAAATAGTTAACTGAGCACGACATTGCAGAATAGAAACATGTACTAGAAGATAAGATAGTTAATAAAACAAAGAATGCTTGAGAACAGTACTACGAAATGTAGCAATTGTTGGACCTAAGTGTTAACTGAACATTACATTTCAGAGGACCAAACTATTAACTGAACATCAGATTGCATATTAGCATTACAGAGGACAAGTCATGAGAAGGCACTGGCGGTGGCCTCGAGAAAACAACATGGACTATATTTTAAAGTAGACAATCGCGTGGCGGTGTCAATGGTGGCCTCGAAGACGAGGTGCTCCTCCAAGATCTGGTGGTCGACATGCATGCTAGCCATAGCGACCTCGTGCGCGCGTGCGGCCGCATGCTACTGAGCTCCATGTTATACTGCATGCAAAATGGATGTGGGAGGCGCTTAATTGGAGGGGGGGGCAGTGATTTCGGTGGAAGGTGTCACACCGTCGGTTGGGGCATGTGGGACGGGAAAGGAGGAGGATGGTGTGGGTGGGGTGTGGATTACCTGACCATATCGATGAGGCTGCACAGCAAGAAGAAGGGTCGGCGACGGGGAGGCCCTGTAGCAAGAAGAAGGGTCGCCGGCGAGGAGGCGGCGCTGCAAGAAGAAGGGTCGCCGATGAGGAGGCGGTGCTGAAAGAAGAAGGGTAGCCGGCGAGGAGGTGGTGCTGCAAGAAGAAGGGTCATCGATGAGGAGGCTGAGCTGCCAGTAAGCAGCAGTGAAGGTTTGAACTTGGAAAGAAAGGAGGAAGTGTGGAAATGTGGCTTTTGGTGAGAGGGAGGGGGCAGGGAGATAGATATTTCCGCGGTGGCAATTTTTTTTCGCTCGGTGCCATGAGAAACTGGCGCACAAGTGTGGTTCAAGCAAGGGCGGTGGACTGTAGACGATGAAGCTTCCTGCGTAAGCCAGACAAGACGGTGCGCCAAGATATTTTATATCGCATCCCACATGATTCTTTCTAGTAAACTATTTGTGGTATACCTGATTTTTTCATTATGTCTTGAAAGACAAAATGGTGTTACGGAGGGAAAGGATGGTGTTTGAATTGCTAGAACATTTACGTACAGTGAACATGCAACTAGTACATGAGTGTCGTGTTTAAATTTGGAATTATTCCGGGTTCGTTTGGCATTTTTATGCATCAATTGAGTTTCTGGCAATTTAATGTGCATAATTCAAATTTGAACTACAAGCACATGCTCCAATGCACCAAAGTTTGTTGAAAAATCACATGTGTGTCTTTGGGTGAATTTATAGGTCTCATGCAAGAAATGGGAATGAAATTCAAACATGTGGGCGCCGTGGCTCAGTCGAAAAGATTGAGAAACTTGGTTTTTTAATTTCTGTAAATCCAAAACACACATGAAAACCATGAAACTTGGCATGGTGTCATGACATGGCACCAATATGTTGCGGTAATTTTTTCGGCCGAATTGGGACAAGCTTTGGTGTAAGCTTTTTTGCAAACCGGAGCTTCCCTTAAGAAGGCTCGTGGTTCCCAGAGGGAACGTGTCACCTCTGTGTGCAAAACGACATACGTACACTGCCTTCTCCCGCCTTAATTTTTTTACACAGGCAGATTAGACCAAATAGAAGTATCGTGCTAATTTTTGGAATTATTCCGGTTTCGTTTGACCTTTTTATACATTAATTGAGTTTCTAGGCATTTAATCTGCATAATTAAAATTTGAACTACAAGCACACGCTCTAGTGCACCAAAGTTTGTTGAAAAATCACATGTGTGTCATTGGGTGAATTTATAGGTGCCATGCAAGAAATGGGAATGAAATTCAAGCATGTGGGCGTCGTGGATCAGTCGGAAAGATTGATAAACTTGGTTCTTTAATTCCTGTAAATCCAAATCACGCCTGAAAATCATGAAACTTGGCATGGAGTCATGACATGGCACCAACATGCTGCGGTAATTTTTTTGGCCGAATTGGGACAAGCTTTGGTGTAAGCTTCTTGCAAACCGGAGCTTCCCTCAAGAAGGCTCGTGGTTCCGAGAGGGAACTTGTCACCTCCGTGTGTGAAACAACATATGTACATTGCCTTCTCCCGCCTTAATTTTTTACACAGGTAGATTAGACCAAATAGAAGTATCGTGCTAAATTTTGGAATTATTCCGGGTTCGTTTGGCCTTTTTATACATTAATTGAGTTTTTGCGCATTTAATGTGCATAATTCAAATTTGAACTACAAGCACATGCTCCAGTGCACCAATGTTGGTTGAAAAATCACATGTGTGTCCTTGGGTGAATTTCTAGGTCCCATGCAAGAAATGAGAATGAAATTCAAACATCTGGGCATCATGGCTCGGCTAGAAAGATTGAGAAACTTGGTTTCTTAATTCTTGTAAATCCAAAACACGCCTGAAAGTCATTAAACTTGGCATGGTGTCATGACATGACACCAACATGCTGCGCTATTATTTTTTGGCCAAATTGGGACAAGCTTTGGTGTAAGCTTCTTGCAAACCGGCGCTTCCCTCAAGAAGGCTCGTGGTTCCAAGAGGGAACTTGTCACCTCCGTGTGCGAAACGACATACTTACACTGCCTTCTCCCGGCTTAATTTTTTTACACACGCAGATTAGACCAAATAGAAGTATCGTGCTAAATTTTGGAATTATTTCGGGTTCGTTTGACCTTTTTTATACATTAATTGAGTTTCTGGGCATTTAATGTGCATAATTCAAATTTGAACTACAAGCACATGCTCTAGTGCACCAAAGTTGGTTGAAAATCACATGTGTGTCCTTGTGTGAATTTCTAGGTCCCATGCAAGAAATGAGAAATGAAATTCAAACATCTGGGCGTCGTGGCTCGGCCGGAAAGATTGAGAAACTTGGTTTTTAAATTCCTGTAAATCCAAAACACGCCTGAAAATCATGAAACTTAGCATGGTGCCATGACATGGCACCAACATGCTACGGTGATTTTTTAGCCAAATTGGGACAAGCTTTGGTGTAGCTTCTTGCAAACCGGAGCTTCCCTTAAGAAGGCTCGTGGTTCCGAGAGAGAATGTGTCACCTCCGTGTGCGAAATGACATATGTACACTGCCTTCTCCTGCCTTAATTTTTTTACACTGGCAGATTAGACCAAATAGAAGTATTGTACTAAATTTTGGAATTATTCTGAGTTAGTTTGGCCCTTTTTATACATTATATGAGTTTCTGGGCATTTAATGTGCATAATTCAAATTTGAACTACAAGCACATGCTCCAGTGCACTAAAGTTGGTTGAAAAATCACACGTGTGTCCTTGGGTGAATTTTAGGTCCCATGCAAGAGATGGGATTGAAATTCAAACATCTGGGCATCGTGGCTCGGTCGGAAAGATTGAGAAACTTGGTTTTTTAATTCTTGTAAATCCAAAACACGCATGAAAATCATGAAACTTGGCATGGTGTCATGACCTGGCACCAACATGCTGTGGTAATTTTTCTGTCCGATTGGCGAAGGCGCACACATTAACAATCAACAGTCATTTTGGAACAAGTGTTGTCACGTTACAAATCAGAAACACAAGTATTATTGAAACCGTGGGCGTTCTACTTACCAATTACGTGCCGCCACGCGTCCCCCTTTTATTGGCTAGCAGGTGCCGTGCGGGGTAGCTATTCGAGTACGGGAGGCGTGCGATCAGACCCCTACGCGTGATCATCGGGAGGAGAGCCCTTTGACCGCTACCCCCCGCCGCACCTCCCTCCCAACGTCTCCATTAATGGCGCCCGAGCCCCTGTTCTACGACGTGGCTATATGTCTCACTGGACTGAGATTTAAGAGAGAAAAATGAAAATCTGAAAAGAAAGTTTTTCACGGATCTTGATGTAAGATCTGACGAACCTATATAGCATCGATTGTGACTCATAGCAAGCATGATGAATATAAGGACGATGACAACGGATAATAATTGTCTTACATATTTAGGAATATAATTAAAAATATCCACATGTGGCAACACCTGAAATACACAAGGGCAAAATAAGAAGGAAGACAACGATTTGGCTGGTTGATCTCTACTTTCTTGAGCGTTGCTGCAGGCCCCGGGAACTAGTCTCCGCGGCGAGCGGCGATGAGCTCTTTCTTGTCCGCAAGATGCTGCTTGAGAGCATCCACGGATTAGCCTTCTGTGCTCGATGCGCAGCATGGCATTCTCGTCCATAAGTTTCTCGACGATGACACCGGTCCTCTTCAACAAGGCAGTGGTCTCCTCCTGCTGCTCCGCACTTCCGACGATCTTCACCCTCAGCAGGTCGCGCTCGGCCCGGAGCTTCGCATTGCTCTCATTTAGTTGCCGGATGACGCCGGTAGCCTGTTCAAAAGAGGCTTTCATGTCATCCTACAACCTCGCCCAGCCGGAGATCTGATCCATCTGGCTATGGACGATCGCATGCATGCGCCTGTAAGAGTCCTCGCCTGCCCGCAAGACATTTTCCTAGGCTACTGCGGTGCGAGAGGACATCTCTGTTGCATTCGCGGTGCTGCGGGACATCTCTTCTGCTTCCGCGGCGCGGCCGGACCAGTCTGCCGCATCGACGGTGCGGCGGGACCTACGTGCTTCTTCGGCGGCATGGCAGGACCTCTGTGCTGCTACGGCCACACGGCGGGACATGCCCGCTGCGTTCATGGCAAGGCGGGACATCTCTCGTGCTTCCACTTCCATTCTTGCATCTCCCTGGTGGCAATCTCTCGACCCAGAACTCACGCTGGCCATGGTAGACGCAAGGGAATGATGATGAATGACTTGTTTGTTTTTGTGGATGAGGAGTTGAGGAGGAATGTGCAGTCATCTTGGAGTAGTAGTATTTATAACCGAGTAGTAATACACTCCTAAGTGGGAAACCATTTAGCTTTTGATAGGTGTGAATAGGCTTGCAATTTGGAATGTGACGGGACGCATGCTCAAAATTGACTGACGGTTATAAGTGCGGCACTATTCTCGGAAGGCATAACATGGGCACGTACGCCTTCTCGGCCGCGTACGTGGCGTTTGCACCATAGGGTGCAACGCAATAGGCAATGTCAGCACACGTCTTGTTACAACAACCGTGCGCGCTCATTATTACCATTGTGCACACTCCTTTTAATTAGAATGTTTGTGCCCGTCTAGCACACACACGTTGATCTATCTAACTATTTCAGTTTGTTATGGCTAATCGCAAACAGTTCATCCATGTGAAGTGTATGACATCAATCGCAAACACTTTGATCTGGCTGACCCGTTTCTGTTCTGTTGCCTAATCACAAACAGTTAATCCTTCTGAAGGGTATGCCCTCAATCGCACACACTTTTATCTAGCTGCCCGTTTCTATTGTTCCTCCTCATCACAAACAGTTCATCCGAGTGAACCGTATGTTGTATATCGCACACGCCTTCATCTGGCTTCCCACTTCTTTTGTTCCGCCTCATCGCAAACAGTTCATTGAACTGAACCATATGCCCTGCATCGCACACGCAACTAAAATCTGAACTATGTTTGATGCATCCTCCATCGCAAATGTTTTGCACCCTTTTTGACGTTTTTTACAGCACCATTTGTGATTATGGCATCACACACAGTTTCATCGAAGGGCCTCTGATCGTAGTGTCGCGTTAGCAGCATCCTGCAGTAGTGTAATGATCGATCCATGCTCGAAACTTCTTGTATTGGTTCCTATATGAAGAAGGATATTGAATTCAAATGGGATTTATTGGAAAGAATTAAACGCAACTCTGAAGATTGGGAACTCAACGAAGGTAAGGAGTCAGGTATAAACCTTAAGTTTGATTGTGTTAAATCTTTTATGGATACCGATGCTTTTCGTAATTTTAGCAATAAATATGGACTTGACTCTGAGATAGTAGCTTCTTTTTGTGAATCTTTTGCTATTCATGTTGATCTCCCTAAGGAGAAGTGGTTTAATTATCATCCTCCAATTGAAGTTAAAGTAGTAGAACCTATTAAAGTTGAAGAAGAAACTATTACTTATAATGTTGATCCTACTGCTTATATTGAGAAACCACCACTCCCTGTTAGAATAAAGGATCATGCTAAAGCTTCAACTGTGGTCAAAAAAAGTTATATTAGAACACCCAAACCCTCTGAGAAAATTAAAGTTGAAGCTAGTATTGCTATGGTTAAAGATCTCTTGGTTGATAATTTTAATGGGCATGTTATTTATTTCTGTGATGAAGCTGCTAGAATTGCCAAACCCGATATGAAAGATAAACATAGACCTATTGCCGGCATGCCTGTTGTTTCTGTTAAAATAGGAGATCATTGTTATCATGGCTTACGTGATGTGGATGCTAGTGTGAGTTCAATTCCTTATACCTTATATAAAGAAATTATGAATGATATTGCACCTGCTGAGATAGAAGATATTTATGTTACTATTAAGCTTGCTAATAGAGATACTATATCACCAATTGGGATTGTTAGAGATGTTGAAGTCTTGTGTGTGAAGCTAAAATATCCTACTGATTTTCTTGTTCTTGCTTCCCCACAAGATAATTTTTGTCCCATTATATTTGGTAGACCTTTCTTGAATACTGTTAATGCTAAGATAGACTGCGAGAAAGATGTTGTTACTATTATTTTAGGGGATATGTCTCATGATTTTAATTTCTCTAAATTTCGTAGACAACCCCATGATAAAGAATTGCCTAGTAAAGATGAAATCATTGGTCTTCCTTCTATTGTCTTGCCTCCTAATGATCCTTTAGAACAATATTTGTTAGACCATGAAAATGATATGTTTATGAATGAAAGAAGGGAAATAGATGAAGTATTCTTTAATCAAGGGCCTATTTTGAAACACAATTTGCCTGTTTGAAATCCTTAGGGATCCTCCTCCAACTAAGGGTGATCCCGTGTTTGAGCTTAAACAATTACCCGATACTCTGAAATATGCTTATCTTGATGAAAAGAAGATATATTGTGTTATTATTAGTGCTAACCTTTCAGAGCATGAAGAAAAGAAATTATTCAAAACTCTGAAGAAGCACCGTGCCGCTATTGGATATACTCTTGATGATCTTAAGGGCATTAGTCTCACTCTATGCCAGCAAAAAATTAAATTGGAGAAAGATGCAAAACCAGTTGTTGATCATCAATGACGGTTAAATCCTAAGATGAAAGAAGTGGTAAGAAATGAAATACTAAAGCTCCTGGAGGCAGGTATAATTTATCCTATCACTGATAGTCAATGGGTAAGCCCTGTTCATTGTCTCTCTAAGAAGGGAGGTATTACTGTTGTTCCTAATGATAAGAATGAGTTGATTCCACAAATAGTTGTTACAGGTTATAGAATGGTAATTAATTTTCGCAAGTTAAACAAAGCTACTAGAAAATATCATTACCCTCTACATTTTATTGATCAAATGCCAGAAAGACTATCTAAACATACACATTTTTGCTTTATAGATGGTTATTCTGGTTTCTCTCAAATACCTGTGCCAAAAGATGATCAGGAGAAAACTACTTTTACTTGCCCTTTCGGTTCCTTTGCTTATAGACGTATGCCTTTTGGTTTATGCAATGCACCTGCTACCTTTCAAAGATGTATGACTGCTATATTTTCTAATTTCTGTGATAAGATTGTTGAGGTTTTCATGGATGATTTCTCTGTTTATGGAAATTCTTTTGACGATTGCCTAAGCAACCTTGATCGAGTTTTGCAGAGATGTGAAGAAACTAACCTTGTCTTGAATTGGGAAAAGTGCGACTTTATGGTTAATGAAGGTGTCAGATTTCGGGTTCCCGCAGACCCTTGAGGTTCGAACACTGGGGTGCGCACGGAGATTTCTCCTTCTACCTACCTGCACCCCTCCGCCTTGCTAAGATCTAGGCTATGGAAAGAACAACACAAGAGACACAGGGTTTATACTGGTTCGGGCCACCGTTGTGGTGTAATACCCTACTCCAGTGTGTGGTGTGGTGGATTGCCTCTTGGGCTGATGATGATGAGCAATACAAGGAAGAACAGCCTCGCGAGGGTCTGTTCTTGGCTGGGGCGATGAACTGCTGGGAGGAGTTCAATCACCCTTCTCTCTCTCTCTCTTCTCAATTCTCCCTCTGATTCGATCTCCTCCCTCCTACCCTGTGGGTGGCTGGTCCTATTTATAGGCAAAGGCCCTGGGCCTCTTCCCAAATATTGAGCGGGAAGGGCGCCAACAATTGGCCATTCTGAAGGGGAACATCTGGTACACTTATCCTGACTAAAGTTGGTCCTCGCCTGCCAAAGACTCTGGTGGTGACGCTGGCTTGGGCTCCACAATGACTTCCTCCCTGCCGTTGGACTGGTCTTGGTCTCGTTGCACCGAAACGGGCGCCTTTGCTTGATGCTCCCGCCTGCGCTTGCTCCCTTTGCACCAAAGAGGAAAGGAGGACACTGCGCGGGCTGGCGCCCGCCTGGCGCCCTTGGTCGTCATGGCTTGTGTCACGGGCACCTCGTGAGGTACCCCGCCTTGATATCTCCGCCTCCTCGCGGGCCAGCTTGATGAGGCCGTGCCGGAGGAAGCTCCGTGTCGTCCGCCCCGCGAGGCTTGGCCCCTCGTGAGGGTCTTGAGTCTGTGTTAATGAAGATGGGCCGTGCTGGGACCCCTTTTGAGCCACGCTGCAGGCCGCAGGCAGGCAAGTCTGGGGACCCCCGTTCCCAGAATGCCGACAGTAGCCCCCGGGCCCAAGGTGCGCCCGGGCTTGGCCGTGCATGGAGGCGAAAGGGCAAGAGCGAAGCGCCGCGGGCCCTAACAGCCCGCGGTCTTGGGCACCGTGTGGCGGTTGATTGGACGTGGGCGTCTCCACTTCCCCATGGCGCCTCAGCAACTTCACGGATTGGACAAGTCCCTGCATGCAAAGCGGGTCATGATTACCTGCGATCGTGGGGGCCGACGGTTGGCCCTCGCCGGCTATAAGTACGGATCGGCGCACGCCCTTCCAGTTCATCCCCCCTTGCTTCTCCTTCTTCTTCATGGCCCCGTCGAGGAGGTTCTCGGTCGCAGAGAAGGGGAAGGCTCGCCAGGTTGAGCCTGCCTCTCCCCCGCCCAAGCGCGGCCGAGGGCGCCCTCGCAAACATCCTGTGGCCACCACGGCAGCTCCCCGCGACCGTGGAGACGATTTCCAGCATGGTGACGGGCAGACTGCTGCGGCCGGGGGGCGTGCTTCGGTCGCGCGTCCCCCTTGGCCGCGCTTTCGCACTGCAGAGGTGCTGCCGGAGTTCGTTGTGTGGTCGGCGGAGCCGACTAGCACCCGGCTTCCACTTCCTCGCTTCCTCCTCGGCGAGCTCCCGGCCGGCGCCCCGGGCGGCCTCTGGCTCCAGGCTGACGGCTGCTGCAGCCGGGCCTCATGGGCTTCACTGGAGGTCTCCGCAGCCGGGAGCCTGGCCTTGGCCCGCGGTTGGCAGACGTTTGCCCGCGCGCGTGGCCTGAGCCATCGGTGCACCCTGCACTTCAAGTTTGACGGCGATGCCACCCTCTACGTGAGGGTGTTTGGGGAAGATGGTCGTCGCGCAGGGTGCTACCCCGAGGACGACGACCGTGGCTGGGAACCCAGCTCTAGCGATGATGGAGAGGACAGCGCTCGCGTGACTGGCGGCGCTTAGGGTTCCCCAAGCTTCTTCGGTTCTTCTTCAGGCGGCGACTCTTCTAGCGGTGGCCGCGGTCAGCCTCCACGCCATCGTACCTTCTTGGGAGGTGGTAGCGTGTCTGCCCGCCGTCGCACCTCGGTGAAGCGCGAGAGGGAGTCTGCCTGAGCCCCGGAGGCAGCTCGAGTCTTCCCTACAGGCCGGTGTGAGGCGAGTTGTGCCTGATTTGTTCTTTCTTTTCCTTTTTCCTGCGTAAAAAGACAGCAGTGTGAAGCCCCGCGGGGGTGTGTTTGGGTTATTGCCGTTAATCATAGCTTTGCTTCCGTTATCGTGCCTTCCAGCTACGTGCCCGCGCGTGGATAGTTCCCGGCCCCCAGCCGTGGGGGGGCGACCGACCCAGTCCCTGTGTTCGTGTCGCGGTGCCCGTGGGGCACAGACTGGAGGGGTGCTCCTGTAATGGACCCAGGTCGCGAAACCTTTGAACGACTAGGACAGGAACACTCGCGAGGGCGCTCGGCTGCCCCCCTCGCGAGGCCTTGCATAAGAGAAATCGAGGCAGGAGAGTGAAAAGTCGAAGAACCACAAGCCAAAGACGGCAACAGCTTCAATAAAACTTCGAATGAGAATGAACAAGCCAACTGGGGAAAGCAAATGAAAAAGCCGCGTCCGGCACCTAATCTAGTCTTCGACGTCTTCTCACCAGCGCGGAGCTAAGTGCTGCCACTGGGCGTGGGAGGGAGCCCCAGGGCCTGAGGCCGGTGCTCCTGAGACTCCGGGGCGTGTACAACCCCAACTCGTTATTACGTGAGAGTGTCACGGGCGGCGAGCTTCACAGGCGTTGGCCTTCTTCACAGGCTCCGGGCCTTTTCCAAAACACGATGGCTTCATAGGCATTCGCCTTCTTCACAGGCTCTGGGCCTTTTTCCAAAACGCGGCAGCTTCACAGGCATTCGCCTTCTTCACAGGCTCTGGGCCTTTTCCAAAACGCGACAGCTTCACAGGCATTCGCCTTCTTCACAGGCTCTGGGCCTTTTCCAAAACGCGACAGCTTCACAGGCATTCGCCTTCTTCACAGGCTCTGGGCCTTTTTCCAAAACGCGACAGCTTCACAGGCATTCGCCTTCTTCACAGGCTCCG